>NW_015547715.1:517584-564626 GCF_001515605.1 Sinocyclocheilus anshuiensis
GTGAAACTCTGAAGCGCTCAGTCAGAGTGTTCTGTGAGTGAAAATATATCTGTGCTACACTTATACTTAACCTCCAACTCACACACTGGCGAGTAAAATCTGAGAATTTATTAGCAATTGGCTAATATTAGACATAATTTAGTCGCCCAGAGTAAGATTTAGTCGCATATGCGAGTGATTTACTCGCAATGTAGAGGGTTGATCATGTGACACTGAAGACTGGAGTAATGATGCTGAAAATTCAGCTTTGATCACAGGAATAAATTACATGTTAATATGTATGTATTTTTACTGTATTTTTGATCAAATAAATGCAGCCATGGTGAGCAGAAGAGACCCCGAACTTTTGAACGCTAGTGTATATGTACTTGGTACGTTTGACATCCCTAAACACCTATTTGAGATGAACTGAAAGAGATTATTCCTGGCATAAGAGTTTTCCAATGCAGTGTTATGTTTCTTGCAGCCTCTGAACACTACCCGCATCAATGCAGCAGAGATTGAAAGTCGGGTACGAGAGCTCAGCAAGCTGGCAGAGACCACAGATAAGGTCAAGCAGGGATTCTGGGAGGAGTTTGAGGTGAGAGCCTGTCAGCACCCAGTTTAGTGCCAGATTGACCAATGGTCTGTTCAGCTGATCAGTCACTGTATTCATTATAAAGGGTCGAGTTCTGACAATCACTTTTAATTCTGTGTCCACAGACGCTTCAGCAGCAGGAGTGTAAACTGCTGTACAGTCGCAAGGAGGGCCAACGGCCGGAAAACAAAAACAAGAACAGATATAAGAACATTCTTCCTTGTGAGCAAACATCATCATCATGCAGAATTCTCAAAATCACATGCACCACATGAGCCACCAGTGTCATTACTATTGTTATCTCTGTGTCTCCTCCTCAGTCGACCACACACGAGTCGTGCTGACCGATGGTGACGCGAACGAACCGGGCTCTGACTACATCAACGCCAACACCATCATGGTAATAAAGGTGCCTTCAGGTCCTGTCAAATGATTCAGTATTTATAAGTGTAGTAACATGGTTTTTGTGGTTCCCAGCCTGATATCGAGACTAAAAGCAACAACTCCAAGTTGAAGAGGAGCTACATCGCCACGCAGGGCTGCCTGCAAAACACCATCAGTGACTTCTGGAGGATGGTGTTTCAGGAGAACTCTCGAGTCATCGTCATGACCACGAAGGAAGTGGAACGGGGAAAGGTGAGGGGTTTCCCAATGGTTGGACCAGTTACAGACATTTTCATTCTGGTTCATGGACTGGATTTTATATTGCTAAAAGAAATATGCAAATAAATATGCTAACTTTGACCGTATTTAAATACATTTGGAATGGTACTAAAGTTATTATTGTAGGATGTGAAATCATGTATTTTCAAAGCTTGAAATTTGTTGCGGAAAGTAGAGCTGCATAATTTGGACAATAAAAATCTCATTGCAAATTTATTTAGTTATTTATTTATGATTCAAATTGTGATTTTAAAATAAACAAAAAAACGTTCTCATGATTTTAAATAAAATATATGAAAACTGAAATAAAATTAAATATTAAAAATAATTTTATTTCAGCTAGTTGCCAAGGCAACATTTCTATTTTAATTCAGTAACTTGATGAATTAACATAACTAAAACTATAATAAAAATGAATAAAACAATATAGACATTAAAAAATATGACAAAGCACAACAAATTACTAAAACTTTAAAAATAAAATGAAAATGGGAATTATAAAAATAAAAACGAATTCAAAATAATAGAGAAAACTATAATATCTCAATGATACTAAAATTGCTGCAAGTTTGCTGTGCTTGTTTGTAGGGATGCAAAATTTGGCTTATATTTGAATTTGATTAAATATCAGTATGGCTAGAAAAGAATAACAATAATAATATGAATAATTACTAAATAAAGAATATTTACAAAATGTAATACAAAATTAGAAATAATACTATTGTAATTAAACTATTTAAGTGACGTGACATGTGTGACATGTGGCCAAGTATGGTGACCCATACTCGGAATTAGTGCTCTGCATTTATCCCATCCAAAGTGCACACACACAGCAGTGAACACACACCCGGAGCAGTGGGCAGCCATTTTTGCTGCGGCGCCCGGGGAGCAGTTGGGGGTTCGGTGCCTTGCTCAGTGCCCTCAGTCGTGGTATTGAAGTGAAGGTATTTCACTGTAAAATAAAAATCGAGTATATAATAAAATAATAATAACCTCATTTTATTGAATAACAGTAAAATTACAATATTAACATTTATAGCTGTCTTAATTTTCAAACTTTATGATAATTTTCAAATGTTAAACCATAGAACTTTTATTTTGGAGGAAAACTGTAGGGAGCTCTTTTGCTGATAACTAGGGTTGCAAAGAGGCGGAACATTTCCAGTCATTTTCCAAAACTTTCTGAAAGTTTCAAAACATTCTGGAAGGTTTTCTGGAAATATTCTTATTCTCATTGGAGAATTAGAAAGATTGTTGATGCATGTTGCATCACTCGGATACATGCGGCGCACATATTTATTTAAATAAATCACAGCCTTTGTGATTTAAAAATCACACTAAGCCATATCCAGTATTGGATTCATTTTTTAGCTCAAGCTGAAATATTGAAATATGAAATCCATATCCAGTAATGAAATATTCTGAGACGCATTGTGTTTTTCTTCACAGAGTAAGTGTGTGAAGTATTGGCCTGACGTCTCCGCACTGAAGGAATACGGAGCCATGCGTGTGCGGAACGTGAAGGAAACGTGCGCACATGATTACATCCTGCGAGAGCTAAAACTGTCAAAAGTTGGACAGGTACGGTAAAACCGAAATGATTACATCACCACAAAACACAAGAGTCTTTCTCTAAGGCCGGTGATCTGGCTGATGTTGTAGGGTAATACTGAGCGTACAGTGTGGCAGTACCATTTCCGCGCCTGGCCTGACCACGGTGTGCCCGGAGACCCTGGCGGCGTGCTGGACTTCCTGGAAGAGGTCAAAATGAAGCAGGAGAGCATAACCGGGGCTGGAGCCATCGTGGTGCACTGCAGGTTATGAGAACACAATCAAAAAACAAGGTTTCTGTGGGTCTTAAAACGGAGTAATTCACCCTTGCACAAATTAAGGCCTTAAAGGAACACTCCACTATTTTTGAAAATAAACTAATTTTCCAACTCCCCTAGAGTTTTACTGTTTTCGAATCCATTCAGCCGATCTCCGTGTCTGGCGGTAGCACTTTTAGCTGTAGCTTAGCATAGATAATTGAATCTGATTAGACCTCGCTCTCGCATCTCGCTCAAAAATGACCAAAGAGTTTCTATATTTTTCCTATTTAAAACTTGACTCTTCTGTAGTTACATTGTGTACTAAGACCGACGGAAAATGAAAAGTTGCGATTTTCTAGGCCGATGATATTACGCAGTGCCTGAAAATAGTCCCCAGCTAGGTAACTTCCAATGGAAGGCACGCTCCCTGTGCAAGCAGGTGGTTGGAAAATGAGCCTATTTTCAAAAATAGTGGAGTGTTCCTTTAAAGTGGTCTTTAATAAATGCAGAAAGTCTTAAATTCATAAATTTGTGGCATTACATGTTGCATGCACTGCAAAAAAAAAAAGAATACTTTCCGCAGTATTTTTGTCTTGTTTTCCTATACAAATATCTAAACATCTTCAAATCAATATACATTTACTTCAAATGCAAAATGAAGTTATGAAGTCTCGTTTTCTGAGAAATGTAATAACATTAAGTGAGTTTATACTTAAAACAAGAACAAATATCTGTCAATGGGGAACGAAAACTTGTTTTCCCTTTGAATCAAGTTGATTTTTCTGAGCCCATTGGCAGTTAGTTTTAATCATAAACTTAATGCATTTCGATCAGTTTCTCATTTCTCAAGACTTGGAAGCTGTATTTTTAAACTTTGAAGAGTTGCTAATACATCACTAGAGAACATATTGACTTATCCCTTCAATTTATTTCTTTAAGACTTAAAGTCTTAAATTTACCTTCATAAAACCTGCAGAAACCCTGAAAACAGACTTTCATGAGCTGATTTTAATGACCTCTTAAAATCAAAATATTTGTGGTTTTTAGTTCAGGTTTTAGTGTGACACATTAGTGCAGATATTTTCATCATCAAGCGAGTGTGTTAGTTGGTTGTAAACTTGCATTTCTGTTTCTCCTGCAGTGCTGGGATTGGACGAACAGGAACGTTTATCGTGATTGATATTTTAATAGACATCATCAGAGAAAAGGGTAAAGTTCCTACATCTAGCGTAATCTTGTGTTGATCCTCTTGTTGTTAACTAGTAGGCCCTACAGCCTAAATCAGGCCACAGTAGCAGCTTCGCCTGAAGTAAGATCTGACCCTGTCTGTGTTGTGCAGGAGTGGACTGTGATATCGACGTGCCCAAGACTATCCAGATGGTGCGATCTCAGCGTTCAGGAATGGTACAGACAGAGGCCCAGTATCGCTTCATCTACATGGCTGTGCAGCATTATATTGAGACTCTGCAGCGCCGCATAGTGGAGGAGCAGGTGTGTGCGAGTGACACTTATATTCATAGAAGAGAGACATTTCACTCTATTGATAGTGTAGATTTGCAGTGTTGCCAAGTTATTTTGCTGTGCTTGTTTATGGGGCTGCACAAATTGGCTTATTTTGAATTTGATTTTATATCAGTAAGACTGTGAAATAATGATAATAGTTATTAATTTCATAATGATTATTACTATTACCACATAAAAAATATTTACAAAATAATATTACTATTCCACAATACTATTCCACTGTTAAAAAAAGAGTATTTAAGAAAAAAATATAATGTACATATAAAATATAAAAAAAAAAAATGTTTTTACCAAAAAACAATAAAATTGCAGAACTAATATTTAGGCTGTAAATGTATTCATTTTTAAATATGAACCCTTAAAGACCTAGAACATTTTTGGGGCACCTGACACACCTGCACTTTTCTTTGTTTTTTAAAGACCTATTCTAGCAGTCAGCCTCAAGTGTCATATATCATTATAAACAGGAGAACTTGAAGTTTCAGTCTAGCTAATTTAAAGTCCCAGTTTTCCTTTTGTGTTCTCTAAGAATGAATGAATTTCCAGAATTTTAAGAAAAAGGCAAGCAACAATTGGGTGTTTTTTACTGTGTACTCAAACAGAAACTCCTGAAGTTTGGATTTTTTTCTTTAGGAAGTTGTATCTGGGTGTTTTACACTTCCAAATAAAATTTTGTCTACATATAACATTCCCCAAGCAAGTTATAGACATTTATTACAATATTGTTATAGGCGCTTTTCAGTGAAAAACAGGTCTATTTAGTTTACTAACAATATAGATGTGTCTAAAAAACATTTAGGGAGTAAAGAAAATGGAATCAGTGTTATATAATAACAAAACTTAATAACTTGACTTTTTTCAAAGAAATATATTTTCAATCTGAGTATGAACAACAACAAACACAAACCGTGCAGCTATTTAGTGAAAACAATTGCACATATTGTCTTCTGCAACAAAAATACAAACAGTGCAAATGATTCACAAACTACACACAAAATGAGTGAGAAATATGAGAAATATAACAGAAAAAATAGTGAAAATGATCTTTATGAACTATAAAATAATTATTTACATAATATACATAATATAAATGATCGATCTGCTGGCTGTACTCCGCATCGGAATCGATTTTACCGGGACATCGCCTAGCGACGCGAAGACAAATTCCAGTGCTTTATCCGATATGTACCACTGTTTCATCCTTGTTTTTGGGTTGATTTATGCCAAAGTACTCAGTCGTGTGTTTTTCTGGGCTTTTTCAGAGAGTTCTCTCATGCAAATGTGTTATTTTGTGTTTGTTTTCATGCACGCACGACTTTACTTTCACTTTGCATTTGTTCAAATTTACAATCAAAAATCCTAAATGGTGGTTCAAAAGACCAAAACCTATGTTTATTGGTTGAATATGGGACAGTTTGAACCAATCTGGGCAGGGGGTGGGACTAGGCGTCAACAATCGTTCCTGTTTGGCTCAGAGGAACGAAATGCATTGATTTCTTCTGACGAATCAATGTTGTCAAAATGTGATTATGTAATCACGTGGCCTACGGAGCCACTGAATATCCAAATAAGACAAATGAGAATCTCCGCTTTACAACACTTTTTAAAGCATTCAGATAGGATTAGCGGTTCAAAAGTTATTAAACATTTAAGAACAATAGTTATTTTTAGCCGCGGGTGGCTGTCTCGGTCTTTGAGGGTTAAACCATAGAGCTTTTATTTTGGCAGAAAAAAAGGCGAAAAAAATATTTACAATATATAATACAAAATGAGATATTACTATTGTAATAATACTATTCTATCTTTAAAAAAAGTATAAGAAAAAATGTAAATATAATAATAATGTTATTTTACAGAACAACAGTAATAATAAAGTAATATAAATATTATAAAGTAATATTTAGGCTGTCCTAATTTATTCATTTTCAAACATTAAACCATAGAGCTTTTATTTTGGCTGAAAAATGCAGGGAGACTTTGAAGCTTAACAGATTTATAAACAGAGGAGCAAAATGGTGTTGATTTGCAGTGTTGCCAACATGAATTAGTCTCAAGGACTGTTTGTTTTGATTAATAAGCTTTTTTAAAGAGCTCCATGTTTGCTGGGGTTATTTGTAGGGCTGCACAATTTGGCTTATATTTGAATTTGATTATAGCAATATGACTGTAAAATAATGATAAGAACTTATATGTATTGTTTTATTATGATGATGATTATTATTATTATTACTACTACTACTGCTACATTAAAACAATTTACAAAATACAATACAAATGTTTTACTGTAAGATAAAACTTATATAATAATATAAAATAATATTAATAGTATTTTATAGAACAACAATTTTAATTTATTAATTTCCAAACAATAAACCTATTATTTTGGCAAAAAACTGCAGGGAGACTTTAAAGCTTTAAAGCAGATTTATAAAGAGAGGAGCAGAATGATGTAGATTTGCAGCGTTGCCAGCATGACTTTATCTCATGGACCGTTTCTTTCAGAAAAGTAAAATTAAAGGACGCGAGTACACCAACATCAAATACTCTCTCTCTGACCTGACTGGAGGAGACCAGAGCCCTCTGCCACCGTGCACACCAACACCAACCTGTGCCGAGTGAGAACACGCATGCATTTACACACCAGACCTCACCACTGTAGAGAGAAAGCATTTGAGAAATGAATGGCAAATGAAGCAATAGAAATCATAAGACATCTCTTGACAAACACCTTTTTTTTTCTCTGTTTTGTTTGAGTTTTATATAATGATATTTCCAACTCTAAATTCTGATTTGGACCAAGCACCAGGTTTTAAATTCAATATGAAACTGAAGCTGAAATAGACTTTACTACTATATTGTGATGTATTTCTGAGTGAAATGGCTATCAAATAAGAAAAAATGTAGAGCTGGGCTTGATTTTATTCTTCAGTTTTTGATTTGACTGTGAAAAGTGAGCGTTGCGTAACGGAATGGAAACTGATTAGGTCAAATGTTTTGGATTAAGTTTTCTGACATGCTATTTAAATACGAAGATTATGCATTATCAAATTTAAATATGCACTCATTTGCATACATTTCCAGAACAGAAATTTGAACACTGGATAAAGCCAGGTGCAAAATACTTCAATTTGGTGACATATTAGAGCTTTTTTTACAGATTTCGGCTTTCTCTTTTTATTACTCCATAAATTAGAAAATGCTGCCAACAGACAGAAAAACATATACGTGTTTTAGGTATAGAAACCAGGCAAATGTTATATGAACAACCCCTTCTGTAAAAACCTTCAGAATATAGATAGAAATAAAACTGTAAACTGTATGTATGTAAAATCTATTAATGCAAACAGATAAAGTGTTATAAAATAAACACTTAATAGTGTATTTATGTATGTATTTATTTATTTTTATTTTTTGGAAATGCACAGATGAATTGTTTACATGAAGACCAGTAACATGCATTAAGAAAACTAGGGTCAGTTTTAATTTCAAGCCAGCTATAAGCTGGAATCTTGTGCCATGATGTAACTCCATGTGTTTTCAGCATGAGGGACGACAGCTCTCGAGTCTATGAGAATGTGGGTTTAATGCAACAGCAGAAGAGTCACAGATGAGATGAGATTCCAACACTGTCCAAGTCACAGGTATTGTGCTGAAAACCTGAGCTCTTTGAATATGCTTTCAGTCTTAGCTGTGGCTCATTTCAGTCCAGTAATGACTGTATGATCTTTCTTTTTTCAATCCCTGACAGGAATCCCTGTTTGTGTTGTTGCCAGATGCTCCTGAACACCTAAGAAGTGATCTTGACTAAACTGAGAGACGACTAAAAAATAAAGGAAAAAAAAAAATTCAGAGACCGGTCCACACAAGCTCAGAGACATGTGGATGGAGAGAATTGCATTTCTCCTTCCAGCTACGTAGCCTTTTAACCCCACACTAAGAAACCACTGTGACCATCATGAAGCCTTATACAGAATAAACCCAAAACAGCCCCTTGCAAAATCATGTTTTTTTGGGTGTGGAGTTTTCTGAAATCGATTCGGGCTACTTTTAGCGAGTGTGGGAAAAGCTTACACTCTTTCGTTCATCTCTTACATCGTTGTTTCTTTTTCCATCTCTTCTACTAAACAAAGCAAGAACGCTTTCTGGAACACTCAAGTGTGATATTCAAACAGAAAATGGACACTATCATCACATACGCCTGTACTAAAATAATTGGGAACAGAAGAGAAGCCGAAGGAATGAGATGCATCCTTTTACTCGGCAAAAGAAAGGGATGCACCTCATCTTCCCAATACAGTTCGTTCATGTTATATTCAGTAAAAACGGCCCGTTTGTGCCATTCGAGTGCTGGTGCTAAATTCAGATCCCAATCATTCTAGTCCACTTCCACATTTTCTGCCTTCAGTTTAAGCCCAGCGTCCTTAAGACTTTGTTGCTCCAAACAGCAGGAGATCTTAAGCACACCCTTGGTTTGCCTTTTCGTCCCCATCGACTTTTCCGTGGGACAAAACGTCCGTGTCACTGGCTTGTTTGTGTTACTGAATTATTGTCCCGCTGCATCAGGCCACCCAGCAGCTGCTTTGGCTTGACTGCGAGATCTGTTTCTTATTATGTTTAAATGATTTTGCTGTCTTTTTTTAAAAAAACAAAAGAAAACATTTTTTATTTACGTCAAAGCACCGTATGAACTTAATTTCCAAATCACTGTTTTAAGAGTGACTGCACATTCGTAACCCTGGTGATTTCTGGCTTGTAAAGAGCTGTGGATGTAATTATGGGTTTTAAAGTGTTATTCGGACCCTCTATGATGGACAAACTTGACTTCTGGATTGTTTTTTCCAGGTCACATGCCTTCGATTTCTCGCAATGCTCATTTTTTGGCTTTTCTAGGTTTTGCTGGCTTCACTATTATGAAATTCAGCATCAGCAGTATTTCATAATTCATTGAACATTTTCACAAGTGCTTCTTCCTTGGTTCAAACGTTGTCTTTGTTCACAGATTTAGGTGTCTTATGATCAGTTACGTTCGTATTACCTGGCCTTGACTTTCTTGCTTTCTTCACCTTGAACGTTGATTCCTTACACATTTATAACACACAAGTCGGAGTTGGTTTTCTCACAGGGCATGTATCCGGCGTACTGTAGTGTGTTTATCGTCCTTAAGTGTGTGAGCGTGTTTGTATCTTGCAAATACTGCTGTTTGTTTGCTTCTTTTTCAAGTCCGGTCTTCTGTTTCTGCCATGCTTTTTGCTTCTTGTGAACATCACGCACGTCTGTGTGTGTCGGCGACCAATTATCTTCCTTTACTTTCTTTTGAAACAAACAAACAAAAAAAAAGTCCCAGTCCTTTTCGCTACACAGAAAGCATTACGGTCCAAAGCAACTAATGTGAATCTTTGTCATCGTGAAGAGAACGAAACAGTTGTGGAACTCAATGCAAACTATATTTTTTAAACTTGTATATTGTACATGAATATCTTGTAGAGGAGAATGTACTTACTAAACATATGTAATTGCCATTAAGATATACTGTATGTTTAACCCAGCAGCATTTCTTCTCGTGCCAGACGGTGAGCCTTACAGAAGCTAATAGGGTTGATCGTGTTGTTTGGCTAGCAATGCAGTTAACCAACATGAATCCTTGATAACAATAAACAAGAAGCTCACATCTTCATGCTTGAGTCCTCTTTATTTACAGTAATCTGTACGATTGATTTTGATGGATGCATGGATGAATGCAAAGGAGCAGTTCACTTAAAAATTAATATTTGCAGTTTCTTAATGGGAACAGATTTGGAGAAATGTAGCATTGCATCACTTGCTCACCAGTGGATCCTCTGCAGTGAATGGGTGCCGTCAGAATGAGAGTCCAAACAGCTGAAAAAAACATCACAATAATCCACAAGTTCATACGTCACAAGTAATCTGACGGCACCCATTCACTGCAGAGGATCCACTGGGGACAAGTGATGCAATGCTACATTTCTCCAAATCTGATGAAGAAACAAACTCATCCCTGGATAGTTTGAGGGGTGAGTAAATTTACAGCAAATTTTCATTTTTGGGTGAACTATTCCTTAATATTAGTTGCATGTATGAATGATATTTTGGGTGAACATCAGATTTTGTTTTTTCTTCCTCTGAGACCTGTGAACGTCGCTCCAGTTTTTGGGGATGATCATAACAGGTAATGTTCTGCAAAACAATATTACTTTTGTGATGTAGAAGTCTCACAGCCTCTTTCTGACAACTCTTACATTAAATGTCATAAGATGGTAAAAAGCAATTGGCCGAAGCTAATAGATTTAGTTGTGCTGGACTCTATTTTGATGTTGTGCAGCTTTTTCACTGCAGGGCTGTGAACTAAACTCTCAAGACTGCAGATCTGGATTTTCCTGGGAAGCCACAAGGACTCGAGGTGAATCAAATACAGTGGGGAAAAAAAGTATTTAGTCAGCCACCAATTGTGCAAGTTCTCCCACTTAAAAAGATGAGAGAGGCCTGTAATTTTCATCATAGGTATACCTCAACTATGAGAGACAAAATGAGAAAAAAAAATCCAGAAAATCACATTGTAGGATTTTTAAAGAATTCATTGGTAAATTCCTCGGTAAAATAAGTATTTGGTCACCTACAAACAAGCAAGATTTCTGGCTCTCACAGACCTGTAACTTCTTCTTTAAGAGGCTCCTCTGTCCTCCACTCGTTACCTGTATTAATGGCATCTGTTTGAACTCGTTATCAGTATAAAAGACACCTGTTTGCACAATTGGTGGCTGACTAAATACTTTTTTGCCCCACTGTAAGCAAATTAAACACTGCATGTGAAAAATCACATGAGGGGATTCAAATGTTTTTCATATACAGTTGAGACTTTTTTTTTTTTTTTGCTGAAGCCTGAAACTTCTCAGATGTTTCTAATGAGAAAGACCAGGAATCTCAGTTTGAAAGAGATTTTAACATCTCAAAACTGCTCAGATGTGCAAATATACAAAATTCTGCAAGTAAAAGCACAGTAAAAAGTGCAATCTCAGAACAATGTTATTTAAGTATCATTGTTAGACTATGAAGTTTGTTTATATTTTGAATTAGTTTTCACTATTTTATTTATTTTTATTTTTACTTTTTTGTACTAATTTAGTTAAAGTTTTAGTAATTTTGTTGTGGGTTTTGACTTTTAGTTTAAAGTTTTAGTCATTTAATTTTTTGTTTCATTTTTATTAGTTTTTTTTTTTGTTTGTTTAGTGTTAGTAATTTTGTGTTTTTTTGCCATTTTTATTCGTTTTTTTTTTTAAGTTTTAGTAATTTTGTTGTGTTTTTGTCATTTTAATTATATATTTTTGTTTAAAGTTTGAGTAATTTGTTGTGTTTTTGATATTATTATTTTAGCTTAGGTAAAGTTTTAGTAATTTTGTTCTGCGTTTTTGTTATTTTTTCTTCTTTTTTTAGTTTAAAGTTTTAGTAATTTTGTTGTGTTTTGACATTCTTATTAGGTTTTTTTGTTTAAAGTTTTAGTAATTTTGTCATTTTTATTATTATTTTTAAATATGTGAATTATAGTTTTTATAACTTTTTAGTTAATAGTTTTATTTTATTTAGTTTTAGTTATTTTAGTACTTAGTTAAACTAAATGAAAATGAGAAATGTCGCCTTTGCAATTAACTGAAATAAGTAATATTTAAAAAAATATTTTTATATTTTTATTTTACTATTTATTTTACTTTTAACCTTAATATCTCTGTCCCAGTATGAACTCAAGCATTTCTCATTAAGATCAAATGATCTGTGCTGCTCTGTATTCATTTTATAGCTGTAAAACTCTTACTGTATGATCTTAATATTGACTCATTTGTGTCTATTTTTACTAAGTACCACATTAAATCTCATGAGTTTTGAGAGGAAAATCTGGGTTATAATTAAAACAACATGAATGTTAATAATTAATGCAACATTGTGCACATGCTGGTGCATTTCATTACATCCAAGGTCTTTAGTTTATATCACAAAATACAGATTTAGAAATAGTTGCTTTTATCTATTTTTACACTAATCTTTATAGTAGGAAAGAGAATCAGCCTTTGATGTTTTTAGGCATTTTTAGAAATTATCTTGTACTTGAGAATAATCATCCACTAGTTATCTTTGAGGTTTAATTATGGCAGAACATTTAGATCCGAACACATGAGATATTATCCGTCCAGAGCAGACGAGGACACGGACCCCGAGGAGCCGCGAGATGTTATTGACGGCAGTCTTGATAAACCAGGAAAAGGTTAAGCTGCCGTCTGTCTAGAGATGCAGTCCTGCACTGTAAAAAATGACCGTGAATTTAATGGTAAAAGACTGTAAAAATATTGCTACCGTATTTTTTACGGTAAATTATACAGAATTTTTTTTACAGTGTGTGCTTGACAATGAAGAGCGACTCTTAAAGAGCATGTGGAGATTCAGGACCAGATGAAGGACACAGAGAGTCGCTGGTGCACACGTTCATGTTGCTTCTGTCTAGTTTTTGTTAGTCTTTCGTTTAATACTGCATTGGCATGACAAGTAATCGTACATTTCAGAGAAAGAAAGTAGTGAAATAACAGTGGAAATATATATATTTCTGTCTTATTTTAGTACTATTTCTAAACTATTATAGTATTTATTCATATTTTGAATTAGCGTCTTTTTATATTTTCGGTTTTCATTTTAATTCGTTTATTTTTGTAATTTTGATATGTTTGTCATTTCTATTTATTTACAAACAAAGAAAATAGTGAAATAACAGTGGAATTATGGAAAATAAGACCAAATTAATTTGCTCTTGTTTTATCTCTATTTATATACTCGCGGTATTTATTAATGTTTTGAATGAGCTTTTATTTGTTTTTTTTTTATGTTTTCAGTTTTCATTATCATTTTAATTGACTTTTAATTAATTGAATGCTTTGTCTATTTGAAACTTTTAACAAATATTACTATTTAGCTTTAACTTATTTGCATTTTAGTTTTAGTACTATCAGTTTTAGTTTCCATATTTTCCATTTTTATTTTAATTTGTTTAGTCATGTGTTTTTCTCTATGAAATTTTTTTGTATTTCAGTTAAAATTTTTTCAAGTAGTTAAAAAAACAGTACTAAACATGCACTCTAAAAAATGCTGGGTTAAATTCAACCCAGTGCTGGGTAAAATAGGGACAAACCCAGCAATTGGGCTGTTTTGACCCAGCGGTTGGGTTAAATGTTTAACCCAACCTTCTGGGTAGTAACCCAACCGCTGGGTCAAAACAACCCAATTGCTGGGTTTGTCCATATTTTACCCAGCACTGGGTTGTATTTAACCCAGCATTTTTTAGAGTGTGTAAATGACAATGAAATGAAATGAATCATAATTGGGAACAGCAGTAGTCAAGAGTCAGACAGCAGGCGGATCACTCTGTCTCTTGTTCAGTCTGTGTCTTCACTCTCCTCCTGTTCAGCGATGTGTCTCATGTGTCTCTCGAGATGCTTTCATGTGAAGCATTTTCTCATTTCACTTTCATTTCATTTGACCCCTGTACAGCAGGATCTCTGACCTGAGATCAGCACCTGAATGAAAGTATTACAGAGCGACTGTCATGTTGAGAGGAACCCGAACTACAATGGACATGTTTTAAACAGCAACAGGCAAGTTACAGTCACAAATGATCACACTTTCAGTATATGTGATGCAGTATCATTTCATTATTATTATTATTTATTTAATGTTATACTATTTATTCATATTTTGAATTAGCCATGGGTTATATAGTTAACTAAAACTAAAACCTTTACGTGAAATAAAAAAACAATTACTGAAATAAAGTATAACATTTCAGCTAGTTTTCTAATTTTGAACATTTCTCATTTTAAATTAGTTTAACTTTATGTATTAAAAAAAAAATGAATAAAAGCTATATAGACACACACACACACACAAACATACATACATACATATACATATATATATATATATACTATATATACATATAAACCTACTTCTAATGACAAAAACACCAATATTACTAAAACGTTAAAAATAATATGGAAATATAAAAATAAAACACTGATTCAAAATATTAATAAAATTATTTTAAAAATATTACAATTATTAAAATTATTATTATTAGTTAAATTTATAGTTTAGAATTGTTTCAGTTTTAGTAATTTTCAAAGGTGCTTTTGTAATTTTATTAAAAAATATATTTTTCATTTTATTTTTAGTCATTTTTTATTTGCTTTGTTTTAGTATTTTTTTAATGTGCTTTTGACATTTTCCTTAGTTTTTATACTATTCTTTTTTTTAGTATTAATATTTAATTGTTTTGTTTAATTTTATTTAGATTAATTTTATTTCAGTTTTTGTTCTAACAATTTTAGTACAACTTCAACTTTTTTAGTTTATAATCTAGTTTCTAGATTAAGCTTTTAACCTAATATTAGCATTTTATGTTATTTCAGCTTTATTTCAAGTAATGAAAAAAGATTAGCATTAGTTTTAGTAGTTGTTAACAATTGCAACACGTTATAATTTTATCACGTGTCCTTTCTGACATTATTTGGCTGTAATTCTAGGGTAATTTGCTTCAAAAACAATCACAAGGGGGCAGTAGAATCACATGAGGTCACACGGTCACTGAAGACTGTAATTTTGCTCAGTATTTATAATTATAACAAATTACAGCATAATTGGTCATTTCGAATGTGACCTTTTAAAAGTAATGAGCCGTGCTGAAAGATGGTGATTACTAAAGAAAAGAGTTCACGTGAGAAATCCAAACTGGATAACAAGATATATAAAAGATTATTGCTATATATGTGTGTGTGTGTGTAAATAACAGCAATAATGCAAAATGAGTTATGATATACAGGCCTACAGGAAGAAACGCGGGGCAGAAGGGGTGGATATAAAAAAAATTGTTGACACCACCATCATCATCATCATCTTCTTCTTCAGGTATGTGTGGTGTAAATGAATTGTGCTGTTTCTTTCTCATTGGATGGCGGCACAGCTCGGTCAGACAGGAGGGGCTGGGGGTTTGGCTTTTCTTCTCCCTAAAGACAGTATTAAAGCATCATTCCTGCATCACTGTGGAGGAGAAAGAAAGACAGAGAGACGCACATCTTCATCTGTGCTGCTGCTGAGCGCAGGAGGAGAGCGGTGAGTGGCTTCACATCACTGACAGCTTGCATCAACTCTTAAAATGCAACTCAGATATTCAGATATTGAATGATCATAATGTGCAGAGAGGCCTTGCATTTCATTGCATTTCAAGCATTTAGGTGAATGCATTGGGTCAGGAGGAGCTTTATGATTGTTATGCATGTCTGTAAAAGCTGTTTAGACTGGTCGTGGATCAGCTCTATTATTAGACATATGCATTGCAAATAGAAAGCAACACAGATGGCAGAGACATTCATGCATGTTGTGCAATTAATGTGGCGTGATTGGAACTGATTTTGAGTTAGTGGCACTCTTCTTTGGTGGAGTTTGGTCTGCTGGCTTGAATGTCTTTCTGGATGTTTTGATAAATTTCACATCAAGTTCATTGGGTTTTAGTTGCATGGTTTCAAATCTGCTTAGCTTCGAATGAGACAGCTCATCAAATAGTTGTGAACAGCTCTGAGGGCTTTTGAACAACATCCTCAAAAGGCTGCTGATGAGTGTGCGTTATGTAATGGGAAGGTGAGTTTTTTTTTTTTACTGGGCCGTGCTTTTGTGTGCGAGATGGGGATCTGACGGCATTCAGAGGCAATAAATGTTGCTTGACAGACACATCTACAAGTTTTTGAGTTTAAAAATAACCCTTTTTCTTTTGCACTTCAAAGCTTTGCAACATTTTAGAGTCCTTGATCAGAGTCAGACTCTGGAAATGTGCGTTTTTGTGGCTCGGGGCGCCACTGAAGAATAGGTCACGATTGGGGCCCATCCAGGTTTCTTGAATATAGCCATAGTCTAAACTCCAGCATTCTTTCAGCTCAGATCTTTCTCTAATTCCTCAACGCTTGACTGGCTGTGTGTGCGATTAGTGGCTTTCTTTGCTCTCAGCTACCCGAAGAGAGACGCACATCTTCATCTGTGCTGCTGCTGAGCGCAGGAGGAGAGCGGTGAGTGGCTTCACATCACTGACAGCTTGCATCAACTCTTAAAATGCAACTCAGATATTCAGATATTGAATGATCATAATGTGCAGAGAGGCCTTGCATTTCATTGCATTTCAAGCATTTAGGTGAATGCATTGGGTCAGGAGGAGCTTTATGATTGTTATGCATGTCTGTAAAAGCTGTTTAGACTGGTCGTGGATCAGCTCTATTATTAGACATATGCATTGCAAATAGAAAGCAACACAGATGGCAGAGACATTCATGCATGTTGTGCAATTAATGTGGCGTGATTGGAACTGATTTTGAGTTAGTGGCACTCTTCTTTGGTGGAGTTTGGTCTGCTGGCTTGAATGTCTTTCTGGATGTTTTGATAAATTTCACATCAAGTTCATTGGGTTTTAGTTGCATGGTTTCAAATCTGCTTAGCTTCGAATGAGACAGCTCATCAAATAGTTGTGAACAGCTCTGAGGGCTTTTGAACAACATCCTCAAAAGGCTGCTGATGAGTGTGCGTTATGTAATGGGAAGGTGAGTTTTTTTTTTTTACTGGGCCGTGCTTTTGTGTGCGAGATGGGGATCTGACGGCATTCAGAGGCAATAAATGTTGCTTGACAGACACATCTACAAGTTTTTGAGTTTAAAAATAACCCTTTTTCTTTTGCACTTCAAAGCTTTGCAACATTTTAGAGTCCTTGATCAGAGTCAGACTCTGGAAATGTGCGTTTTTGTGGCTCGGGGCGCCACTGAAGAATAGGTCACGATTGGGGCCCATCCAGGTTTCTTGAATATAGCCATAGTCTAAACTCCAGCATTCTTTCAGCTCAGATCTTTCTCTAATTCCTCAACGCTTGACTGGCTGTGTGTGCGATTAGTGGCTTTCTTTGCTCTCAGCTACCCGATCTGAAAACACATAGCTTATAGAGCATGGCTGTTGACACTTTACAAGACTTAATGGCAGCTTCCACTTCCTCAAGACGAGATGCTGAAAATTAAATGTACTCTATGGTTAAACTGATCACTAGTAATAAGTATTAACCCTGTGAATCCTGACATATGAAATAATAGTCCAAAAAAATCATTTTATTTGAAATGGAACAGTTTATTGGACATTTAGGCAAAAATTCTTGCATGTGTTTTTTGTTGAGCATCATATTTGATACATCAGGCATTAATGGCTCATAACAGTTTGATAATAGTGAAACATCTCAGTTTTATTTAGAGGTCCAGACTGAGCAAAAATATGCAATTTGGTGCAGATGCTGATATTTATATGGACAAAAAGTAAGATGAAATTCTGACAGATTATAATGTAAATCAACGAGATCTTTATAACCGCATAGCAGATACTTACATAAAATGATATGAAACTTCTTTTCACTTTATATCTTCAATAATATGTCTTACTTAGTAAGATGATATTTAAATGATCAAAATATATAATGCAATGCAATACAATGATGATTGAGAGATGAACAAATAAACGCTCCTATATTTGAGACTCACATTAAAACATGATTTTCTTTAAAAAAGTAAGATAATCAAGTAAACCTATGCTGCTTTAGTCCAGTAAGTGTTCGTCTTGCAATATTACTAACAATATCAAAGTTATTCTTACATTTACTTTATAAAAATCAGTAAAGATTTCACAGCAAAAACACTTGAGCTGAAGGTGGACGTTTGTACAATTATACTAAAAGACCTTTTACTTGCTACAAATGCAAGTTTTGATCATTTAGAGGCTTTAGAAATGTGCATATCAAATATGATACAGTAGTTTATAGGGTTAATAATACCCACGTTTGGTGGCAAAGAAATTAGTTTTTGCAGTAATAATGATGCATCATTTCTGGCATCTAGCTCTTGTTTTCTCTCAGTGGTCAGGTGAAGCCTTTGGTATATCCTCTGTGGACGCTGCCTTCACCATATAAGAAGAGACGTGGTGGGCTATAGCATTAATGAAATAGTGAAGAAGCAGCTGTGCTCTTTCCTACTGCAGACAGATGGCCATCATGCACCCGGGTATAAAGCTCCTGTGCATTAATTGTAGGCATAAAAACATGAAATGGCATTTGCAGTGTTTTCCTTCCATAATGTGACAAACAAGATATTCATACAGGAATACATTCAGGGCAAGATTTGGTTTTACCAATCAGGAATTGATTAGACTGTGGTTTCTGGTGACGTCAGTCAAAGCAGAGCAAGTTGACATTTTGAGGAAAACAGGATTGGATTGGACATAGTTTTAATAAAAATGTATAAACTTAATGTGTTGCATACTTGTCAGTCATACATAAATGAAACCTGTACAAAAACAGGCAATATTTCTGCACTCAAAAAATCATGGCATGGTTTATTATTAACTATTTGCATCTATTTGATTTTATTTAAATAATATAAAAAAAAATTCATTTGGAAAACAATTTGATTATTTCAGATAGAAAGTATGAACATGGTAAAAATATGGCTAACTGTGAAACAAGCTATATTCAGTTAGTTAAAATGTATGAAATTAAAACAATTGATTTATTTATTGATGATAAATATATAAACCTGGTTATTATATATTTAAAATACATTTTTATTAGTGCTATTACAGAAATCTGACCTGGTTCCTTTATGTATTACTGACAAATATGCATCACATTAAGTTTATTAGTTTATGTTAAAACTGTGTAATTCAAAAGGGTGGAATTTTTATAATATTCTTGCAAATATAAATATTCAAATACATAAATCTCAAATGTAGGCTTAAATATTTTCAGTACAACACTACACCGTTCACAATAAGACCAGAAACATTGATTAAGAAGGTAAAAAGGGTCCATTTTGATTTCTCTTGACATTAACATTCTCCTTTTCCTCTCTAATCAGAACTGCAAAGGGCCCGAAACCGAGCCTTGAGGTACACTGCTCGCTTTTCTGAGGGCTGCATGGAAAATATCTCTCCTGTAGAATTCATTGGGTGTTCAAAGGCATGTAAAATTAAGGGTAACCCTATTTGACAGTCCACACTCAGCTCTTCATGGATTTAACACTGTTCTGCATCCGTTAACTCAAAGGGAGACCCATCAAAATGGTGGTAAATGGATAAACTTGTTGGGGTTCTCAGTAAGCCGGTAAGCCACTTCTTACCAGTGAAGCTCTTGATGTCTAGAGTAGGTGGATGATCTTGTGTGTGCTGATGCTGATGTTGTGTTAGTGTGCATTCTGTGACAAGAGAAACGGCCGTGTGTTTGTTACAGGAATACGTTAAGTAGGTCAGATACAGTGTATCAAGGCTTCTTAAAATTTTATGCATGCACTTTCAGTGACAGCATCACGGTAGTGATGTATCAGAAATGTCCCATGCAACCACCATCCTTCTTGTCTTGCTGCAGAGCATGCATTAAATGCTTTTATAAATCAAGTATTAACCCTGCAAAATCTGACACATGAAATAATAGTTGGAGGAATCCAATTATTTGAAATGGAACAGTTTATTGAAATTTTAAGTATTAAAAAAACTAAAAAGGAGTTAAAAACTCAGTTTTATTCAGAGGCCCAAACTGAGCAAAAATTTGTAATTTGGTGCAGTTGTTGATATTTAGATTACCATAAAGACAGATGAAATTCCGCAGATATTTACATAAAATTATATAAATATCAGTTGTCGCTATTTATCTCCCAATAATGTCTTAGTAAGATGATACTTAAAAGCTTAGTTTTATGATCAAAACATGTAATGCAATGCTGATTGAGAGATGAACAAATAAACATTTCTCAAAAGCTTGATGATCAAATGTAATACTCACATTTAAACATGATTAAAAAAAAGATGTATGGATAATCATATAAACCAAAGTTGCTTCAGTAAGTGTTCATCTTGAAATATTACTGACAATATCAAAGTTATTCTCATGTTTACTTTATAAAAATCAGATTTCACAGCAAAAAGACATGAGCTGAAGGTGGACGTTTTCACAATTATTCTGAAAGGCCTTTTACAATCTAAAAAACGTGAGCTATCTATCGTTTATCAGGCTACAGAAGTTTTGTTCAGCAAAGTTTTGATCATGTTAGAGGCCTTAGAAATTTGCATATCAAATATGATACAGTAGGCTTTATAGGGTTAAGTGGCGTGTATGCAGGTTTGTATGATATACATTGAGATAATTGACAGCCTTCCTTTTTTGTTTCCTTCTAAACAATCTTATCACCTCTGTTTCCTGTTTTTTTGGCTTCGTTAGAATCCATTTTTCCAGGTCGCTGGGCCTTTTGCAGTGGACATGCACACAGACACACACTTGCACATGTGCTGTAAAACCCCTTAGAGGAGCACATTGTATTGTGAAGCTAAAACGCCTTAGTTTCTTTTTACTTCGCTTCAATTTGTGGAGTGTTTTTCCGTGGGCTAGTGACGCTTCTCCCGCTCGGCGGCTGCTGATGAATTCCAAGTGACATGGGTTTTTCTCTTGGCTGCGTGGCGAGGCAAACCTGGCATCGCTGTATTCCGGAGCCGCTTGCTGAACGCACCTTTGCTTTCCTGAAAGCTTCTTAACACCTGATTTATTGGATATGTTCGCAGAGCAGTCAATGTACATTTTGTAAATAGGTTTTTTGGACATTTTATTAAAAGTAAAGAGATGAAAAATGAGAAATGATTTGGAGAAGAGGGTGAAAAGTCAAACTGGATTTGAATCCTCACCTCCAATATGAGAAACACGGCTTAATGCATCTGGAGCTTAATGCCAAGTGTGCATTGTGATTTTTTTTTTTTTTTTTTAAAGCAGTGTTATTTTAATGTCTTTGATATACTATTATAGTTTTAAAATATTTTATATGGGTCAAAGATGTTAAGATGTCCACATCAAAAGAAATTTACAAAAGTGATTTTATGTCCATAGAAAGCACATTAAATGTAAGTAAAGTGTCTACTTTTAAGGTTTCAAATAAGTTTTTGGAGGATAAAATGTCAAAATTTGGTTGAAATAATGTTACATTGTCATTCAGTGTAACACAATATTTATGTAAAAATTCAAACAACATGCTTATTCTGACGTGCACATATTAAAATATATAAAGGAATAAGGGAGCATATTAAATTTTATTGTGTTTTAAATGAGTAAAAAATTCTTACTGACAAATGGGCAAAACCTAGTGGTCAGCGGCAGGCGTGCATGTACGCCAGTGCGTCGCAGTCCACCGAGCCTGTGCCCAGCCTGGAAGACATCAGCTGCAACACCTGGACGGGCGTCTCACCTTACGCCGGCTGCTCGGTGACCACCATGCAGCAGATGGAGCGACTGCCCTACCAGCACTTCTCAGCTCACTTCACCTCAGGACCCCTCATGTCCAGATTAAGCGGCGTCGCGGGCCACGCCTCACCGCAGCTGGGAGACACTCATGCCATGTACCAGGGTTCCATGTCCCATCAGTCACTGGGCCGCCAATGTAGTCCAAGTGCGGGAATCCAGTCTCCGACTGCCGGCCTGCAGGGCAACGAGTACTTGTACACTCACAGTATACCTCGCACCCTGTCTCCGCACCAATACCACGCCGTGCACAGCGTAAGCATCATGCCCGACTGGAATGAGGGCAGCTAACTGGATTCTCTTGAGCAGCGTATGAGGCCCCAACATGGAGGAGAGGCGCTTTCCTGCGTATTTATAACTTGTGAGAGTTTGCTGCGTAGGCGACTTAACAGCAAACAGTTCAGTTCAGATGGCTGACGCAGCAATGAATGTCTCAGTGTTTGAGCAGGACAGTAACACGAGACATATATTTGCATGACGCTGACTGTATATCAGGGACAAAGAACTTTTCCCCTTTCATGCAAGGACAAATGCACAAGGATGCCAACCTTTTATTAAAAAAGAAAAAGGTGACAGTAATTGAGGAAACCAATCCAGTTTTATAATTGTTTTTTCTAGGGATGCAAAACGATTAAATCGCGATTAATCGCATTCAAAATAAAAGTTTATGTTTACATACTATATGTGTGTGTACTGTGTATATTTATTATGTACATATAAACACACACACATGTATATATTAAGGAAAAATTTTAGATTTATATATAAAATATTTATAAATAAATTATATACAAGTATATATACATACAAATATTTAAAAAATATATATACATGGGTCAAAGACGTTAAGATGTCCGCATCAAAAGAAATTTCCAAAGTTATTTTATGTCCATAGAAAGCACATTAAATGTAAGTAAAGTGTCAACTTTTAAGGTTTCAGATACGTTTGTTGGAGGATACAATGTTAAAATTTGATTGAAATAATGTTACATTGTCATTCGGTGTAACACATTATTTATGTAAAAATTCAAACCACATGCTTATTCTGATGTGTACATATTAAAATATATAAATGAATAAGGGAGCATATTAAATTTTATTGTGTTTTAAATGAGTAAAAAATTCTTACTGACAAATGGGCAAAACCTAGGATAGTGGCAAATTTTTAACATTTTAATTTTAATAAACTAATTAGTATTTGGGGTGAAAGTAATTAGTCTTTTAATATGTCATAAATTGATTTTTGTTGTAAATATGCCTGACAAGATTGTTACACTGAATGACATTTTAGTGGGTCTCTTCTGTAAATCAGGGAAAAATGTATGATATAAATTTTTGCTCAGAAAAACAAAAACAAAATTGCAATTAAATTAAACAAAAAAACTTTTAAATTTTTTTGGGAACAACAACAACAATTTAAAGCAATATTACACTTATTGTTTTTATGCTGAAACCCTTTTTTGTCTTTGACCCATATAAGATTTAGTTTATTTTCTCTTTTCATTTTCAGTTTTAGTATTTAGTAATTTTGTTATGTTTCCGTCATTTGTATTTATTATTTATTTATTTAGCTGTTTTAGTACTTCAATTGAAAGCAAATGCCTTGGCAACACTGTATGTAAACACTGTCAAATTAAAACAAATAAACGGGGCTGCATGATAATTGTGATATAGCTTAGTACAATTATCAAATCTATGATGTGCTGGGTGTTTCTGAGTGAAGCACAGCACATATATTACGCATTATTATTTATTGTATTAACTTTTTTGGTACTTTTTTATCATTTGCAATAATAATTGTAATTTATAACCGTAATATATTTCTCTTTATTTTTTTATTAGAGTTAAAACATACTTCTACTAATAACATTTTATTCAATTATGTAAGACTTTAGTATTATTCGACATTAAAGAAATGAACGTGCAAATGCGTTATTCAATAATTGAAATATTAACTTAAAATCGTATAAATATTACAGATAATTTGAATGGTTTTGGCTGACTAAAAAAAGTTTAGGAAACCCTATTTTACAGGAACAATAAATACGTTTGGAGCAACATGAGGGAGAGCAAATAAGTTTGAACAGGACCAGGGTTGCCAAATATACACACAATGTATTCAAATTACAAAAAGACGCAAACAACAGCACTTTACATGATTAAGCATCTAAGCAAACCATGCGTAAAACTTCTTTTGGTCCACTAATTCGTCTTTGATATGATAACACTGACAGGTTTGTGTAAAGACCGAGCTTTAATGAGTTTACACCAGCATATCTCTCTGTTTACCAGCCACTCGATAAATAACAGCCCCAATTAATCCCAGCATCTCATTATCCCACATCTCATTAACCTGCATTCTGCTTGAAGTGAGATGTATTTAAATACTGTGTTCTGGAAGGTTGTGAAGAAATGGAGCAGGGATGGAGGAGAGCAGGTGTTTTTGCTAAGGGCGGCTGGTGGTTAGGGGTCTATAAGCCACAAGGCATATATAAATCACAGCACAATAGCTCACTAGAGTGTATTATAGGTAATAATATCAGCCGCGCTGGAACAGCTGAGGTTATAGATTGTGGATGTGTGCAAGGATGTTGGCAACCTCAGGAAGGTGTAGAAAAGAAGCAGCGTTTGCCAAATCCAGGATTGCTGACATCGCTGATCAAACTCGGTATCGTGTGCCAAATGCCTCATCTGGTTCCAGAGCGCAATGATGTGGCTTTAGGTTTTAATATGTGAAATCACTTTGCTAATGAAGCTCTGTTGGCTTGTAGTTCTTCAGTGGTTCTTTGCAGCATCTTAGGTTCCTCAGTGAACCCTCTTCTTACGCTGCACAAGCTCTTTATTGGCATTGATGGTTTCATGAAGAACATCCGTAAAACCTTTCCATCGCACAAAAGGGTCTTTAGTGGAAAAAAGTTATTTAGATCATTAAAATGTTCTTTGCAATCTTAAAAATAAAGGTTCTTTATTGGCATCAATGGTTCCATGAAGACGGTGACCTTTATTTTTAAGACTCTCTATGGGTTATTTGATTATTATAAATGTTCATGATGTTTCACTCTTACAAAAAAACACTTCGAAAAGGGTTTCATAGAACCATGATGCCATAAACAACCATTTTTTGGTTTCAGTTAACAGTTCTTGAAAGAACATTTTTTCTTAAGTGTGAAGAATTTTTTTCCATTATAAAGAATGTTTTGTCCAATGGAAACATTGCATGGATGTTAAATGTTCTTTATGGAATCATCAGTGCCAATAAAGAAGCTGTAACCTTTTAACAGCGCATATAGTTATTTGAAGATTATAAATGTTCTTGATGTTTCGTTATACACTCTTAAAAAATAAAGCTTCCAAAAGGTGGATTTCACAGTGATGCCACAGAAGAACCATTTTTGGTTCCCTAAGGAACCTTTCAGTGAACAGTTCTTAAAAGAACCATTTTTTTAGTGTGAAGAACATTATAATTACCTAAAGAACCTTTTTCCACCATAAAGAACCTATTGTGGAATGAAAAGATTTCATGGATGTTAAATGTTCTTTATAGAACCATTGATTCCAATAAAGAACCTTTATTTTTAAGAGTGTAGGTGCTTCAGATCAGTGATTTCTGGGTTCTTTAAAGCACCAAAATATAGATGTTTTACTAAATATTCTCGCATAGCATCAAGCTGTTTTTTTTAAAGACTGTTTAGTTTCATGTAAGAAGATTTAGTGCATTTGTATAAAACTCACCCAAAGATTTACGCAGCTGTGCTAGCTTTTTATGCGACTTTCTGGATTTCATGGCTCATTGATATTGAATTCGCTTTAGCCATTAATACAATAATGCAATCAATGTCCTTAATGTCCCAGCATAGAAAATGACATTTAGGGCACATTGATGCACTGCCCCCAACAACTGACCCTACCAGAAAGACATGCTCTTGATCTATTGTAGTCTGTGACAAAGGGTTTCTGCAGGTCTTAATTCACCCTTCCACAAATTAGAGCCTTAAAAAAGTCTTAAATCAGAGCTGAAGGTCTTAAATTCCTAAAGTCATGGCCTTAAATGTCGCATGCATTGCAAAAAATGAATATCTTCCTTAGCATTTTTTGTCTTGTTTTCCAATACAAACATCTAAACATCCTTAAATCAAGATATATTTAATTGAGAAGGAAAGTGTGGACATGAAGACTGATTTATTTTCTAACAAAATACAAATATATATCAATAGGGTGTGAAAACTTTTTCCGTTTGAAAAGGTAATTTTTCTGACACCACTGGCAGCTCTGTCTTTAAAAGGCTTAAATTTACCTTCAAAACCTGCAGAAACCCTGTAAATACTGGTTCAGCTGTAGATCCAAATGCCTCCCTTTATTGTTCCATCAATGCGTATCTCTGTCTGCATTGAATGTTATTTGTATATAGTTTAGTTTAGAATTGCAAGCATTTACATTCAAGTGCAAGGCTGACGTTTTTGTCAGCGTCAGCATTTCCGTTTAAATCCAAGCAGGGTTTTCAAGCAGCTAATGCAAACACATTTGATTTTTGATGCACATTTCAGTGGAGCCTTCGAAGATCCAGCAGGCCGTTGGAGACGCGTGTTCATACGTGATAGACTTGCTTTCTATGGAAACGGCTGATGAGATGAATAGTGACAGCGCTGGTGAGCGTGTGATGTAATTTCTGATCATCACTCTCCCTCTATTTCCCCTTTACTCGGTCTCCGTGTCCTCCTCTTCTTTTCAGCCCCAGATGGCAATCAGTCATGTCCTCCGTCACCTCGACATTTTCAATCAGCGGTTCGAGCGTCTCTGTGGGGACGGAATAGAATTTGCCCAACACGCCGGAAAGAGCAGTGCATCGACTCATTAATGATATGACATGCTCTAATGTCAAAAGGCACCGAGCAGATTTTACTTTCGCTGGAGATAAAGCGCAAAACAGCTGTTGTAATTGCTCTACCTTTGAAAATTATTTCCTGACCGATGCGTCTCCGTATGTGCAGCACGGTGTTCCTCTAAAATCCCCTCTGTTGGTTGATTGTGATTGGGTAATCATACGGACAAATGGGGCTGCTGGGAGCTTTTGGTCATATATTTAAGCATTCGGTGCTGCAGATTTGTTTGGCTGTGCGCTGGGTGTAATTGACTATTGTGCTTGTGTGCTTTAGGACAGGCTGCGAGATGTACGGCAAGCAGATGGAGTCCGCCGCTGATATCGAGGAGCTGACGGACGAGGAGAAAGAAATTATAAATGGCGTGCTGGCGAGAGCCAAGATGATGGAGGCCATGGAGCAAGAGAGGATTGGGTGAGACATTGACTTGAAGTCGTGCTGTTGTTCTGCTCAATCACCTTTATTTCTGTTGCGCTTTATACAATACAGATTGTTTCAATGCTGATTCATAGTAAGAAACAGGAAAAATAACAGAATCAATGATGCAAACTTCTTCAAATATGAGACAAATTCAAACCCTGCTGTAAAGTGGCTCTAAAGAGACATTTTTTTTTAGTTCAGGTCAGTTCATTGTTGATTCAGTTCAGTTCAATAACAGTGTCAATGATGCAAAATCCATCCATTATGAAACAAATTCAGTTCAGCTAAAAAGCAGCTCTACAGAAGACAACAGTGTCATTATTCAGCTCAATTTACAGCTAAACTCAAAGACACCAGTGAGATTAAATGGAGAATGAACAAAAGGTCCCGTACAAGTTTCAGAAGAGATATCAGTAAAGCGCAGGACACACCAAGCTGATGGTCGCCAATGTCGAGTGGTTTTATAGCGTCTGAACTTTTTTTTAGTTCCACGCCGGCTCTAGTCGGACGCCGTCAGCTGTTTTTCAGCCGATTCTGCATGTCGAATCGGTGCCGGAGCTCGTCGGCGAGAAAGAGAACTCCGATTGGCTAGTCAGCTTAGCGAATGAGCGCACGAGAAAAAACTGAACTGACGAAAGCAAACCAATAACGGCGTACAGAGGAAACGCACAGACACTTGTTTGTTTCTTTCTTTATCCACAAGACGACGACCAAGGGCTGACAATGCCAAAGTCAGAGATCTCAGTGTGAACATTTCTCATCAGATTCTTCTCAGATCGAAATCTCTATCCTCATATTCATTTTGTAGCTTTATACTCCTACTGTATGTCAGTTATTGACTCATTTGTGTCTTTTTATCTGTCCCAAGAAATATTAAGAGTAACAACTGAGACAACCTTGATATTTTAGGTAAAGTAAATCATAATGGAGAGCTCCATTAGGTCTCTTCAGATAAAAAAAGAGCCATGTTTATGCAATGAAATGTTCCTCTGCTCATAGTAGGAAAGAAAAAGCACGAATTATTATAACTTTATTGTCTCAACTGTCTGTTGTAGATAGCAATAAGATTAAATGGAGACCAAATGGAGACTTTGCTGACTTTCCTCTTTCTTAGCGTTTGTTTTACACTGTCCATGGTTTTTTTTTTAAGTTCTCTGTCTCAATAATTGTCTAATTTGTGTCCATTTTTATTCCTCATAAGGCGTTTTAGGGGAAACATCTGAGATGAAGTTGATACTTTTGGTAAAGAAAATCATAATAGAGCACTCCATTAAGTCTCTGTTAATGTCTGTGCAATTAAATATTCCTCTGTCCAAGAAAAACTGTCCCAAATGTCTGTTTCAAAGAGTAATACAATCAAACAAGAGACCCGATGTCTGAAGCTTCTTGCTTGTTTGGTTTTGTTTTATGTTGTCCACATGATTTATTTTTAGCTCCCTACTCCTATTATATGTGTCATTTGTGTCCATTTTTATTCCTCATATGGCATGACACCTGGAACAAAGTTGATATCAAAAGTTGGGGTTTGAAATACAATCAATATTCAGCAATATTATCGACTTAATGCACTGACACTATTGGATGAGAACAAAATTTTAACCGCATTTGAAGCTGAATAATGACACCAACTTTGCAACATTTAGAGTTATTCAACTGAACTGATTCAACATTGAATTAAATTGAGTTGAATAATGACACTATTGTCTTCTATAGAGCTGCTTTACAGCTAAACTTGATTTCATTTCATAATTGCTGAATTTGATAACATTAGCACTATTAGTTTCCTGTTTATTAATGTGAAGCTGCCTTGAAGCAATCTGTACTGTATAAATAAATGACTTGACTTGAAACTTGTGTAATTTCTGAAAAGAAACGCATTTAACTTTTTCCGAACACTCTGTCTTCCATTGGTTGACCAAACAGGTTTTCATAGAAACGTATTATCCTCCGGGTCACATATGCTATCACATTATCGCACACAGGACTGGACTCAGTAGCTCCTGTAGCAAAAGCAATACTGTCCAACACCTGAGACCCCTGTGACAGAGGGACAAAATCATCGGTTTACAGTTTCCTCTCATTCCGCAGAGCAGTTCAGCCCAGGCACATCTGTCCAAGTGATTGAGAAACCGGGTGTGCTTAAGCTTTTTTACAAGCCAAGAGCCAGCCGAGGAATGTACTGCAAGAAATGTATAGTGCTAACTAGACAAGAACTGCCTACTTTCTCATTCTCTCTCTCTCTTTCTCAGCACTTTGCTTGCGAAACGTCTTAACTCACAGTTCTTTACATCAATACATTACAATAACGACTTGCTGGAGGGGCGGAAGTGTGCTGATGTTATACTTGGTCGTTTTTCGTCCCGCAGGCGTCTGGTAAATCGCCTGGACAGCATGAAGCGGACGGCCTGCGGTGACGGCTACTCGCGTTGTTTACTCTGCAGCCAGCAGTTCGGCCTGGCGGGCGTCAGCGCGGTCGTGTGCGCAGAGTGTAAAAAGGTAGACATGCATTCGCCAAGCCTTTGACCTCATGCAATTTTCTAATGCATGCCGAGCACTTCTTCCCTTAACGATTGTCCAGAAATAGCCAAGCAGAAATGAATGAGCGATATGCACTTATCTTTATTATGCCCTGCCCATTACTGAGCCACGTGTGCATTTGAGAGGGAAGCCAATCAGTCTGCATGATCGAAAATAATGACACGGTCACAATGCATATGCCTGTCTTTTGCGATGCATGACCCAAAGATCAATAAACTGTTTATTGACCCCAGAGGGGATGTTTAGTGTGTGGCTGTTTTTAGTGATGGAACTTAATGCCATCTGAGCAGCCTCCTGAGGCCTGTTTATGTTTCACCCCCACAGAACATGTGCACTAAGTGTGGCGTTCAAAGCATCAGTCATTCCAGTCCAATATGGCTGTGCAAAATCTGCAGCGAGCACAAAGAGGTGAGATGCATGGAGGCATATCTGAATTGTGTTAGAGCAATAATAGTTCAGCCAAAACCTAAAATTGTCATCATTTTGATGTTCTTTCCACACTAACGGAGAATTTTGCAGCTTATCCTTTTCAGACAATTCATTGTGACCATGACTTTCAAGCTCCAAAAAGCGCCATAAAAGCATCATTAAAGTAGTCCATGTGACATGTGCGCTAAAATCCAAGTCTTCTGAAGTCATATGACAGCTTTGTATGAGAAACTAATTTAAGTCGTTTATTTATTTATGCAGCTCTTAAATCTCGAATTGCCTTTTGACGTGTTGTATCAAGTTTGATGATGTTGATGCAGTGTTATTTTAGACATACTATTATAGTTTTTGTTAATAGTTTGAATTAGATTTTATTTTTAAAGATTCTTTTGGCAATTTATTTTTAGTTAGTTTTAGTGATTTTGTTGTTTTTTAATTATGTCTATATAGAATTTATTACATTTTATTTAGTTATTTTAGTACTTAAACTAAACAAAAGTGATAAATGTTGCCTTGGCAACAATTTTATGTAATTTTATAAAATAGATTTTTTTTTTTAAGTAATTATTTTTTTTATATATATATATATATTTTTTATATTTTGTTTTATTTAACAATATTAATCCTGGTATGTTGTAACCAAAAATGGTGCACTGATTTGAATATGCAAAATCAGAAAAGCACAAGTCATATGGATTAGTGCTTTTTATCACTGTGATCACTATAAACTGTAATTTTACGGAAATAAGTTGCATAAATATATATATATATATATATATATAAAAAAAAAAATCCCAAAATTGTTCTTTCATACTATATGAAAAAAATGACAGCATTTTGATTTGAAACAACATGAGAGACATTTCCTGTTTGGGTGAATTATTCATTAAACTTGATATGGAAAAGGGTGTGCTTTAAAAAAAGTGTTTGTTTATGCATATCTGCACTTACCTGGCATTGATGAGATCCTTTGTTTTGACGGCTGAGCAGACTTTGCGATGCGTATGCAGCGATGTGCATGTCTGATTGAACAAATCCATTTCTACAACATTTTTAAATCAACTCCTAAAAAAATTATAAATAATACTTCACTGGCTGCACAGAATAATTATTCTGTGTGTTTCTCAGAGATATAAATAGACAGGATAGTTCAGCACCTCCAACTTTCACAGACACTTTGTGATAAGATGATTCATCCTTTTGACGATGTAGGTCTCGATTAGTTTGGTTGTCAGACGGGGTCAGTAGCAGCAGGAGATGTGACTCTCTTTAATGCAACAAGATCGTGAAACCCGAATCCCATTTGCGTTTAATCCACTGAGTCGCTGACATTTTACTTCATAACACCAGGGCAGAATTGAGTTCCTGCATTTTCATATTCCAGCCATTCCAGCTCCCAGCTGATGCTTATTTGGATGGCAATTGGCTGAGATGAGATTCACAGGAGCTGTAGAAGAAAACATAGTAACATGTAATGCAGCATTGTTTTTGCAGTTACCTGGGTAGCATAGCAATCCATCCTATTTTTCAGAGTCTATGAATTCTAGCTAATGCTGTAGCTCCTGAGATTCAATTGGGTTTGAAATTGCTTCGCTTTTTTGTAACTTTAAAGCGTATCAAATTACTTGGAGCTTGGAAAGTGGAACAGCAAAGATGGAGAAACAAATCTGCAAAAAAGGCTGATTCTTAAATGAAATTTACATTTCCGTCTTTGGCTGTAGTCTGCTTTAGGCCAAAATTAGTTTAGCAGACTCTTACAATTCACTCACACATGCAACAGTTTGCTAAACTGAGCACAAATGTATGTTATTAGTGGCGAATTAGAATAAATCGGTGCACTAAAACTCCATCATGGTTGCCAAATGATCATTTATTCTTTCCCAAAGATGCTGAAACGGTCTGGTGCCTGGTTTTTCAAAGGTTTACCACAACAGATTTTACCCGCTCCTTTACCGATCTCTAATAATAGAGAGCTCAGAACCACCAGCGCACCAGCTTCAACCAATCCATCAACCGATCGAGAGTCTTCAGTATCTTCACGGCCAAAAAACAGAGGTAAACTCTACAGTTTCAGTATTGCTTTGCATTGGAATAATTCCTAATGACAAATTCTCAGTACCATGTGGTTTTTTTAATGTATTCGCACTAGGCATGGGTAATAGGTTTTCATAAATCATGGTTGAAAGAAACTGCTTTATTTCCATTCAGAGAGCATGCAGGTCACCGGCAGAGAGCGGCAGATATCTGGTAAGTGTCCTGCATTTCAATAACACTTAATATCACTAGGAGGAAATGAGGCTTACGATTGCAGTATCATTTTCCCGTTTTCTCCCGTGCTCAGCAGAAATGATGCCCCCTAAACGAGGCGAGCATTCTGTCTTATCCCAAAGAGCCCTAGAAGAAGACAGAGGTAGACAGTCTATGAGCAGGAGCACAGTTCAGTCTGACGTCGCCGTGGAAGGACAAACTTACTCACCTGTGGTGAAGAGAGAAGTACCGGTTATGAGCTCCAAACCTCCGATGTCCACCTTTTCCACGACTCCCATACAAAAAGGTGAGAGAACTCATGTAATATACACATAGCATAGGCAGTAATGGTTCAGGAATGGGAATATTATAAAAGTGTATGTGTCCTTTGATTGCACTGTGGTTCAGGGGCCTTGTTAATAAAACGCACATACGATAGGATTTGATCCTAAATTCCATGGATTTCATTCTATGTCAGAATTCAGGAGCAAATAGGTATTTAAAAAGGCAATAACTGACACCACTTTTGGTTATGACACACCAGGGTTATTATCGTTAAATAAAACAAAAACAAAAAGAAAAAACATTTCCATTACTTGAAATAAATGGGATAGTTCATCAAAAAAATGAAAATTCTATCATCATAGTATGAAAATAAAAAAATACCATGGAAGTCAATGGCTACCATCAACTGCTGGTTACCAGCATTCTTCAAAATATATATTATATATATGTTGTGTTCAGCAGAAGATGGAATCTCAGACAGGTTTGGAATAAGTGGAGGGTGAGTAAATAATGACAACATTTTAATTTTGGGGCAAACTATCCCTTTAATATTATGTTATGTGCAAATAAGCAACTGCTTAGTGATAATCACGTCACTGCAATTAATTCAGTAATTATAATATATTATAAAATATGATTTCCTGGAAAAAATAAGATTTACAAAATTATATAAAATTATACCAAATTTTATATATATATATATATATACACACACACACACACACACACACACAACTTTGTCTATTGAAATGTGAAGATAAATAGACAATCATAACATGCATTTATATTGTTATATGTGACCCTGGACCACAAAACCAGTCTTAAGTCGCTTAAGACTGGTTTTGATTAAGTCGTGGGGTATATTTGTAGCAATAGCCAAAAATACATTGTATGGGTCAAAATTATAGATTTTTCTTTTATGCCAAAAACCATTAGGATATTAAGTAAAGATCATGTTCCATTAAGATATTTAGTAAATTTCCTACTGTAAATATATTAAAACTTAATTTTTGATTAGTAATATGCATTGCTAAGAACTTCATTTGAACAGCTTTAAAGATGATTTTCTCAATATTTAGATTTTTTTGCACCCTCAGATTCCAGATTTTCAAATAGTTGTATCTCGGCCAAATATTGTCCGATCCTAACAAACCATATACATCAATGGAGAGCTTATTTATTCATCTTTCAGATGATGTATAAATCTCAATTTCGAAAAATTGACCCCTATTTTTTTTTATATCGGCGAGATGCGGTTGTTTTTTTTGGGTTTTGTGGTCCAGGGTCACATATGTGCAAATGAACAACTGCTTTGCGATATGTCACTGACATGAATTCATTAGGTGGAGCTGATGTGCTTGTTCCCTTTGAGTTTAAATTTAAGATGGACTGTGATTTATAAAGGAACTGTTTTTGTGCATGTTTCAGAAAGTGACGAACGTTCACATTTAGGAACATTCTGTGGACGTCTTCTAAATGTTGTAGGTTTGAATCCCGCAAGCTTTTGATTCGTCGCCATTGTGCCCTTGATCAAGACGCTTAACCTTAGATTGCTCCAGTGGGATTGATCCAATAATAAGCACACTGCAGATTGCTTCGGTTAAAAGCATCAGCTAAATGGCTTCTTCTTACAGTTGGTTGATGCATCTGGAGTTATCGATCTGGATGTGATTACTGTGTTTCCTTACTTAATTGTTTTTAGTATTACACTGTAGGAATTGCACATTTTGCTACCCCACAATCAGCGCAATAAGAGCACATGTCACTTGGTACGAATTCTAGATCCTGTGAGTCGATCGGAGGCCAGGGCACCACCTGCTATGCAGACCGACGCTTGTTTGCCAGCTGCCAACAGCGTTCCCGCTTCACGCCAGCCACCACCCCCCACTGCAGAGGATGAAGAGGACGCCAACAGCTATGACTCTGACGATGCCAGTAAGATGCTAATTTGCACTGACATATGGACATGTTTGTACCCCATGGGAACCACACAGAACAAAATGGTTTACCGTGCAAGTCTTGCATCACAGATTGCATAAAATCAGCAGAAGTGTGCTTGAAGACGGCATTGAAGTGAGACTGTTATTCTTCGGTGTCAGATTATTCATGCCTTTGACACGATTTTGTCCACTTTCCAGCCACTCTGGGCATGTTGGAGTTCAGTCTGCTCTACGAGGAGGAGAAAAACGAACTGCAGTGCAATATAATCAAAGCAAAGGTATTGTCTTTCTTCCCTAGAACAGGCGGTTTTGATGCAATCTATTTTTGCACTGGAAAAATGTTTCTGAAGGATCACGTCTCGATGTGTTTAACTGCTAACCATGCAATTATTCCATCTTTGGTGAAGGGTCTCAAGCCCATGGACTCCAATGGTCTGGCTGATCCTTATGTGAAACTGCACTTGCTTCCAGGAGCCAGTAAGGTAGTGGTCTTTAAAAGAAATCCTGCTAATGGTAAATATCACTAGCTATGTTTACATGCAACCAAATAAGCCGTTAGTAATCAGATTGATGGCTCAATGGGATTGAAAAATCTTCATGTAAGCACCTCAGTTAATCCAACTGAGCTTGATCTGGGTGAGATTTCGATCAGATTGGAAGAGGTTATGTAGACGTGAAATAATTCAATCAACAGGAAAAAAAATTGAAGCGCGTATAAGTTTGAATCTGACAATTTTCTCAATTCAGAATATAGCTTGTGCACATGTGCAGTGCTATACTTTACATTTTATTAACATTTTTAGTCTTACTGGTCAGTGGATAAGACTGTATATTTACTAAATATTTGCTAAAAAGCTCTTCAGACATATACATCAACTTAATTTTTAGATATGTTTAGAAATAAACAATTATACTCAAGTTAGCTCTGATGACATTATAGCAATGGCTTTCTCCGTTTTTATTCTGAATGCATGTAATGCACATGTAAACGAATATGTGAATTGGATTGCAAAGTTTAGCATTCCTAAAAACGGTACTTTCAGAATCTAAAATTGAGATTGGATTCTTTCCAACTGATGAAAATTAGTGCATGCAAGCATACCTACTGCTATTTACCTGCAACATGAAGCTGTACAAGTAGTTGTAGAAATTGTAAACTCTCAGAATGTGATGGATACATGATATTTTGTCGATCTCTCAGTCTAACAAGCTAAGAACAAAGACGATTCTTACCACCTTGAACCCTGTGTGGAACGAGACCCTTGTTTATCATGGCATCACTAATGAAGACATGCAGAAAAAGACTCTCAGGTAAAACCAGCTTTACTGTATTTAATGCACTGAGGTAAATGAATGGGCAACATAATGCTAATTGTTTACAATTCTCCTTCCTCAGTTATTTGCATGATGGAATGAGCTGACTGTTGCATTTTCTTCCATTGCATTTACAACTTAAAGATTCTTGGAGAGCCTCACTGATATATTCGGTTAGAATAGTTTGCAGTGGACTTAATTAAAGCCGTGACATTTCCCAGAGTGGAAAGGGTCAGCATCCGCATTGTTCCCTGGCAGGCTTTCAGTCAGTGATGAGGACAAGTTCGGCCATAATGAGTTTATCGGCGAGACGCGGGTGGTCTTGAAAAAACTGAAGCTGAACCAGAAGAAGACCTACAATGTGTGTCTTGAGAGAGTGATTCCGGTAAGCTGAAGGGGACAGTAAAACGTTTTGTAGAAAGTTTATTGTTATGGGGTCATTCCTACACTTTGTTATTTGGACTTAGCAGGTTTGTTAAAAAATTTATTTTTTAGTCTTATCAGAGGGAGAAAATGTAGTATAACCTAATAATCCTGACCAAATATTTCACACGTGGTCTAGGAAATTTGTCCCATTGACATTTTTACAATACAATGTGCGTTTTAACGTTTTAAGCTAATGCAGAATCTGTTTTTGGGGAGTTTATCATTCCATCACTTGCTCACCAGTGGATCCTCTGCAGTGAATGGGTGCCGTCAGAATGAGAGTCCAAACAGCTGATAAAAACATCACAATAATCCACACCACTCCAGTCCATCAGTTAACGGCTTGTGAAGTGAAAATCTGTGTGTTTCTAAGAAACAAATCTATCATTAAGGCGTTTTTAATTTCAAACCGGTGCTTCTGGCTATAAAAAATGATGTCTTGTGAAGTGAAAAACTGTGTGTCTGTAAAAATCAAATCCATCAAGATGTTCTTCAAATGAACTTCAAATCACTATGGAGTCCATAATCTATAATAATGGTTTCTTCAGTGAAAAGCCGTCTTGTCAGAATCAGGAGAGGAATATGCATAGCTCAAGCACTGTTTAGCAAAAGCGAAAACCGAGTTGCAATACAGTTCTAAACAAATACATCGGTGGATTTTGATGCGAGAGGACAACAGGGGATGGACTTTTTTTTACTGGAGGAAAACACCAGACTTTTATTTTGGCCAAAAGCGACATTTTTAAGTAAAAAATGCTTTAATAATAAATTTGTTTCTTACAAACGTGCAGCTTTTCACGTCACATTAACTGATGGACTGGAGTGGTGTGGATTACTTGTGATGTTTTTATCAGCTGTTTGGACTCTCATTCTGACGGCACCCATTCACTGCAGAGGATATGTTACTTCTATTTCAAAATAGTTAAGAAAACATGATTGGGGACATGGGAATTTGTCAAGTGCTTTTTTAAATGATTATTTTTAGGTTAGGTACTAATCATGAATTTGTGTTGAATGGGGTACATTTATGCATGGGAAACCATGTGGCATGCTTTTACAAGAAATGGATTACCATTTCTTGTAAAATATGCAGTATTGTTTCATGGGGACATAAAATCCAAACTGTAGAAATGACCCAGTTTGACTTTGCATTGTATTGAATTGACTGTGTTTAACACCTGGTACGCAGGTGAGACGTACTGCTGGCGCAGGTGCATCTCGTGGCATGGCGCTCTATGAGGAGGAGGTAACTGCATCATACATTGTGTGAATTAAATATGAAAATAAATACTTGCAACACTGTGTTCCCAAGAGAGCATTATCATTATCGTCTTTTGAGATTCTGGATGGTAACTATCATCATTGTGCTGTTGCGTAAGGCATTTAACCTCCGTTTCTCCTTGTTGAACTGAACCTGTACACCTGTGTGCATAATAAGTCATCTTGTTAAATGGTTCAGCTAAATGACTGATCTGTTAATTAGTGTCTACAAGAAGATACATGGGTTTACTCATCTTTTGTGTGGCTTTGTAGTTGAAGGACGATGAAGAGGGAGGGGAGAGGGGACGTATCCTGATTTCTCTCACCTACAACAGCCAGCAGAGTCGTCTGATTGTGGGTGTAGTTCGATGTGCTCATCTGGCAGCAATGGACGCGAATGGCTATTCGGACCCCTTTGTAAAGATGCAAGTATACAACAATCTAATAAAAAGCTCCAAAAAGCACTTCATAAAGTGTAATTAAAATGTTCTCTGTAAGAAGAATAATTTGCTTGGTGGAATTGTTTTGTGACAGTCATTACGCTCATTTAACACGCTGGGTTTTGTGTCTCTGAATTTTCATGCTATTTTTCAGTTCCTTGAAGCCTGACATGGGAAAGAAAGCAAAGTATAAAACTCCGATCAAGAAGAAGACACTTAACCCTGAGTTTAATGAGGTACTCCTTCTTTCTGTCTGTGGCGCTATAACCTGCAGTGAACAGTGAGCATCTTGACGCACTCGACACTGACGTGACACCATGACAGTGCTTTAATACGCTCTGACACTATAATAAAAGGAAGTTTTTTTTTTAGAATATATCTTATGAAATGGACCTGTCATGGTTTTTTTGTGATTTCAGGAGTTCAGCTATGAAGTCAAGCATGCTGAACTGGCAAAGAAGACTTTGGACATCTCTGTCTGGGATTATGACATGGGAAAATCTAACGATTTCATAGGTGAGAAATATATATGTGACCCTGGACCACAAAACCAGTCTTTGGGGTATATTTGTAGCAATAGCCAAAAATACATTGTATGGGTAAAAATTATCGATTTTTCTTTTATGCCAAAAATATCTATACTATACAAACCATACATCAACGGAGAGCTTATTTATTCAGCTTTCAGATGATGTATAAATCTCAATTTCGAGGGTCACACATATATATGTATATATGCTCTCTCTCTCTCTCTCTCTACACACACACACACACACACACATATATATATATATATATATATTTGTGATGTGTATAAAGCCCAAGACCCAAAACATGCTAAATTGGACAACACACAAAAAAAAAATTAATTGTCAATTTAAAGGAATAGTTCACCCAAAAATGAAAATTTGCTCACCTTCAGGCCATCCAAGATGTAGATGTGTTTGTATCTTCATCAGAACAGATTTGGAGAAACTTGCTCAGCAATGGATGCTCTGCAGTGAATGGGTGCCGTCAGAATGAGAGTCCAAACAGCTGATAAAAACATCACAATAATCCACACCACTCCAGTCCATCAGTTAACGCCTTGTGAAGCCAGAAGCTGCGTGTTTGTAAGAAACAAATCCATCATTAAGATGTTTTTAACTTCAAATGTGTGCTTCTGGCCAAAATACGAGTCCTCTATCCAGTCATCTCGTCTGAATCAGGAGAGAAATATGCACAGATCAATCACCATTTACAAGCCAAAACAGTCCAAAACAACAGTTCTAAACAAATATGTAGGTGGATTTTGATTTGAGAGGACAACAGGGGATGAACTTTTCACTGGAGGAAGTGTTATTATGGATTATGGACTTGTATTTTGGGTAGAAGTGAAGGTTTAAGGGGTCATGTGATGTTGCTAAAAATAACATTATTTTGTGTATTTGGTGTAATGAAATGTGTTTATGCAGGTTAAATCCATCATTAAGATGTTTTTAACTTCAAATGTGTGCTTCTGGCCAAAATACGAGTCCTCTATCCAGTCATCTCGTCTGAATCAGGAGAGAAATATGCACAGATCAATCACCATTTACAAGCCAAAACAGTCCAAAACAACAGTTCTAAACAAATATGTAGGTGGATTTTGATTTGAGAGGACAACAGGGGATGAACTTTTCACTGGAGGAAGTGTTATTATGGATTATGGACTTGTATTTTGGCCAGAAGCAACAGTTTGAAGTTAAAAAAAGCCTTAATGATGGATTTGTTTCTTACAAACCTGCAGCTTTTCATTTCACAAGATGTTAACTGATGGACTGGAGTGGTGTGGATTACTTGTGGATTATTGTGATGTTTTTATCAGCTGTTTGGACTCTCATTCTGACGGCACCCATTCACTGCAGAGGATCCACTGCTGAGCAAGTGATGCAATGCTACATTTCTCCAAATCTGTTTTGATGAAGATACAAACTCATCTACATCTTGGATGGCCTGAAGGTGAGTACATTTTAAGGTGAAGGCCTGAAGGTGAGTACAACTATTCCTTTAAGCTTTTCGTGTGTCTCTTCCGCACAGGTGGATGCCAGCTTGGTATCACCGCTAAGGGCGAATGTCTGAAGCACTGGTATGAATGTCTGAAGAACAAGGACAAGAAGATCGAACGCTGGCATGTTCTGTTGAATCAAAACAACACTGAGGCTGATGACTGAGGTGTCGTATCTCCAAATATGACAGTATACGGTTCCATCTTCCAAACAAAGTAATCTCGCTTCCAAGCTCGAACTGCTGATAATGTTTACTTTCGATTCTTTGTCTTTGCTCTCCTGAAACCCTGTGATGAGCTATAGTTGTCCAACTGAGAAAAACCTAGAAAACCCAGTTTTTGTTTTTTGGTGGGAAAAAGACAAGTGTATGATATTTTTTCACTCAGTAAATGCCTTAAAGAACAAAACCTAATGAATACAGATGTGACGCAAATATATTAGTCATTAAACCCTGCAACCAAATCTACTCAAGGACACTGGGAAAAAAATGGACTTTACTCATGTAAAACTAGTTCTTTAAGTAAAATAGCATGTGAAATGCTATTGTACACACTATTGTTTGGCATTTGAAATATACGCTGTCCTTGCATATGTCTTTTATTCGTTTATGTTTCAATCAGTATGTCACAGATGAGAAAGACTGTGTAAAATAAATTGTGACTATAAAGTTTAGAAAAGTATTAGAGTTGTATCCAGTAAATGGCAGGTTGTCCAAGTTCAATATTGCATCAACTACATATGGAAATGTCCTGTTGTAATGTGCATGGAATTAATGGACGTGTTCCCTAATTATACGGCATTATCATTGTGTTGTTTGAATTTATTTCTGTAACATGTTTACAGTTATGAAAATGGTGTTGTTAATTCACAATACCCAATAAAGTGTTCTCAGCTGTTGCCTATGAATCAGTGACGTGAACTAATTAATCTTTCTACAGCCTTCTGGAAACTGGAACAAAGGTCATCAGGTGAACTCTAAGTCTATGGTTCGAGGTGTCATGCGAAGGCTGGGTTTTTGGTGTTGTGTCTGATGTTAGTATACTATCTTTCAAGGTCATGTTCTTTAAAATCATTCCCAAAGCTCTACTTTCGAACAGTGATGAGGAATTAGACTTCCCTGGGTCTTTCATCTATTGCTGTCATGTTTACATACATCATTATGTAACAGATAAACCCAATGTTCCCTTCAAGCTGACAGGACACTTCTTTGCTTTTTGCCTATTAGACCTAAATGCATGTATTTTTACATGCAGAAAAGTATGTTGAAGTCATAGTGGCACCAAAATTAAAATTGACAAATTTTAAACTTACAGGTCCAAAGTCGGTGGGTGCACTGTAAAAAATGACCGTGAATTTAACGGTAAAAGACTGTAAAAATGCTACAGTAAAAACCTGTTAAATGGTTAACGGTAAATTCCCCTACTATATACGGTGAAAAACTGTATTGGACATTACATGTATTGGACATTAATTTTACGGTAGTATACCGTTTTTGGAAGTGAAAAAGACCGTATAATTTACAGTGAATAACCGTAAATTAACATTTCCAGAATTCCCTGCGTTACATTTCAAGTTTTATGTTTTTTTTGTTAAAATAACTAAGTTTCTTCTTAGTTTTTTCTTATCAGTTTTGTATATTAAGGTTGTGTGTTACACCTAATGTTGTTAAATGAATGTTTATTGCATTATTTCAGTTTCATGTGTGTTACCATTATGGTGTTTAGTGTTTGTGTGAATGACACTGTGCACCTTCTATATACGTTATTATTTAAAAGCTGCTTGTGATGGGCTTTGGTTCATCGTGTGACTTTCTCATCACCACCTGCATTTGGTGGTTATCAGTGTATTACAAAGGTACAAAACAGATTTCAGTACTTCAATAGGTTGGTATATTAACATTATATCAGTTAATAAAATTATGGTATTTAACTGTAAATTTAAGTTAAACCCGTAAAACCTAAAACGTTGCTACCATATTTTTTACAGTAAAATTCAGTTTTTTTTACCGTAAATTTTACAGAATTGTTTTTACAGCGTGGGTGTTACTTGTTTTTTTTTTTTAAATCATGACTTAATAGAGTGCTGATGGCATATTTTTGTAGGCAAAAGCCCAGAAACAGTTTTGCATTTTAGTACTTCCGATTCCATTGCCGTGAAGTCAATGGGGTTTTTAGTTAAATGCCTTAAATAAGATCTGTGGTGAACACAAGCTCGAGATATTTTCATGATTTATTCCATGACATAAAATACATCAGTAATACCCACTTGTTTTTTTTTTTTAAGCTTTTACTAGTCTTAAGAAAGGCAGTTGCTAACAAGTGTCTAAATGGAACTAGAGAGGTTCTCGGGACTTTAACCGTCTACAAGGCAAGTTTATTAATATAGCACATTTCATACACATTGGTAATTCAAAATGCTTAACATAAAAGGAATTAAAATAAACATAAAAATAATCACAACAATAAAAGCAAGGAATTAAAATTTTAAAATGATTTAAAAATGGATTTAAATGAATTAAAACAGTTAAGAATAAAAGATGATACATAAAATACAGTACAATCAGTTCAGAGGTAGCACAGTGCTCATTCAGTAAATGCACAGCTTGAACACAAGTGTTTTGAGTCTGGATTTAAATACGACTAATGTTTTAGCACATCTGATCTCTTCTGGAAGCTGGTTCCAACCGCAGGTGGCATAACAGCTAAAAGCGGACTCCCCTTGTTTTGTGTGAACCCTTGGTATTTCTGACTCGATCCTAATGATCCGAGTGGTCTGTTAGGTTTATATTCAGTGAACATATATCTGCAATGTATTCAGGATCCTATGCTATTGAGTGATTTATAAACAAGTAATAATACTTTAAAATGAATCCTAAATATAACTGGAAGCCAGTGTAAGGACCTGAGGACTGGTGTGATATGCTCAGATTTTCTGGTTCTAGTCAGAATTCTAGCAGCAGCGTTCTGGATGAGCTGCAGCTGTCTAATGGTCTTCTTGGGAAGGCCAGTGAGGAGACCATTACAATAGTCCACCCTGCTGGTGATAAAGGCATGAACAAGTTTCTCCAAGTCTTGACTGGAAACAAAACATCTAATTCTTGCAATGTTTTTGAGATGATAGTATGCTGATTTAGTTACTGCTTTGACATGACTACTGAAACTAAGGTCTGACCGCTTTTGCAGTTATAATCTCGCTCTTGCAAACTATTCGAACTCAAACTTTTAGAGAAAATGTATTTAAATAAAGACAGAGAGTTAATGGTGGTGAGGTGACACTGAAGTCGTGTAGTTCGTTTATAGCCTACATCTAGCTTTCTACTTCGGGCAACTGTATTTATGCTTCAAAAATCATAGAAGTTACGTTAATTTGTGATGACTATCATGTTGAACAACATATGTAAGAATCATAAAGTTTTGTTCATCACAGAGCTTATTTTCTGCAATAATCCAAAAGCCAATGGAAAAAATCCTATACGTCATCACTGCAGCACTGTATAAGGTCATTTTTATGACAAAGTTTCCTGTAAGTGGGTTGGTTTACCCGAAAATGTAAACATTGACAGTCTATGGCACTATCAAAACATAGTTCTGTTTCTTTAAACCTCTTTGTTGGTTGATACAGCAACACTGACTCAACCGATGGTGTAATATTGGGGGCAGGGTTATCTGTTTGACTGACCGGCAATGGCAGATAAAGGGAGTTTTTGGGAAACCTGTTAGAAAACATTATTTTTTTCAATTCTTGTTGCGGGCGATAATGGTGCAGAAATAACACGCATCACTTTCAATAACATAAAAATAACCTCACTCAACATATTATGCTAACTAATTTCTCATATTCAGAATGAGTCTATTTTCCATGTGTCTTTCTTAAGGCTGTTTTGAATGAATATCCATTACCCTGCATTGAAGAAAGAAAAAAAGCACATAAAAAAATTCCAGCTCACCAGGGTTTTGACTGTAATGGCATAATTGCAATTATTCCAAATTGAGCTAAGAGTCAGTACAAGTACTCCTCTGAGAGCATTCTACCTTTTAGTAAAGTAATTGCTGAAAGCAAACGTTTTTAGCTTCTCATTTGATAGCGATCTTGTAATTTTCTTTAGTTTCCTCAAGCTTGTGTTTTTCCTCATTTGACAGATTTAGAATTACATTTACTGGCGGAAGTACCAGCAATAAAAGTGCTGTAATGGTTAACTGATTAGGACCGCATCCAATGGTGACAGGGCAGAAACTTTGTGCGAATCAGGCGAGGTCTGCTCCAATCAGCGCGGGCGGACACGTACAACAAACACATGTGACCTTTGCATCCTCATGTAAACACTGCAGCCTCCTGCAGCAATGTAAATGGGTTCAAAATTAATACTTGCCAAGTCCCAGATGGAAATAAAGATTGGCATATAAATTGGCCAGATGGCTGGTAACTTTGTTAGGAACTGAAAAGACAATACATGATTTAAAATGCAATATTAATCTGAAACTCGCTGATATGAGCATTTCAGATCAAAGACACACAGACCGCCTTCTGAAGAGAAACTTTTGCACTTTCTCTACTTTTATCAAAGTGGAAAATCTGATATCAAATTTATTTCGCCTGGTTGAAGTATTCTTTACATTTTTTAAAATGGAACTCGATGTTATGACACGTGAAATATTCTGGACATTAAGTCAGCAGAATGAAAAAATGAGGAACCAAAACTCATTTTTTCTTTACGATTTTTGTGACAGCTGCAGTTTCACCGAGAGAAAGGAATTGCCCATAAGGAATATGTTTGTTATTAATATGCAATAAAAATCCAACTAAGTAATTATTTTAGGGGCTTATTTTGCATAAATATGTAAATAAATGCAAAATATGATTTGTGGCTAGTAATAAATATTCATGACCGGTAAATTTTCAGCATGCTAAATAAATAAGCACTTGGTGATATTTAATAAAAATGGAATATATTAATGCACAAAATAAAAATGCTGACCTAATTTAACCTGAACACATAAATGTAATAGTTTTGGATCACATGTTTCTTTCTCCTCCCACGTGGAATTTGAATCTTTTTGTCATGTTGTAAAGAATCATTTCATCATGAGTAATAAGATATTAAATGTTTACTGCTGAGGGCATTGTTGACACTAATAAAAAATGATAGTCATCAGCCGGAGAGATAATTATACTAATGTGAGCCCAGGAAACGGGGAGGATTTACAATCTGATTTACATCTTTTATGTACATGTGTGTGTAGACATCTGTGCTTCCAAGTCTGTATTTACCAAAGACACACCCCCTTGTGTCATCCCACCCCGTCTGCTCTGATGTGGCCACGAGCCACAATGCAAGGAAAATCCCACATACGGATCGAAGTATAAATAAGAAGGGGTTGAGGCGCGCTCTTTGCCAGAGATGAGGGATTAAAACCCGTTATCCTTCAGCACCTCTGGCTATTCATTCATTCATTCTAAAAAACACACAAAATTGTTGTACAATTATTCATTTTGCAGGAAAAAAAATGCAAAGCAATCACCTTTTACAGGCAGTTTTATACCTTTTCATGCTGTTTCATGCTTGTTTCAGTGCTGACAATTCTGAGAAAAGCAGCACTTTCTGTTCTTGGACTAGATCCACTTCAGGTGGGCAAACACAGTATGCATTTCTCCGAAGGACTCAGACGTCTCTTCTCTTGTATGACAGCATCTGGAACAAAAACAACAGCCTTTTTACCTGCATAACAAGTGATGAGCAATCTGTGATTGACAGTTACCTGTCCAGGTGCTGGGAAGACAGTTCTTTCTCAAAGATGCTTGATGCACGCTTTGACATCAGTGAACTGATTGATCCTCATGGCCCCTGTGAGGCTGCAGGCATTACGGAGGAATTTACAGCATCTGTACGGAGGGCCAGAGACCTGAGGAGTGTTGGACCTGATGGATTCGTGCACCAGGACAGTGGAGAAAGTTCCATGCAGACACTGCACCGCTCAAAGCGAGCATGGATGATTCCAGGAACTCTGTGGTGTGGCTCAGGAAATAAGGCTATGGCCTTTGCTGACCTGGGTAAGTTGGATTATATCAATCAATTTATATATTATTAAATTATTAGTAATTTTTTTATTATTTATAATTTTACATATTAAGATTTTAAATTACATATATATATATATATATATATATATATAAACTTAAAATGATAAATTATAATTTGTATTTTTTTATATAAGAATTGGTCTGAGAAAGGACTGAGATGACATTGAAAACAGAAGCATTTTCACTAGTAGACTTTTGGACCCCAATGTACATTAAAATAAAATTAAAAGTATGCAAAAAATATTTACATAAAGTTAGTTGCATATGTAACATGTAAATTGCACATGTAAATTAAACTAGTTAATGTAAATGTCACGTGTATGTTCCCGTTTAGTTCCTGTTTGTTCTTATTTGGTCCTTCCTGTTCCTGTCCCCATTTAGTTCTATTAGTTCCAGGTGTTTCTCATTATTAGCTATCCTCCTCACCTGTCTGCCCCTCGTTATCTGCCCTATTTGAGTTCTAGCCCGTTCTGTTCTCCCTTGTCTGGAATTGTTGATGTCAACCCTTGCTACATGTGTTTTCCTGTTTCCCTGGATATTATTAAAGTCAATAAGTTTGAATTCGACTCTGCGTCTCCTTGTTCTTCGCTCTGTGCTCCTCACAGTGGCGAACCGTGACAGAATTCCAGACCAAACAAAAAAGTAAACGGCGCTCCTTCTCCCCTTTTTTGTTTTCCCTGTTTTTCCCCCGCGATCATGGAAATCGCCACCTTAGCCCGCAGAGATCTCCCCTTCGTGGAGTACGCTTGGGAATTCTGCGGGCTCGTCGCGGCGACGGCTTTGGACGA
>NW_015547715.1:564805-570527 GCF_001515605.1 Sinocyclocheilus anshuiensis
TGCCTCAGTGCTCTTGGACATGGCGCTACCTCCAGAGTTCTCGGCTCCTATCCTGACCTCAGAATCTGCTCCAGAAAGTTCTCCTTCGTCTCCGCTGGTCCCATCCAGTTCTCCATCGTCCCCTGAGTCTCCTTCATTTCCTGATTCCCCCGAGTTAGCCAGCCCTGCACCTCCAGAGCGCCCTCCAGTGCCCGCTCCTCCAGAGCGCCCCCCAGAATTCCTAAGTTTCCCCAAGAAAATTGGAATATGCTGCTTTGCTGCACAAAAACATTTATGATGGTTATCAATGTTGAAAACCGTTGTGCTGCTTCATATTTTTGTGGAAACTGCCACATTTTATTCCAGGATTTACTGATGAATAAAGTCCAAAAGAACAGCATTTATTTAAAATAAAAATCTCTTGTAACATTAGAAATGTTTACGGTCACTTTTATTGCATCCTTGCTGAATAAAAGTATTCTTTAATAGAAGTAAAAAAAACAACAACTTTTGAATGGTAGATGTTGTGCACACATATGGAAGCCCGTTTCTGCCACTGAATAAAAAAAAAAGGTAATTGCGACTTTTTATCTCACAATTCTGACTTTTTTTCACAGAAATGTGAGATATAAACTCGCAATTGCGATGTATATGTATATGTATATATATATGTATATGTATATATATGTCTATATGTGTATATATATGTGTATATATATGTATATATTTTTTATATATTAGATTTAGTGAATAATGGCAGAATTAAAATTTTAGGTCAAAATGCAATCGGTTTAAATGTCACACACAACACAAGGAAAAACCTTGTTGATCTTAGGAAATTGTTCTATTTGAAAACTTGGCACTTTAGTGAGATTTGTACATGCTGTAATCTCTGAGCACATAATGTTGTGTACACAGTTACAGAACCTTGTTGGTTTTCTCATTGGCAGGTGTGCAATTTATGAACTTGCTCAATATGCTGTGGTAAAAGATGCAGCAAACTACACTGACACACTCCCAGACCAAGTCATGGAGATGCTGGAAACGAGTTTTCACCAAACAATCACTCTGGGACAAAACCAGGTCACCAAAAACACAGATGAATCCCTTACTATACAAGCTTCCAAGAGCGGCAGTGAAGAACCGAGTCCAGTTTCAACATCACCAGGGCCATCTGTTACAACACTGCTGTCCCGGAAATCTGAAGCTTCCGTACTTCCAACAGAAGCACCAAATATAACAACAGACAGACCACAAAAAGGTGAGCTAAATATTACTCATATCAGATCTGTTGTAAATCGAGCAAACTGACAATCTTGTAAAAGCTTCCTTTTTTAATAATTTTGTTTTGCATAGGCAAGTTTGAGATGTGTGAGCTCTACAGACACCTGGATTCATGCCATCTACAGATCCCTGCTTTACAGCAGAAGTTCGGTCTACGAAACTCTGGCATGAGAACCCTTTACCACTGTAACTGTACTGCCAGGTGAATGCACATTCAATATATCCACCCAAATTTGAACACCATGTCTCTATTAGGGATGCGCAAATATTTCACTCAAAAATGAAATTTGCTTAAATTTGCTCACCTTCAGGCCATCCAAGATGTAGATGTGTTTGTATCTTCATTAGAACAGATTTAGAGAAATGTAGCATTGCATCACTTGCTCACCAATGGATCCTCTGCAGCGAATGGGTGCCGTCAGAATGAGAGTCCAAACAGCAGATAAAAACATCACAGTAATCCACACCACTCCAGTCCAAAAATTAACATCTTGTGAAGCCAAAAGCTGTGTTTGTAAAAAAACAAATCCATCAAGACATTTTTAACTTCAAACAAGTCTTTTATCCATAACACTACTTTTCCAGTGGAGAGAAGTTTGAATCAGTAGAGAAATCTGCACCGTTTACAAGCAAAAACAGCTCTAAACAAATGTTGGTGGATTTTGATGTGAGAGGACAACAGGGAGAAAGCATTGTTATGGATTATGGACTCCCATTTTGGCCAAAAGCAATGGTTCAAAGCTAAAACGCCGTAATGATTAATTTGTTTATTACAAACACAGCTTTTCATTTCACAAGATGCTATTTGATGGACAGGAGTGGTGTGGATTACTTGTGGATTATTGTGGTGTTTTCATCAGCTGTTTGGACTCTGACGGCACCCATTCACTGCGGAGGATCTGAGGCGGAGTACATTTTCAGCTAATTTCACTTTTAGGAGAACTATTCCTTTAAGCAAGTAAAGAACATGTAGGCAGGTTTTGGGTTAATCTGTGCATGATTTTTCGCTGCTATCTACTGATACATGCTGCTTTCTCAGACTTGTCCAAAAGATCTTGTCCAAAGAACTGGATGAAACTGACCCTGTACATTCGCTGTTGATGGATTTCGTATCACAATCCTGCTTCACCCTATCACAGTCTGAGAACTGCATCAATGGAAAAAGGTTGGTATAGACATTATGGTTAAATAGCTGGGCTGGTAACTCAAAAGTTGGTTGATTCAGGTTAATTGTCCCCAAATGTGTGCTGTGAATGACGATGAATCTACTAAACAAAAAATAATGTAATACAGGTTAATTGTCTCCAAATTTGGCTGTGAATGACGATGAATCTACTAAACAAAGAATAATGTAATACAAATAATAATTTAAAGAATGGATAGGCCTAGTTAATCAAAGTGCTTCTGAGATGTAAACCATAAAACAAAAAGCATTCTTTGTGGTTTCTCTTCTATTTAGTTGCTCATCTCATCCACCAGAAACACAGCTCATCCAAAATTGGGGGAAAGACATGACAGGAGGACGACATCTAGTGGACTTCAAACGCAAACTCAAGAGGATGAACCCTAAACGCTCCAAGAGGAAAGACTCGCAAGTCATATTATATAAGAAATGCATCAGGATGCACACTAAACTGCAAAAACCTAGAGTTCCTAAACGGAAACGGTCATAAAGCCCGTTTCAACTTACCAAAGTGGCAAAAAACGTACAATGGGAAACAATAGCAATATAAATGCTCTTATGAAACCGCTTATGTACATTAGGAGTCAATGGGAGAAACGCTTCCTTTAACTCTCAACCTGCCACAAATGTACTTTTTGGTATTGGAAGTTTGTGCTGAAATAGCATTGTGAACATTTATACTGAGAAGGGTTGTAATATTAAATTTAGCATAAGATAATAGGTCAGAGTGTAACAGTTAGCCTACCTTATTATGGGGTAATATGGTACAAATTGTTTTAGCTGCAAGAAATAATACGCATTTAAAGGCAACTTCTAAGTGGCATATATATTGTAATTGTCTGAAACAGTTTTTCTGCCACATACTTCAATGAAATAATGCATCGTAAACGTTTAAGTCTTAACAATTTTTACAATTGCCCCCACCCTCACAGCCACGATAAGACTGACGAGCAAGCGATAGACTCTTTCATTCATGTTCTTTACCCCGCAGTCAAGAGATAACCTAGATATAAGTTTAAATTCAAAGGCATGTTAACTTTATACAGCAGTATTGGACATCTCAAAATCATTTTCATACCCCAAAATCTGTTTTCCGTTATATTTTTTCTCCTGAGGTGCATTTCCCCGCTTCTTCTCCTCCTCAGGTAAAACAGGATGTAATTGCGCATGCGCTGAAAATGTCACGATATGTTGTTACTATTTGTTTTGGTCTCTACTAGCCTACCAAATATTGCACTAGCCTATATCTGAATTGGTGTAACAAGCGAGCGTTGTAAATGTATGTACAATTGTAAATAACATGTAAATTAATTAATAAATATATCTTTATATGAGTTGACTTTGATCATGTTTATGTCCAGAGGCCAGTACTTACAAAGTTCTACAACCTTATTTATTTATTGTTTGTAAATGGTGAATTAGCTACATGCTATAATGGATAGGCCTACATTTGTTTTAATCAGTCAGTACCACAAAAAAACAAAAACCTAGAACTGTCATATTATCATCACTTTAGCATGGTAATGCCTAGAGTATTTTTGTAAAGGAAAAATACATATTTTAAATAATAATTAATTATTATAATAATATTATTTATAATAACAGCAATAACATTTTAACTATAGCTGCGCTGTTGTAAACGCACTGTCATTTAATGGTCAGTAAATGTTTACATCGTCATAGTTTGAAAATATTTTGTCAAACAATAATTTCACAGACTAAAAGTTAAGAAAGATGCCCCGGCCCGTGAAGTGCAGTAACGTTACATCTAGTGATCCAGGCCTATAGTAACTAGTCGCAGTAAGTAACTCAACTCCCGTCTGATGTCATAAATAGTAACTGAAGCCCTGAACTACTGAAAGCATCTGAACCGCCTCTTACCGGGACGAGAGAAGAAAAACATGGCGAACTTTCCTCTGGAATAACTGTTTTCTGAAGAGCTGCTGAGCGTTTCTGCGAGTAGCTACCGTGCCTGAATTCATTTCTGCATCAACACCCGATCTGAATCTGAATCTGAAGACGCTTTATTCGGGGAAACCAGGCTTTTTTTTCTCATGGATTCGGAGCGTGTGAAGTATCATGGGATGAAAGTTTGAAACAGTTGGATACTAAAGTAGGACAGGATGGAGAAACAAGGAACAAGACGCGAAAAGGTAAATAAACGCACAACTAGTGTGAAATGTGAGGCTTGATTGTGTTGTGTAACAATGTGATGTAAAACTGGATTTATTACTGCGGTGTAGGCTATTTCCATTAAAGCTGGCTTTCCTGTTGGCGTGCAACAGAGTGCAGTATAAAGCCACATACACTAAAAACTGTCAAATTTGACATGCTTTCAGTGTTTTAGATTCTTTCCAGTACTCTTTTTTTTTTTTTTTTTTTTTTTGTTCTAGGGGGTTTTCGACCAGTGGGAAGAATGAGTCTAGAGCCCTGTGTAAATGCCCTACCGTTAATACATCAAAACGTAATTTTTAATTAGCAATATACATTGCTAAGAATCTCATTTGGACAACTTTAAAGGTGATTTTCTCAAAATCTCTTTTTTTTTTTTTTTTTTTTTTTAGATCTAGAGGGTTATTATGCAAGTTTAGATTCTTATTGAGTAACATGTAATTGCTGCTGTTAATAGATTTACAGTGTGCTTGCATGAAATGCATTTAATGGACTAAATTACCAAGTGTATTTTTGAGCTAAACTGAGACTAGGCTGCAACACTTTCATAATGCTGAATCCTTACATTTCATCTCAGAGACTAGCCTACTAGAGGAAATGAAAAGTCACAGTCAGTAAATAATCATGACAGGCATCATGCACTTCATGAAAAGCCATGGTGAGATGAATGGTGAAATATCTGGGCTGGTGACCCAGAGGTTGTAGGTTCAAGCCCTTCACGAGTTGATCCATAAATGATGTGAAAACGCTTCACGTTGGGTTACTGCTACGTTTAAGTTGTTTTGGATAAAAATGTCAGATAAATAGTGTAGGCAAAATAGTGTATAAATCTGTAAAAAAAGCAACTTTTTTAATCCCTGACACAGGCCTTTTTTAAAGGGGTCATATGATGCGATTTCAATTTTTCCTTTCTCTTTGTAGTGTTACAAGCTCTTGGTGCATAAAGAAGATCTGTAAAGTTGCAAAGTCTCAAATCCAAAGAGATATTCTTTATAAAAGTTCAGAGTCAGCCACACCTACCAGCCCTCTACGAACACCTTGGCAATTGAATCGCCATTGGCTAGTAAATTTTTTTGTTTACTCGCCAGACTGATAAATAAATAA
>NW_015547715.1:570702-574318 GCF_001515605.1 Sinocyclocheilus anshuiensis
TTTCAGAAGGCGGGGCATAGAGGAGAAACAATAATGTACAGTATGTGGAAAATAATGTGTTTTTTGAACATTTAGTGGACATTTAGTGGACAAACAAATTCAAACTTGAGAACTTGATGCATCATGTTGCCTTGATTAAAAAAAAAATAAATAAATAAAATAAAAAAAATATATATATATAGCTCACAAGTTTGAGATTTTTATTTTTGTATTACAGTAATCAGAATTTTTGGGTTTAAAATTTGCTTATTTGTGAAAAATAATGTCAGAATGCAAAAATATGAATGTTGCTGAAAACAGGTTTCATTTTCTTTAAACAAAATATAATTCTTATCTCATTTTTTTTTGTGTTAAATAAGAATCAAATATGTTCTTGACAGTGTTGTTTTAGTATTATTTATATACTGTTATAATTTTTATTAGCATTTATTTTTATATTTTCAGTTTTTATTTTGATTTTTAGTTTATAATTTTTATTTTTATTTTTTAAAATGTTTTCTTATTTCTTTTATCCAGATGGAGGAAGTCAGTTGTTGTCAGTGACACTCAGTGTGTACTGTACCTTACACGAGGGAGTAGGATGTAGCTCACATCACGTTGTCGTCCAGGCGTCCTCCACCGTGGTCGTTCCCAGCAGACCTTGACATGTTTTGTGGTGTTTTCAGACTCACAAGATGTTCATGGGTGCACCTGTGTTTTCTTTGAACCCAGACGGAGAGAATGCGGAGAAAATTTCCAACTGAATCAGTCTAGGGGGTGTTTAGGGGACAGCAGACTCTTCAGTGTAGCCTGCATGGTGTTTTTGGCAGAGTAAACAAATCAACTTGAATTAAATATTTACTGGCAATAGTCACCAACCATGAACAGCAACAGTACTCAAAGATAAACTTTCCCATGCCTCCAGTCATATTTGATCACTTTTTTCCAGAAAAATTCCATTCACACATGCACACATGCATCCTGATTGCAAAAATATCATGCAATGAATATGCACCAACTAGCTGAACTATGATCCAGCCAAAGTTGTTTTTTAACTGGTTTATCTTCAAAACGTAGATGTTACGTAACCCAAATGCAATATTAAAATTGTATATCATGCAAAAATAAACAAAAAAGTCCTTAAAATCAAACATGGAAATGTATTAATTTCAAAACAAAGATCATATTATTTCTTTCACCTTCTTTCTAATTCAAAATTTTATGTTTAATTCAATGTGTTACTTGCCAATTCTTTGCAATTATTTGTGAAATTTATTAGCAATTTCTGAGTGAAAATGGTTTCTACACCAAATTTTTTTTCAGTGTACAAAATGGCAAGTGTTTTTGTTCCAAAATACTGTAGAGCTTGATTGGACTTAAAAATTTTGATTCATTAAGTTTAAAAGCTTTTATTTTGCTGTCTTAAGTATGCATATTGTTAAATGCAGTTTATCAGTTGCATTCGCTTTATTGTCCTACCAGAACAGATTTGCAAATTATGAGGTTTAATGCTGTTCTAGGCTGGTTTGGTAGTTTGGCTGGTGTTGGTTAAACAAGAAAATATTGAGAATTAAGAATATTAAGAAATATTCAATAGAATTTGAATATTAAGAAATTTGCTGTCAATGTACTCACCCTCAGGCCATCCAAGATGTAGATGAGTTTGTATCTTCATTAGATTTGGAGAAATGTAGCTTTCCATCACTTGCTCACCAGTGGATCCTCTGCAGTGAATGGGTGCCAATCCACACCACTCCAGTCCACCAGTTAACATCTTCTGAAGCCAAAAGCTGCGTGTTTGTAAGAAACAAAACAATCATTAAAGGGATAGATAGGCCTAGTTCACCCAAAAATGAAAATTCTGTTATGAATTAATCACCCTCATGATAGCACCCATTCACTGCAGAGGATCCATTGGTGAGCAAGTGATGTAATGCTACATTTCTCCAAATCTGTTCCCATGAAGATACAAACTCATCTACATCTTGGATGGTCTGAGGGTGAGGACATTTTCAGCAAATGTTCTTTTTGGGTTGACTATTCCTTTAAGCTAGTTAAGCTAATGTACAAAATGCAGCATACGCTGGTGAGCAGCTGTACTTTCTAACCAGCATTATGGGGTCAGCCTTTAGATGTTCGTGAGATGTTCAGATGTTTGGAAATGTTTTGGGCAGAAGGCTGTAGACAGCTGTTGGATAGACAGATAGTGTAAAGTCGAGCTGACACCCCGCGGGCCCTTCTGAGCGGGCATCAACTTCTCCATCGGCCACCTGATGCCTGTCAGAGGAGAGGCTTGTTTTCATTTTCCCAGGAATGCGACTCAGCCCCCTGACCTGCTCGAGACGGAGGGGTGGGATCAAGAATGGCCAGACAGACATGGAAGCAGTAAGACACAGGGATCAACTTTGTTTTGTGTCAAACTATTGGTCTCACATGTCCAGGTCACATTTTAACCCAAAATCAAAATAAAAAATGTATTTTTATCTCGAATTGTTAAGTATAATAGTTTTATATTAATATTACGTAAATGTTATTATTTTTAATTTTATATTAAATAATAAAAAAATGATAAAAATATATTTTTTAAAATGTATGCATGTTTTACTATAGGAATTCACAAGTTCTTTGAAAATGAGATTATTATTATTATTATTATTTTTATTATTGCATTAAAGTAATGAGAATTGGGTGGAAAATGTGCTTAATAGGGTATATGTCGAACGTCCCCTGACCAAACCCGGAAAACAGGTCTCATCGCTTCCGCTTGTCGGAGAACGTGCTAACAGCCGTAATAAATAATAGCGATATCTATGGACTTTTAAGATAATAAGTTAAACTAGCTTGCTGTTTTTATTGTTGACGTTTTATTCAATTTTTTATATAAATGTTAGTGAAAAGAATAAAAATAAAAAACTTTTAGATATCATTCCGCATATGTGATGGACATTGGTTATGATAGCATTGCATTCAATCCTCCACCAACGCCGTCTCTCATCATGTCTCTGGTCTGCCTGAGCCACTGAGCGTGTTCGTGTGTTTTGGGAGGAGGCGTGGCTTTGCAAAGTGGTCATGCAGGGAGGGTGTGGATCTTGCTTTCAAAGCTAACTTGCTATGGCTAGCCTTTCTGAAATCGCCTACCCTACCTTTAAAGTCCCCATGAAATCAAAATTTAAGTTTTTTGGGTGTTAGTATCAATATGTTAGTCTTAAGGTTATCTATAAGGCAGCGTGCTCCAAAACAGTGACAAAATTCACATTTATAAGATATAAGCATTCAAAGCTTGCAGTTGGTCACTTCCGCCAAAACGATTTTTTTGACGTCACATCATACTTCAGCATCTCATCAAACTTTCTGTCCAATCAAATGCTCTCTAGAATCCGAAGCGCCCGCCCCCTACACTATAAAATAGATGCTGAAGCCGCGGCTGAAATCGGTCACTTGTCCACAGAATTAGTATTTTCTGTACAGTGAATGGCACGTAGTGCACTATATAGGGGACAGGGAACGATTCAAACAGTGTAAATATGCTTTCCATTGAGGGAAAAAAAGAAGTCTGGTTTGGCGCTGCTGTGTCACGCTAACCACCGCACCGCACACACTCTCTGCTCCGGTCCAGAGACACGATAGCATGGAGCGG
>NW_015547715.1:574397-591182 GCF_001515605.1 Sinocyclocheilus anshuiensis
CGGAGCTCAACGGCTCTGAACGGCTCTAGCCCAAGCTGTGATATAAACGCTATTGGCTATTTTAAAAAGGGGCGGGGCTGCTTGATATGTCCCGCCCTGTCTTCCTGTTTCAGTTAAAATGACGTCAACACAGAGTAACGCTGCGTGTTTCTAAGCATTTCAGGGGACCTTTAACGGAGCATATGCAAAACGCTTGAACCGGAAGCGGCGAGACCCGGTTAACAGAATACGGAAGTCTGTTGCGCATAACCCCTATTGTCATAAAAATAATATCAGAATGCAAATATATATTAATGTTGCTGAAAACAGGCTTAATTTTCTTTAAAAATGTCACTTTCATTTTCAGAAAAATGTAATTTCGTGTCCCTGTCATTTGATTATGGTGTTAAATATGATCAAGTGTGAGACTTCTGGAGGTGCAGCTGGATCACTAACAGTGGGTACTAATCCATCCTTGAGTTTGAACTTTTTAGCAAAACCTGCCTTGAATTGTCCCTCGTTCAGAAAGCAGAAATGTAAAATGATTTGCGCAGACATAAACAAATCGTATTGGGTGGCGCATTACCATCAGAAACAAAACTGTGTCCTCACTGGCTCTGATGTCAGGAGAAAACGAAGACTCTTATGTTCACTTTTACATCCACCTGCAAGACACATTATATTCAAACACCATGTAAAAGTGAATTTTGCATCCGGTGTCCCCTTTAACAGGATTGTTTTTGTATACTATTGTAGTATTCATTAACATTTTGAATTAGCTTTTTTATTTTCTGTTTTCATTTAAATTTTAAGTTTTAGTGATTTTGTTGTGCTTTTGTCATTTCTGTAGTTTTTTCTTTAGTTTTAGCTTACATTTTTGAATTGCAGTTATTTGCCAAGGCAAAATTTCTAATTTCAAGTTTGTTTTTCACATAATATTTACATTTTATTTTATTTCTGCTTTAGTTTTAGTAATTTTAGTACTTCAACTTAAATTTAAGTTAACATTTTTAATTTATATTTAAGTTTTTTTCAAGTTTATATTTTTCACGTAATTTTTTTTTCAGTTTTAGTAAATTTAGTACTTAAATGTATTTATTTCAAGGCAACACTAATGTTTGTTTAGTCTTTTTAGGTTTAAATGTTTCATCTAATATCTATATTTCATTTTATTTCAGATTTTTTTAATTAACGAAAACTATTTTTAATCGTTTTAGCTTTAGTTAACTTCGACAGCTCTGGCTCTTGACAGGTTTATTGAGATTCACTTTATTCGTTTCGAGGGTCACAAGAAGATTTCCCTGTTGTGTTTGTGGGAGCGTGTCTGTGTATTGTCATGACGCGTGTGGGCTCTAGACAGGTTAAAAGGCCTTGTTTGCATGCTGACGTTAGCGTCTGGTGGTGTTAGTTGGAGTTTAAGCATCGGCTCAGCTCTTTGAAGTGAGTGGTGATCAGACAGGAAGAACACGACAGGAGGGGAAAACAGCCTTTATATATTTTTCGCAAATCAATTTTCACACCATGCTTGGATAATCCGGCGTCCTCTGGCCGACCCTGTGCTGTGTTACTAATAACAAACACACACCATGCTAGTACCTTTAAAGCACTGTGCTCAGTGTCCATCGTGTCTGTGTTTATGATGTGCATAAACAGACGTCATATTTAGTTTATTGATCATTAGGGCAGGAACATCATTGTTAATGTTGCTGCCTCATTGTTCTGTTGTGCTATAGATTCTTTTAAAGAGGTCTATAATACCTGGAGAGAGCTTTCACTTAGCATTCACATTCATTTTTGCAGCAGTTGCATAGCTAGTAGGTGAAAAGTTTATGTTAAGGATTTTTTTTTAAAGAAATTAATATTCAGCAATGATTCTTTAAATGTGACAGCAAAGACATTTATAAAGTTAAAAACTTTCTATTTAAAATAAATGCTGACTTTCTGTTCATCAAAAAATTTCTGAAAAAAAAAAGACAAAAAACTATAAAGCTTGTATAAAATATAAAAATGTTTCTTGAGCAGCAAATCAGCAGGATTTCTGAAGGATCATGTGACACTGAAGACTGGAGTAATGATGCTGAAAATACAGCTTTGATCACCGCAATAAATTACATTTTATAATATATTCACATAGAAAACAGATGTTTTAAATTGCAATAATATTTCACAATATTACTGTTTTTTAATCAAATAAATGTCGCTTTGATGAGTATAAGAAACTTCGTTAAAAACATTAAACATCTTAATGATCCCAAACGTTTGTGTATGATTTGGATCAAATAAACGCAGCCATGGTGAGCATGAGATGCTTCATTCAAAAACAAAATATAACTACAATAAAAAATGTAAATATATAAATATAAAAAATAAAATAAAATAAAAAGAAATATAAAAATGATAATATATATATATATATATATATATATATATTATTATTATTATATACATTTTAAATAAACAAACAAAATAATAACAAAATAAATAAATATTCCAAACTTTGGTTAGTGTAAATGATCATGGAATTTATTAAATAACTATATCTATCCTACTTCTTGCTTAATTTCAGTTTCTGAATACCAAATAGGCATCATTGATGTGTAAATTTGGGAGGTCATGTGTTTCCATATTTGTTTTTGTGATGTGAAAATGAAAATGTCATATTTTCATAATATGACTGGAAAGTGCATTCAATAGTGAAGTTATTCCAAGATCATTATTTGACAGTACTGGTTTGGTTTTTGACCAACATGAGCTCAGATTTGGTGCCGTCTTGATGTTCTCTGGCCATTTGGATTCAATGATAATCAATCAAATCACTAATTGAATTAATCCGTGTCCAGAGATCACTGAGAAGCCCGTGACTACATTCAGCATGCCAATTATGATGTGTGTGGTCAGTCTACGGCTGTTATTTTTGGACTGATGGATGAAGCTGGAGTTGTACATGTGCTCGTGCTGATCTACATTGTGAGGTCTTTGCTCTGTTGTCTCAGCTGAAGATGAAGATGACCACCGGCTCCATCTCTGCACTGATGCGGCCAAATCTGTCTGTTCAGAATGACCTCCACCAAGGCTCTCATTATCTGCCCGTATAGACAGCGGCCAACATAAATACGGCTAACGCTGTTATCTGTGTCTGGCCCTGGACGGGGTGGATGTAGATTCCGCCAGACTTTCCTGAAGCTTCAGAACAATAGGACACGTTCAAACCACACCACAGAACTGAATGTTAAAAACAACAATCAGAGTGCAAAAAGAAGCATTAATTGACTTGCTGGTGGTTGTTCTGGTGTCAGAGCAACTTTCATACTTTCATAATTTTTGACTGTGAGTTTTTAATTGAGAGTTTAGCTCGTTAATCTGTGACTCATGAGGCCATCCCATGGAGAAATTATTATTTAATCTTAATTAGATGTCCGACGTGAAAAAGACTATTGAACTATACAAATGTGTGCATGTTTTATGTGGTTGATGTTAATTGAATTATATAATGTGACTTATGTTCTGGAAAATAATAGCACTTTATTATATACATACATGAATTGCTATCATTTTTCAGAATGCATATACAAAAATCCAAAATGCTGAATATAAATAAAATACAATAATAAAAATATTGAATGATGATTGGTAATATACAAATACTGACATAATAACGTTAAAATGTAAAGTAGGCAAAGACAGAGAGAGGATAAAATATTAATAATAATAATAAGTATTATTTATTTATTTATTTACAATTTCTGGTGATGTTAAGGTTTTATTGTAAGGCTATTTTTAATCCATTTTACTGTGCACCAAAAAGTTGGAAATAAAACAAGATTATTGGAGTATGTTTTGCTGGAATTACTATTTCAGTCATGTTTAATTCCGTGTTACTTGCCGTTTTTCTTGCAATTTAGCAATTTCTGAGTGAAAAATGTTTCTCCACCAAATTTCTTTCAATGCAGGTGAAAGTCAAAAGTCCAGTCACTTGGATGAATGTAATACTCTATGTGTTGCTCAAATTGAGCTCTTCCTATGAAGCACATGACTCACAATTGATTTAAATTTGGCATTAACGTGTTGCTAAGCAAACATTACGCACACGATACTGGGTTAAATATTGATTTTTTAATCATTATTTTACAGTGTTGAATGAAATATATTGGTAATCATCTGCCATCTTGGATTCATTTTGGATTCACAGAGCTTGTTGCAGTGCACTCTGGGATTGAAATAGTCTGGGAAGCATAGATTACTGCCTTAGATTTTGGCTAAAAGAAGGTATTTTAGGAGGACGCATAATGTGTTTGTCTGCGTATTACGTAGGCGTTTAAATGATGCCTTTAAACGCTTTTGATGTGGGCGGCTCATCAGGTTTCGTGAACTTCTCTTTCTGACCCTGTTTTCTTGCTTTATAGTCTCTCAGAGGAGCTGAATACACTATTTTTCTTTTCTATTTCTCACAGTCGTTGAGCTGTTTTGCTTCTTGATGTTGTAAATCAGTATAAAATTTAGCTTCACTCGCTTTTCTTTGCTTCTCTTCGCGTTTGTTTTCCATCCAGCTGATGCGCCGTATTTCTTCCTGCCCATTTTCGTTTCTCTTCTTCTCTCGTGCTGTCGCTCTAACGCTCCGGCTCTTCCTTTTGGCCTCTCTGGAAGTAATCACGCTGTGCTATCCCAGAATTCCTGCAGAAGGGAAGAGGGGTGTGGCCTGCGTGTGAGATTACAGGCTGGAGTGGCTTTCTTCGGCTGCCGTTTTACTTTCTCTCTCTCTCTCCGTGACCTCACGGCCAAAACAATGAGCACGGCCTGATGCCGGCGTTGTGGCTTTGGAATATATGATATTATTTTGAAAGAAATAGCTTTAGCAATTTTGACCCATTTTCCTTCAGTCTTCCTCAGTTATTTTAGCAAATGTTTTGCTGTGCTCACATAACCGAATCTCTCTTGTACATACAGTGGGTATAGAAAAGAATCAGCCCCATTTAAAATAATGACATTTTGTTGCTTTGCAGTCTGAAATGAAGACAGACACAGTTTTTGTTTTATCCAGTGCAACTTCAAACATCCAAGTGAAAGATAAAACACCAACATGTCATAAAAAAAATTAAAAACCAGAATCACTGAGTTGGAAAAAGGATCAGCCGCTTGTGTCAGTATTTTGTTGAACCACCTTTTGCTTTAATTGCAGCCTTTAGTCTGTTGGGATTTGTCTTTACTCACTTTGCACATCTAGACTTTGCAATGTCCGTCTTCATTTCAGGCTGCAAAGCAACAAAATGCGATTAAAAGGGGGGTGATTCTTTTCTATACCCACTGTATATGTAGTCTTCACCATATCAGCTATAATTGCCATTCTATCATCAATTTAAATCAATATAAAATGAATAAATATATTCTGATAAAGCCAACATTGGAATCATAGCTTAATACTTGGAATCATAGCTGTTAATCATAGCTAAAGCCAACCTGGAATCATAGCTGTTTTACTAGGTTTCAAAAATATGAAATGCTTATCCAGCTCCAGTTCATTATTTTAATGCTTGATTTCATTTTAAACATGAAAACAGGGAAATTGGTACAGATTTACAATTCATCTCATGTGCCCTTCATATCAAATATCATGCATAAGCAATGTCCATTCATAATGTTTGCATATGCAATCATTATAATCAGTATCATGATTACTGTATTTTTTATCAAATAAAGGCAGCCTTCGTGAGCAGAAGAGACTTCTTTCAAAAACATTAAAATCTTACCAACCCCAAAATTTGAACGGAAGTGAAGCTGGATAACATCTGCTTGAACATTTATGTATGCATTCAAAACAGTCTTAATTCCTCTCAGGGTTTCTTCCTTATGTACATAAACATCTCAGAACAATATTTTGGAACAATATGCTGTCAGACTTTGTTCCATGTCTCGTGTTGTGTTTTCCTTCCCCATGTGCTCAAGGTTAATGTTTATGCCCATATGTGGTTTTTTCCTGTTCCTATTCCCATTTAGTTCTATTGATCCCAGGTGTGTCCCATTAGTTTCTGTTTATATAAAGTGTGTTTTGGCCCTTGTTTCCTGTCCGCTGTCGAATGTCATTTCATGTCCTCAGTGTATCCCGTGTCTCTGTATTCCCAGCTTTCGTTTATTAAATCTTTGAAATTACTTTATTCCTCGTCTCTGCGTTCGTTCCTGTGCTCCCAGTGTGTGTGTCGTGACAGAACAGCAGACCGAAACAGTAAGCGGCGCTCCTTCTCCCGTGTTTTGTTTTCGTTTTTGAATAGTTCTTTGTTTTCTTTTATTTATCCTGTTTGTTCCCCGTGGTGTGAGAACCGCCCTGCTGATAAGCTCGCCGGCTGCCGTTGTCAAGTTCGCCAGCCGCTCCGAAGACAGGCCTCTCAAGCCTGCCAGCCCCGGAGCTCACTCCAGTGTCGGCTCCAGCCCCAGAGCTCGCTCCAGTGAGGGCTCCTGTTCCCGAGTATGGCCCACGGAGGGCTCCTGTTCCCAAGCGGCGCTCCTTCTCCCGTGTTTTGTTTTCGTTTTGAATAGTCCTGTTTTCTTTTGTTTCTCCTGTGTTTTCCCCGCGGTATGAGAACCGCCCTGCTGTTAAGCGTGCCGGCCGCGCCATTGTCAAGCTCTCCGGCTGCGGCTTACCTAAGCCCACCGGCCGCTCCGAAGACAAGCCCGCTGACCGCTCCGAAGATAAGCTCGCCGGCCGTACCGTTGTCAAGTCCGCCGGCCGCGGCTCACAGCCTGCCAGCCGCTCCGAAGACAAGCCCGCCGGCCGCGCCGTTGTCATGCCTACTGGCCACGGCTCACTCTAGCCCGCCGGCCGCGCCGTTGTCATGCCTACCGGCCGTGGCTCCCTCAAGCCCGCCGGCCGCTCTGAAGATAGGCCCGCTGGCTGCCCCAGAGCTCGCTCCAGTGTCGGCTCCAGCCCCAGAGCTCGCTCCAGTGAGGGCTCCTGCTCCCGAGTGTAGCCCACGGAGGGCTCCTGTTCACGAGTATAGCCCACGGAGGGCTCCTGATTCCCCGTCGAGCCCAGGGAGGGCTCCTGTTCCCGAGTATAGCCCAACGGGTATCACACTGGAGGCCCGCCGTCTCGTGTCTGTCCTGAGAGACCTCCAGAGCGCCCGCCCCCCTCCCTGTTGGATGTTGTGCGGCGCGGGACGCGCCTTCCGGGAGGGGGGAGTAGTGTCAGACTTTGTTCCATGTCTCGTGTTGTGTTTTCCTCCCAGCTTTTGTTTATTAAATCTTTGAAATTACTTTATTCCTCGTCTCCGCGTTCGTTCCTCTGCTCCCAGTGTGTGTGTCGTGACATATGCATTGTAAAAAGCACTACAAATGCATTGACATTTGAATTGAAAATTGTATTATCAGCCATGCTATCAGTTATCAGACACATCATATATTTATTATTTTGTCTGCTATTTGTACAACATTTCAGTGCATTAGTGTGTGCTCTTATAGAAGTTGATTTGTATTCATCTAGTATTCTGTAGTAGCGTGTGCTGTTTTGACATTCAGTTTCATGGCCTGTTCTTTCAGCTTTCCAGAAGGGCTGTACTGCTGAGCTTTGTGTTTTTTCAAGGCTTTCCTTCATACTCCCAAGGAGATTAAGAAAAAGGTTTCCTCTGTGATCGCTTTGTGCTTGCCCCTGCCAATATAATCCTAGAACCCTGCAAAGCCGCTCTGGTAACAAATGCAGGCATACAAATACAGCAGAGGTGGGTTGAATTCAACACGAGTCAGCATCATTTCTATTTAAATGGGTCATGTTCTGTTTTCTTATCACCTAATCAGTCAAGATGCACCAAAAACAATTTATCACCCTTTCTCTGATGCTTAGGCTGTGCTTTTAAGACTTTATGCAAATAACTGCTGCCCTGATTGGCTAAATGTCGTTCATGGGCGTGGCAAGTTGCTGAGTACTGGATAAGCGTTGATATGTAAACGTGGGTGTCATATGTTAATGAGTATGATGTCACTGAATCTGTCTTTTCTACTCTGTTCTCTTACAGCTACAAGCATTAAGTATTAAACTAGATTCCCACAAAATATGTATATCTGATATTATTAAATAGCTTTATATCATGAGTTGCGGTTCTGGTTTATTTTGTTTAACTACAAACACGTCACTTATGTAATGTTTGTTAGATTCTTCAGTCATTGCTATTTATAGATAGCCATATCTAATGACCATAATTGACCATATATTGAGATTATTATATATTTTCTGCTATTCTTTTATGTGCATATTGTGTGAAATAAGTGTTTGAATTGTTATAACAATTAGTGTACATATTTGCCATTATTTACATCGGTATCTGTCACTGAAAACCCTTTGTTCAACTACAAGTTGTGACGCTACTGTTCAAAAGTTTGGGGTCTGTACGTTCTTTTTTTTACTACATTTATTCAGTGAGAACACATTAAATTGCTCAAAAGTGATGAAGACATTCATATTGATAAAAAAGATTTATATCTCAAATAAATGCTATTATTTTGATCTTTCTATTGATCAAAATGTTTTTGGAGTTTAGTTTTAGAATTTTGTGAGTAGGCTATTTCTTCATGGTACACTTGTTAAAAATGTTGGGGTTTTGAAGTATTATGCTCACCAAGTTTTCATTTATTTGATAAAAAATACAGTAAAAACAGTAATATTGTGAAATTACTACTATTTAAAATAGCTGTTTTCTATGTGAATATATTTTAAAATGTAATTTATTCCTGTGATGCAAAGCTGAATTTTCAGTCTTCAGTGTCACATGATCCTTCAGAAATGATTCTAATATGCTGATTTGCTGCACAAGAAACATTTCTGATTATTATCAATGTTGAAAACAGTTGTGCTGCTTCATATTTTTGTGAAAACCGTGATACATTTTATTTTTCAGGATTCTTTGATGAATAGAAAGTTCAAAAGAACAGAATTTATTTGAAAGAGAAATATTTTGTAACATTATAAATGTCTTTACTGTCACTTTTGATGAATTTAATGCATCCTTGCTGCATGAAAAGCTTGTTTCAGTTGCCTTTAAAAAAACAGGTAATAATCTGAATCCACTAATGCGTCTCTCTGATGTGTCTCTTCCTGGGTAGTTTGGTCTGTTTGGACCGCGAGCACTGGGCAGGGCTGTGCACGCTGCCGCCGATGGCCCGGGCCTCAGCAAGGCCGAGTTCATGGAGAAGGTGCGGCAAAGCAACGAGGCCTGCCAGCTGGGAGACTTCCAGACGGCCGTGAAGCTTTACGGCGAGGCCCTGCACGCCGACCCACAGAACTGCATCCTGTACAGCAACCGCTCGGCCGCCCACCTCAAACTGGGTCAGTACCAGACTGCCCTGGATGACGCAGTCAAAGCCCGCCTCCTTAACCCCAAATGGCCAAAGGTGAGTGTATGGGCGGGGCTTCGCATCTTTTATTCCAGGTTACAGGTGAAGACATCTCTCGTTCCTTGGTCGTCATCTTCATGTGCTCTATACAGTTTTTTCCTCAGCTCAGAGAAGCAGAGATCATCTCTGTCTTCCGTTTCTTTGTTTGTTCTTTTAGCATTCATTGCAGGTACAGCAAGCGGAGAGCTTGAGAATTTGCCAAATCGCCTCTTAACGCACATTTCTCAGCTGTGATGCTAACAGGCACTCACAGCAGAACATCACGTCTGAAAAATGATCGCAGTAGTGGCCTTGTGGCAGGAGCTCATCTGCTCTTGGCAACAGGAAAAGGGCACGCTGTGATAGACTTACTAACAAACAACACCATTTCACAGGCTTTTTTTACTATATGTGACCCTGGAGCACAAAAGCAGTCTTAAGTCGATGGGGTATATTTGTAGAAATAGCCAAAAATACATTGTATGGGTCAAAATTATAGATTTTTCCTTTATGATAAAAATCATTAGGATATTAAGTAAAGATCATGTTCCATGAAGATATTTTGTAAAGTTCCTACCGTAAATATATCAAAACTTAATTTTTGATTAGTAATATGCATTGCTAAAGACTTAATTTGGACAACTTTAAAGGTGATTTTCTCAATATTTAGATTTTTTTGCACCCTCAGATTCCAGATTTTCAAATAATTGTATCTCGACCAAATATTGTGCTATCCTAACAAACCATACATCAATGGAAAGCTTATTTATTCAACTTTCAGATGATGTATATAAATCCCAATTTTGAAAAATGTACACTTAAGACTGGTTTTGTGGTCCAGGGTCACATATGCTCGCTCTCTAACATTTAGTGAGTATTAAACTAGATTAATTATATAGAGAGAATTTGATTAGTCGGATTCAGTTTCTGACATAGTTCCCACAAAATATGTTTAATTGGGCGATATTTGGCCATATTGAGATGATTAGCATTGGTGAGAACCTCGCTGATTTAGTTTCTTCATGTGTCATTGAAGTATATGCATTTTTAAATTTTTTTTTTGCACGCATATCATGTAAAATAAGTGTTTGATTCATTATAGCAGTTAATGTATGTATTGTTTGCAATCATTTACATCAATATCTGCCTTTCAAAACCTTCTTTGTTTGACTACAAGTTGTACTGTAGTTGGATTCAGTTTCTGGCGCAGTTCCACAAAACATGTTTGATATTATTTACCATATTTATATCACCAGTTGCAGTTCTGCATAATTTTTATTAACTCCTACAGATCACCAACGTAATGTTAGATTCTTCAGTCATTGCTAGTTATAGATAAACTGGTTCGGATGATTTATTAGCCGATATTTGGCCTTATTGAGATTATTAGCATTAGTTTCTGCTTGTGTCAATAAATTATAAACATTTCTGTTATTCATTTGAGTGCATATTGTGTAAAATAAGTTTTCGATTAATTTCAGCATGTAGTATACATATTATCTGCCATCATTTACATCGGTATCTGCCATTGAAAAACCTTTTTGTTTGACTACAAGTCGTTACGCTACTGTTCAAAAGTTTGGGGACAGTAAGATGTTAATGCTTTTATTCAGCAAGGACGCATTAAATTGATCAAAAATGACAGTGAGGACATTTATAATTTTGCAAACAGATTTCTATTTCAAATAAAGGCTGTTCTTTTGAACTTTATTTTCAAGAATCATGTAAAAAATGCATCACAGTTTCCACAAAATTATAAAGCAGCAAAACTGTTTTCAACATTGATAATAATAATACATTTTCTTGAGCAGCAAGTCAGCATATTAGAATGATTTCTGAAGGATCGTGTGACACTGAAGACTGGAGTAATGATGCTGAAAATACAGCTTTGATCACAGGAATAAATGACATCTTAACAGATATTCACATAGAAAACACTTATTTTAAATTGTAAAAATATTTCAGAATATAACTGTTTTTGATCAGATAAATGCAGCTTTGGTGAGCACAAGAGACTTCTTCCCCCAAACTTTTGAACGATACTGTATTAAGTCCTTATGTCTCATATAGGATGTTTGTAGCCCAGTGGTTAGTTCTGTGCTGCTAATAGAAATGTTGCAGGTTCAGTCTTACATAGGTATGACAGACTAACGTTAGAGTTGTTGATATCTTGCTCATATCTGGTGAAATTAGTGTTCTTGAGCTTTTACTGCACCTGAAATGAGTGTATCATAAGTTGCTTAGGATAAAAATGTCGGCCAGCATATTTATATTATATCAATTTAGGTTGTTTATCAATATCGCATTTTTGTTCTACTTTGAACCGGGCGACCCACACATATGTGTGCAATCTTAACAGCTCTAGTCGTAAGTATTTTGTAATCACGCAAACATGTTGGCTTTAATAAGAGCTGAGAATATTGAAATGGCCTTTTTTCTCATTCATAAACCGCCTCAACGCTCTGAGAGAAAAGCGTTTTGCGCAGACTTGAGTGGTACTTCGGTTTGGTCTTGCTTTGACCACACAGTCCTCTCCTCCCCAGCCCAAAGCACATGTGGCAAAACCCAAACCCAGCGAGGAACGTTAACCTCTGTATGCATTGCTGCCCGTCTTCTGCTTTCTGACTTTTCATTTGCTGCACGGAGCCAGAGAGGCGGGACTTTCTCGCTTGGCACAGAGAAAAGGGCAGAAACATGGGTTCAATTTTACTCAACCAAAACGTGTGAAATAGTTTTCTTTATGAACAGCGGGCTCTCTGAGACACGACAGGGGAGTGTTCGAACTAACCAGCGCCACAAGTACAGCGCTCGGGATCTAGCCGAGGACGTTTTGTGGGAACGAGCAGACAGCGATCCCTGTATCGCAGAGGCTGTGCTTCCTTTTGGAACAGAATAGGAGGAAGTAGTGGGTGTGGGGCCGAACTGCTGTTTTGTTGTGGAAATCCTGGACGGGTTCAACGGCAAACTTGTGCTGCGAGGACAATAACTGCAATAACAGCAACATTCCACCCACTTTACGGGCCTGAAACGCTGCAGTTTTGCCCTGTTACGCATATGCGGAGCTTTTCTGACAAAAGTCTCATAAAAAACACAAATAAACAAACAAAAATGAAGCTATGACTTGGCCAGGGATATTTCAGGGATTTAATGGAGTGTAGAACTTTGTCTTAGATGTTCCTTAAAAAAATGAAATTATTCAATTCAGTTCAATTAAAATAAATTAAAAAGTAAAAATTGATTGAAATTATACAATTGTTCATATAGAGTAAAAATATAGCAATAAAAGTAGATTTTTCAAAGCGATATTGTGGTTGGCTTAAAAACTTTCCTTGTATTTGAGTTTTAGTGCTCTGATTGGTTGGTTGATAAGGTGTTGCTAGGCAGTTGCTAAGCGTGTTCTGATTGGTTATATTCTGTTTTATTTTATTTTGATACTGTATGGTGTGATGGTGTAAGTTCCTCCTTCAGTTTAAATAAACACTATTGTTCAAATCTTTGAGTTTTTTTTTTTTTTAACCAAGATGCATTAAATGACCAAAAGTCACAGTAAAGACATTTATAACGTTACAAAGGATTTATATTTCAAATTAGGGATGTAACGGTATGAAAATTTCTTATCACGATTATAGTGACCAAAATGATCACGGTTATCAGTATTATCACGCATGTTTGCTGCACGCAGCTTCGCGCTCCTGACGCGGTGAGTATAAACCAGGCTCTACACTCGAAGAGCTGCGCAGCTCAAATGAGTCGCGCGGTTTCGTTATGCTTTCAGTTTTGTTTGTCGTTTGATGTTTCTCACATGCAACAGAAATGCAGCGCTTATGAGTTAAACAATGCGGTGATCGCACCAGTGCAACCGCACACAAAATTTAGTCGCACCGGCAGAAAAAATTATCGCAAAATGCGCCCATTTGGTCGCACACTGGAGCCCTGTGCAGTACAGTATTTATTTATCCTCAGTTGTTCAAATCGCGGTAATCGAATACGGTTATAGTGATAATTAAAATATGAAACGGTAATACTAACCGTGGGGTATTTTATCACGATTTATCGTCAAACTGGTAATCGTTACATCCCTATTTCAAATAAATGCTATTTTGCACTTTTCTATTCATCAAAGGATCCTGAAAAATCCTGGTTTCCACAAAATTATTAAAAAGCAACTGTTATCTAACTGTTTTCTATGTTTCTTGAGCAGCAAATCAGCATATTAGAATGTTTTCTGAAGGATCATGTGACACTGAAAACTGGAGGAATCATGCTGAAAATTCAGCTTTCATCACAGCAATAAATTACAGTTTAAAAATATATTCAAGTACAAAACAGTTATTTTGATTTGTAATAATATTTCATGATATTACTGTTTTTACTGTATTTTTGATCAAATAAATGCAGCCTTGGTGAGCAGAAGAGACTTATTTCAAATTTCAAAAAAACCCAAAAATGTTGAACTTTAGTGTATGCATTTTAATAGTCAATTTGATCACGTTCCATGTTCCATGCCAAAGTCTGATCATTTTGAAACATAGCAGGAAACCTCTTCTCAATCACTGATGTAATATAAATGGTGTAGATAGAATTATAAGCCACAGTTTAATATTGAGTGTCATTTAGTCTTGAGCACAGATCGCACTTGATCTAATGAATGAAATTTCTAAGTGTTTGTTTTTTAATCTGGACTCGTGTTTACAGCTCTGAATTTCTCTTAAACGTAAGGAAAAAGACACAGTAGAGACAGTAGAGACCTTTTTGTGGGGAAATAAGCCAGTACTTCACACCTGATAGCCAGGCAAGAGCGACAGAAGCGACAGAATGTTGTAAGTCCTTGTGTTGATTGAAAGCTGTTGATGTTTTTTCTCCTCGTCACACACTCAGGCGCCTCTCAACCCTTTATGAGAGGCCACGGCGAGTGATGAATGTGAAGAGAAGGCAAATGAATGCAGACGAATGTCTCTTCTCCTGCGAGAGCTCGAGGACGCTGAAAGACTTGAGACATCAGTGTTTTTAGCTGTATTTATGCATCGTTTGAAGTGTTTGTGCTCGCGGAGATGCAGATTCAATATGTTTTTCAGTTTACCTCTCATGATAAGAGGACTTGGTGTCAGAGCTGGCCGGTATGACTAAAAAACAAATTCAATATAGATTTTTTTTCCAGCCTTGTGATAATGTTTGATTTTGCAACTTAGAATAGCATTTTATTATTGTAAATTTTTTCATGATCATTTTTTTCTTCTTTTTTTTCTCAAAGAGAATCCCTGAGATGTATGTCGACAGTCGCTAAGGTTCCACAAGCGCAAGCACAATGGGGTTGAAGACTGTGTGTGTGTGCGTGTGTGTGCGTGTGTGTGTGTGTGTGTGTGCGCGCGAGACATGCTTTTGGACGAAACAGCACTGCAAAGCCACGCAATTAGCCTGGTGAACTGAAAAGGAAACTCAAAAAATGGAGACGTGTTTTTGTTTTTCTCGTTTCTAACACTTCTTCAGTACACTGGTATGTATATATATATATATACACTCGAAGAGCTGCGCAGCTCAAATGAGTCGCGCGGTTTCGTTATGCTTTCAGTTTTGTTTGTCGTTTGATGTTTCTCACATGCAACAGAAATGCAGCGCTTATGAGTTAAACAATGCGGTGATCGCACCAGTGCAACCGCACACAAAATTTAGTCGCACCGGCAGAAAAAATTATCGCAAAATGCGCCCATTTGGTCGCACACTGGAGCCCTGTGCAGTACAGTATTTATTTATCCTCAGTTGTTCAAATCGCGGTAATCGAATACGGTTATAGTGATAATTAAAATATGAAACGGTAATACTAACCGTGGGGTATTTTATCACGATTTATCGTCAAACTGGTAATCGTTACATCCCTATTTCAAATAAATGCTATTTTGCACTTTTCTATTCATCAAAGGATCCTGAAAAATCCTGGTTTCCACAAAATTATTAAAAAGCAACTGTTATCTAACTGTTTTCTATGTTTCTTGAGCAGCAAATCAGCATATTAGAATGTTTTCTGAAGGATCATGTGACACTGAAAACTGGAGGAATCATGCTGAAAATTCAGCTTTCATCACAGCAATAAATTACAGTTTAAAAATATATTCAAGTACAAAACAGTTATTTTGATTTGTAATAATATTTCATGATATTACTGTTTTTACTGTATTTTTGATCAAATAAATGCAGCCTTGGTGAGCAGAAGAGACTTATTTCAAAAATCTTATCAACCCAAAAATGTTGAACTTTAGTGTATGCATTTTAATAGTCAATTTGATCACGTTCCATGGCAAAAACCAAAGTCTGATCATTTTGAAACATAGCAGGAAACCTCTTCTCAATCACTGATGTAATATAAATGGTGTAGATAGAATTATAAGCCACAGTTTAATATTGAGTGTCATTTAGTCTTGAGCACAGATCGCACTTGATCTAATGAATGAAATTTCTAAGTGTTTGTTTTTTAATCTGGACTCGTGTTTACAGCTCTGAATTTCTCTTAAACGTAAGGAAAAAGACACAGTAGAGATTAAAATGGCCTTTTTGTGGGGAAATAAGCCAGTACTTCACACCTGATAGCCAGGCAAGAGCGACAGAATGATAAACTGGTTGTAAGTCCTTGTGTTGATTGAAAGCTGTTGATGTTTTTTCTCCTCGTCACACACTCAGGCGCCTCTCAACCCTTTATGAGAGGCCACGGCGAGTGATGAATGTGAAGAGAAGGCAAATGAATGCAGACGAATGTCTCTTCTCCTGCGAGAGCTCGAGGACGCTGAAAGACTTGAGACATCAGTGTTTTTAGCTGTATTTATGCATCGTTTGAAGTGTTTATATTAACCGATAATATCAATGAACAATGAATAGCAACTTAAATAGAAAAAATATATAATTTAATAATAAATATGCTAAAATTTATATTTTATTTATACATTTTTATATTAATGTCTATAAATAAACTCTGATTATTTTATATTTTGTATTATTTTAAGGCTTTTTGGCCTTTTTTCATTTTTAATATAAATATCTATATATCATATATCATAATCATTCATATTTTATACTAAAATTTTTATTTTTTTTTATAGCAAAAAAAATTATGTGTTTATGCATCGTTTGAAGTGTTTGTGCTCGCGGAGATGCAGATTCAATATGTTTTTCAGTTTACCTCTCATGATAAGAGGACTTGGTGTCAGAGCTGGCCGGTATGACTAAAAAACAAATTCAATATAGATTTTTTTTCCAGCCTTGTGATAATGTTTGATTTTGCAACTTAGAATAGCATTTTATTATTGTAAATTTTTTCATGATCATTTTTTTCTTCTTTTTTTTCTCAAAGAGAATCCCTGAGATGTATGTCGACAGTCGCTAAGGTTCCACAAGCGCAAGCACAATGGGGTTGAAGACTGTGTGTGTGTGCGTGTGTGTGCGTGTGTGTGTGTGTGTGTGTGC
>NW_015547715.1:591797-603688 GCF_001515605.1 Sinocyclocheilus anshuiensis
TATATATCATATATCATAATCATTCATATTTTATACTAAAATTTTTATTTTTTTTTATAGCAAAAAAAATTATGTGTGTGTGTAATTGTCATTGGACCGTCCAAAGTTTTTTTCATTCAGTGCATACAAGGAAGGAAAAATGTATATACTGTATTATGCATCAGTATAATTGTATATAGTAATAAACAGCAATATATTCCTGCAAATATTTCTTACTTGAAAAATTTGAAGCATGTAAATTACCATAAGTGATGAAGCGAATGAATCATTGAACCCATTCATTGAAACAAACAGTTTGAAAGAACCGAATCAAATTGGGTCTATTGGTGAGATCTTCAGGAAACATAATGGCCAAATAAAAATTAGTTTGCATCTACAACAAATTAATGTTGCATGTTTGTTAAATATTCGATGTAGTGCTCAGCCTTAGTATCAGTACCTGAGTGCTGTGTGGCGTAATGGCATGCTGTACCGCAGTGCAGTGCAGTGGAGTGAAGATACATGGAGGTGACGTGCAGGGCAGGGTCATAGCAATAGTCCTGCTGCTTCGTCACGGCGGGGTCGCCAGCTGAGGTCGGCTTTAATTAAGGCTCAATAACAGCGGCTGCTCTGAGAAGGCTATTTACTTCTGTCAGTGCTGACCGCCCCTCCTCCTCTTCCCAGCCTCGCATAGATGTCCGTGTTGGCACAACAGCCGTGTTTTGCCCCTTTAGAGGGCCCATGGGAAGGAGAAAACGGTGGGAGCGGCACTGTGCATCCAAACACGTGCAGCAGCGACACAAAAACACACTGAAAGGCCTTGCAGTCGCTCGCCGTTGTTTTTTCAGGGTTTTAGTCTTTATCCTTTTAAATGTGCTTTTTTTTATCTCTTTGTCATTTAGATCGAGCGTTTCGGGTTGAAAGCGTTTTTCTGAGAGGACTTCTAAACTTTTTTTCCTCACATTCCCTGCATGTTATCCCTTTTATTGAAAAAGTCCCAGGCACTGTTTCATTCTGTGCGGTTGCTAGGCTGTGGTTTTTGAGCTTGCAAACATGCAGGTACGTGAAGACCGTGGAAAGTCTCACACCTGGATGTTTCTCTGGGGGGCCACTGCGACTTCAAAGAGCCGATAATTCATGCAGATTCACCCTGTCCATCTTTATTTCATTTGATTGCATCCGTTCTGTTCGCAGGCCTTGCGCTGATCAAAGACAGACGTCATGGACCGCGTTGTTTAAACACAGACTGAGGGATTATGCATGAACTGGTGTATGAATGCAAATTCAAGGCATGCAGTGATTTGCAATTTTAAGATCAGTGCACAGCGGGATGAATGACGCTTCTCACCTGTTTTAAAGCTGCGATGGATCTCATATTGTAAAGATGCTTTGATAAAGGTCTATCTATCTATCTATCTATCTATCTATCTATCTATCTATCTGTCTGTCTGTCTGTCTGTCTGTCTGTCGTCACTCTTATCTATCGCTTTGCCAATCTATCATTCTATATGTCACTCTGTCGGTCACTCTATCTATCACTCTGTCAATCTATTGTTTTGTTTCTCTGTCTATCAGTTTGTTGCTCTATCATTTTGCCACACTGTCTATCTATCTCTCTGTCTAGCATTTTGTTGCTCTGTCTATCTATCTATCTATCTATCTATCTATCTATCTATCTATCTATCTATCTATCTATCTATCTATCTATCTAACACACTATTGTTTTATTGCTCTGTCGCTCTATCGCTCTATCATTTTGTCACTCTATCTCTCTGTCTAGCATTTTGTTGCTCTATCTATTGCTTTGTCAACCTATTCTCCATTCTGTCACTGATGGAGTTTTGGTTCCTTGCCACTGTCGCCTCTGGCTTGCTTAGTTGGGGACACTTCATTTCCAGCGATACCGTTGACTTGATTGCAAAGATACTATTTAAACTGAGCTGGATGTTGACATCACTGAATTCAATGATGAACTGTCTTTAACTGAAAAATTTGTGTTTACTATTGTCATTTTGCATTATTGACACTATTTTCCTAATTAATGCTGTTCAGTTGCTTTGACACAATCTGTATTGTTAAAAGCGCTATATAAATAAAGGTGACTTGACTTGACTTGACTATTGTTCTATATGCCACTCTGTCTATCGCTCTGTCAATCTATCATTCTGTCACTCTCTATCGCTCTATTGTTCTATTGCTCTATCTATCACTCTATCTGTCTGTCACTATCTATTTCTCTGTCAATCTGTTTTGTTGCTCTATCTGTCATTTGCTCTATGTATCATTCTATTGCTTTGTCAGTCTATCTTTCTTTCTCTCACTCTATCGCTCTGTCAATCTATCATTCTATTTACAATTCTGTCACTATCAATCGCTCTATTGCTCTAACTTGTCGTTCTATTGTTCTAACTATTAATATAATATCTATCTATCCATCCATCCATCGCTCTAACGCACTATTGTTTTATTGCTCTGTCGCTCTATCTGTCGCTCTATCATTTTGTCACTCTGTCTATCTCTCTATCTCTCTGTCTAGCATTTTGTTGCTCTATCTATTGCTTTGTCAACCTATTGTTCTGTATGCCACTGTCTATCGCTCTGTCAATCTATCATTCTGTCACTCTATTGTTCTATTGCTCTATCTATCACTCTATCTGTCATTCTATATGTCACTCTGTCTAGCGCTCTATCACTCTATCTATCTGTCACTATCTATTTCTCTGTCAATCTATTTTGTTGCTCTATCTGTCATTTGCTCTATGTATCATTCTATTGCTTTGTCAGTCTATCTTTCTTTCTCTCACGCTATTGCTCTGTCAATCTATCATTTTATTTACAATTCTGTCACTCTATCAATCGCTCTATTGCTCTAACTTGTCGTTCTATTGTTCTATCTATTGCTCTACCTATCGCTCTATCGATCTTTCTATATATCACTCTATCTAACGCTCTGTCACTCTTTCTATCTGTTGTTCTGTCTATCTGTTGCTCTATCTATCGTTCTGTCTATATATCATTCTCTGTCATCGTTGGCCATGTCTATCATTCTCTCTATCAACATGCTATTGCTCTATCACTCTATCGCTCTATCTATCATTCTGTCTATCTGTTGTTATGTCAGTCTGTCTTTCTGTTGTTCTGTCTATCATTCTATCTATCTCCACTGTTCTTAGTGTTCAAAAAACTTCTGAATCATGGTAAAATCCCTGTAAAATGCAGCTTTTTTAAAATGCATGCTAGTCTACTGATTTCTGCAACCGCGCTTCAATCAACAATCATTATGTCGTGAAACACGAGAAGTTGTCTGGTCTTGTATATGAAGGAATTTTCATTCATATCACAGTATTGCCGTAGACAGAGAGGACCTGTCTTGTGTTTTGAAATCAAAGCACCTTATGCAATCGAAACGTCCCTCTTGAAAGTCTCGATTCATTGTTGTGAGTCTGGGAAGATCTTTAGACAGTCTCTTCTCCACTCTGGATGCCAAAGAAACAGCCCACATGGTCGTTTTCCCATGTTGCACTGCGGCTCGAGCTTCTCTTGACATCTCTGGCACCCTGTTCTTATAAAGCAATATTCAGACCACACAGTAATCTCCTCCTCAGGGAAGCGTGCTGAAAAGGGGGCTCAGCGTTAATGACATGCAAGCATGACATATACTGTATTAAAAACACACAGCCTCAAATCTCCAGAGGTCTAGTTATGATATACAGCGGTACATTTAAATTCGGGTTAAGCTGAATAGGGATGTGAAAATCATATTTTAGAAACTCTAGTTTTGACTAGTTTAACCTAGGACAGCAATGTAGAGTTAAGCTGGTTTTTAATAATAATGCACTTTTAATAATAATAATAATAATAGTCATAGTCATATATAGTCAAATCTCCAGAGGTCTAGTTATGATGCACAGCGGTACATTTAAATTCGGGTCAAGCTGAATAGGGATGTGAAAATCATATTTTAGAAACTGTCTAGTTTTGACTAAATGTAGAGTTAAGCTGGTGTTTATTAATAATGCACTTTTAATAATAATAATAACAGTCATATTGATATATAATGACAAATCTTTTGGCCAAATTGTACAGCCCTACAAACAAGCACAGGAAACCTGGAATATTGCATTTTAAATCTTAATATTTGTTTTATTAGAAAAATAATGTTTTGAAAATATTTGTAATAATAATATTTTAATAATAATAATAAATATTAGTAATATTGATAAACATGTATTACTACTACTACTACTACTACTACTACTACTACTAAAAATTTTGAAACAAAAATATATTATTATTATAATATTTCAATGCAAAAAATAATAATATTACAGTACAACAGTAAAAAGTTAAATTCAAATATTTATTATTATTATTATTGTAGTCATATAATCACAAAATTTTGGCCATATTGTGTAGCTCTACAAACAAGCACAGTAAACCTGGAATATTGCATTTTAAATCTCAATCGCACTGTTTATCATAAAAATCCCAATTAGATTTTTTTCTTGAAATCGTGCAGCCCTATGGTTAACCAATTGATATTTAACATCTAAATAACTTTTATTGCACTAAACTATCAGTTGAGACCTGCGAATTATGCATAATGACAGGAAGTCTATATAGTTTTTGTTGAAGGTGGTGAGTTTGTTAAAGCAGCGCTTTGATAACGGCAGCGGCGGCGCTTTAAAGAGAACGAATTTAAAGACATAACTAGTTGGAAGGATTTCGAGTGACTATCAGCATGCTCAAAGCATTTCTGAGACGTTCTAGAAGAAAAAGCATTAAAATATGTAAGAAAAAAAAAATATATAGACAAGTACCATCCTGACCCATCTGTAATATTTATTCACCCCTCTATCATAAACATACTGGTGCCTCCTTCATTTTCTGAATTGTTTATTGTTCAGTGAAGCTGTTTTAAACTACACATTGTTTTCCTAGTTCACGGTCGTCAGGAACAGTCCCTTACAATATCAATTCAAGCCCTGTAAATATCATCATAAGCTTTGGATTTCTGTTGTTCTCTGCGTTTCATTTTACTCCCTTTTCGCCCATTGCGTTTCTCTTTTTCAATTGACATATTCACAAAGAGGCCCTGAAGTGCTTCGTTGGATGAATAAACTAAAACAGTTTGGTCTGTTGTACGGCAGGGCTTTGTATCGACTCCACACAGCCATGTTTGTGCGAGTTCTCGGGACCCTTTCATATTAATGGGGCCCTCGAGGCCGAAAGTGTCCTAGACGGCACTGCTTTGCAGGCTTTGTGTCCTCTCGCACAGTTTAACATGCATTGCCACTAGGGCTGTGCGATATGGACAAAAAAAACCTAACGCGATTTCTTTGATCAATTTTGCGATTTCGATTTTAATCACGATTTTGACACACACAGACATGCTTTACAGTCATTAATGCATTCAGTGTGAATTTGAAACATATTTCCAAAAGAAAACCAATTAGAGCTTTATCAGAAAGCTGTAACATGTCTCTAGAACAGACATAAGGCAAAATAATCACTAAGTAAAGGTGTAACAAAATGTCTCTAGAATAGACGTATGGCAGAAAAAAAAATCCTGTGTCCAGGGATTTTTTTGCCATGCATTGGTCATAGAGCTCTTTGTGGCGTTGCCTCAGATGTTGAACTAGATTTGTTGCGCCAAGTTCACACGTACTCCGTCTGCAGTGTGTATACAGTATGTGTATGCGGTGCAGAAGCAGCACGGACTCATTTTGCTTTCGCACAGGACACGTCTGCAGCCCGCTCCTGATCCGCGGCTGTTTACCACAAACACAACATTTATCCATCATTTTGATTTCAAATCCAAACGTTGTTTCTGAAAATGCTTTGGCTGTTTTTTTCCTGTTTATATTTTTAATAACTAAAATTATGTCTGTTTTAGGGGAAAAAATTTATTAATTTTATCATAATTAAGCACTTTTTCATTACAGTATTTGTATTTGTACCAGGGTTATTATCATTAACTAAAATATTACAACATTTTTGTCAATTGAAATAAAACTGAAATTAAAGTAAAAAAATATTATTTACTTAAATTTATTTTAGTTAGTAGCAACATTTTTTTTTGTTGAAGCACTAAAATTTATAGCTGGAAATAAAATTTTGTATAAAGTAAAACTGAACTTAAACTGAAATTGAAATAAAAATAAACCTGAATATTAATATATAAAAAAAAAAAGAACTAATCAAAATGACAAAAAACATAACAAAATTACAAAACAATTTTACTGAAATAAAATGACGGTCGGGGGCGCGGAAAATCGTGCTATAAAGTGATTTAGGAATCGCACAAGCTCAGATCGCGATTTTATGACGATTTCGATTAATCGCACAGCCCTAATTGCCACATGGGAGAAGCCGAACCCTGGCAGTGCTGGCTCTTGACATCATGGATGAATGAAGCGGCTCTCAGATTCTTTCTCAGAGAGGAATTACTCCATCGCAGCTGCTTAAAAGTGTCTTTGAGTTGAAGCCAAGCATTCAGAAGGTGTCTCATTGTTTTTAGAAGGATGAACACGTCTGGTTTGCTCATATGAATGCAACTAGCGGCTAGCTGTATCATGTAGACAGAGAATGCTTTCGTGCCGCTTTGACGGCTGTGTCTTGTTACGTGTATTATTAATGGGTAATCGGAGATTGTACCGTGATGTTCAGTGATGTTCATACTCTGTCATCAAAGTGTTGACAGTTTTAAGATTCAAGCTTGTTTTGGGTTGAATCTCCCAAAACTTGTGAAAATGTTTTGTTTCTGCACTGAGCAGTTTGGCACTCTCTTGCTCTTTTTGAAGACTTCAAAAAAATATTTTTATTATTTATTTATTTTTAAAATGTTTAATTTTATTTTTAACATTTTTCTTTATTTTTCTTTTTTTTGTACTTTTACATTTTTGTAAATTTTTTAAATGTCATTTTATTTCATTTTTTTATTATTCTTTCTTTAATTAAAAAAACTGAACTTAAACTGAAATTGAAATAAAAATAAACCTGAATATTAATATATAAAAAAAAAAAGAACTAATCAAAATGACAAAAAACATAACAAAATTACAAAACAATTTTACTGAAATAAAATGAAAAATGCAAGTATAAAAATAAAGGTTAATTCGAAATATTAATAAAAACTGTAATCGTATATAAATAATACTAAAATAAAACAGATATGTACTGATTTATTATATGTTAAATTAATTACATTATGGTAATTTTTGTACTGCACTGCAGTAAAAGTTATTACAGTAAATTTAATGAGATTCACAATTGAGAGTTATAAATATTATATATAGATTCAACATGTTATAGTCTCTGTGTGTGTGTGTGTGTGTGTGTGTGTGTGTATTTATATATATATACACAATCTCAAAAAGACCTGCACTTCCCAAAGCGAACACCAGAGGGAAGCATGGATGCATCCATAAGGACAACACGCTGTTCTTATTACAGCCGAGCCTAGAAAAATGTTTGGTGAAATCTCAGTAGATGAGACTGCAGTTGATGAGATCATATCAAAACATACAGACGTTCTGGCAGTGATGTATCAGAGCTGTTGTTATGGCGACAGTGATGACATCATGCCTCGGTCCTCAAACCCCACCCGTATCCACACGATTTTCACACCGCAACTTTCCACAAACGGGTTACACGCATGTTATATAGGTCCTATAAAGTCAATGTAATAACTCCCTGTATGGTAAACATAATTAGCTAGTCTTTAGCGTTTATCCCACACTCAACCACTAATACCTTTTACTGACATCGTGAAAGTGAAACATTAAACCGTTTGCTAATTAAAAACATAAAGCCGCTGTGCCCCGCTCCAGTAATTTGACTGTAATCTCTGTGTTTTGAAATATTCTGCTCAGCTGCCCTGAAATAGTCAATGCCTTTCAATTATCAAAGAACAAAGGAACACAGAGTTCAAAGTTCCCTGCTAAAGCCGGACTCAGGATTGTCTCATTACCGTATAGCATTGTTTAACATATCTGAGACAGAGAAAAACAGATCTTAGAGCAGGTCACATGCAGATGAGGGCCGAGTGCCATGTCACTGCTTGGCGCCAAACACATCACATGACGATTTGTCTCACTGCTTTCTCCAAATTAGGTAGACGTCTCCTCCTGATCCTTCAAAAGATCCTGCTCCTTTAAAAGGTTCTCACACACACACAAACATATATATTTAAATATAATATTTGGAGTCTTATATGAGAAGTATTAAAGTTAAAGTTCATTAAAAAAATGAAAATTAGTCCATAAATAATTCGCCTTCAAGTGTTCCTAGGTGTATACGTCTTTCAGATGAATCCAGTCGGAGTTATGTTAAAAATTGTCTTTGATCTTTCAAGCTGTTTAATGCCACTCAACGGGTGTTGCATGCATCCCTCCAAAAGAAGTTAAATAAAAAGCGCCCATCCATAAAAAAAAAAGTGTCTCACACGGCTCCGGGGGGTGAACAAAGGCCTCCTGTAGCGAATCGATGCATTTTTGTAAGAAAAATATCCATATTCAAAACGTAATAATCACTTTAATCTAGCTTGCGCCAGCAGTTGTACACAGAAGCAGTTCCGGGAGCATGACGTATGAGTGCAGCGTTGCGCATGCATATTGTGGATATGGTGAGTCTCGTGAAAACCAACGTTTGTTAACAGGAGCAAAGGAAGCAAAGTTTCCTTACTTTAGCAAAGGAAAACCAGTCTCCTCTTGGCTTATATCCAAATCCTCCGACATTCTTCTTTACAAATCCTCGTTTTGTACTTCTAATTAGTGACCGTTGTTTTGTTTTGATCTCTCCGCTGCGTTTCCGCGTTCGTCACTTCTGAGCGGCGCATGCGCAAAGCTGACCTCATACGTCATCCGCCCGGAACTGCTTCCAGTGTACAACAGTGAGCGCAAGCTACATTAAAGTGATTATTACGTTTTGAATATGGATATTTTTCTTACAAAAACACATAGATTCGCTACAGGAGGTCTTTGTTCACCCCTGGAGCCGTGTGAGACACTTTTTTTTGTGGATGGGCACTTTTTATTTAACTTCTTTTGGACTGAAGCATGCAACACCCGCTGAGTGGCATTAAACAGCTTGAAAGATCAAAGACAATTTTTAATATAACTCCGACTGGATTCGTCTGAAAGAAGAAAGTTAGAAGAAAGGCTCATTTTAATTTTTGGTTGAACTAACCCTTTAAACTCAACATTTTAAGTTAATGTAGGGTTGAATTTTAAATAATAAATTAATAATTAAATTTTCTGAAATATTCCAGGTATTTTTTTTATCTCTAATAACCTCTAAATATTTCAAACAAAACATGTTTTATTGCCATTATTATTTTATTATTTTTATATTTATGTATAAAATTATATGTCTGATTTTTATAAATGAAAAGTATTAGACTCTTAGAAAAGTAAGTTAATATAGGGGTGCATTTTAAATAATAAGTTATTCAGAAATATGTCAGGTGTTTCTTATTTTTTTTAATCTCTAAACTCAAAATAACTCAAACAAAACATAATTTATTTATTTATTTATTTTAGTTACGTAGTTAGTTAACTAAATAACTGATAATCAATTCATACTTTTCCCCCTTGTGTCCTCAATATCATTTTCGGTTCTGTTAGTCTTTTTTTTTTAATGCCTTCAACTAACAAAAGCCAGTTCCTTAATGACATCATCATCCAGGACATGACATCATTTTGGAGGGAAAACAGCAGTACAAACATCAGTATTTGATGAATTTTGTAATTTCTTGTCAATAATCAAGTTATAATTACCACATTTTTAGTGTCTAAGTTTACTCAGGGCAGATTTCTGAAGTCTCTTTTGTAGAAATCCTTCCTTACATTACAACATAAGCATATTTATTTTCTTGCATTTCAAAAGGTTCAGCATAACAGGAACGACCCAATGCTTAATCTCTGCAAATTCACCGTTCAAGCGTATAATTCCACAATCCCGTCTTTCTCTCGGGGGCTTTACAGTGGCCTGCTTTTAGAAGGAAATGGAGCCATTGCATTATGCTGGTGTAAATAGTGTGCAATATTAAAGGTCACAACTTGGTTCTGAAAGAAGTGCATGTGACACTTAACGCATTATTCCGCTCTGATCGGGCCACGGATCCATTTGTTGAGTTTAAATGAGGGAGGCGACAATGTGGACCCGAATTTAAATACATTTTGTGAAACATATGTTCCCCCTTATGCTGCTTTTAATGGATTGTAAATGAAAAGCAGTTCAGTGACTGTTGAGCTGTTAATGAATATCAATGTTTACTTTGAGATTTTGGTTTTGCAGCTGATTTACAATTTTTTTTAAGATGATGGACATACTGAGTGAGTCATTCGAACGATTTATGTATGTATAAATATGTACATGTATTAAAAAATTATATATTTGTTTTATTAAATAAACAAATATATTAATTAATAAATAATATAAAATGATATTGATGTTTTATTAAATAATAATAATAATAACAATACTTATTATTATTATTATGTTGAGCTGTTAATGAATATCAATGTTTACTTAGGGATTGGGCTTTTGTAGCTGTATTTACAAATTTTGTTAAGGTGATGGACATACTGAATGAGGCATTCAAATGACTTATGTATGTATACATATGTATATGTATAAAAATGAAATATTTATTAAATAAATAAATAGCAGTATATAGTTATGTTTTATAAATAAATAAATAAATCAACCTACCAACAACCACATCAAATAATAATAATAATAATAATAATAATTATTATTATTATTATTATTTGCTGTGTGTCAGAAGCGCTGGAGAACATTCTTTAACACACTCTGAGATCTGAGAGACTTTTTGGACAAAAGACTAAACGATCCAATCTATCTCTTTGTCAGACAGACGTTTATCTTTCTCCTAAATGGTCGCTATCAATCTGGCCCTTTTTAGTTTGACGTGGTGATGCTGTTACGCTGCAGCTTGTCTCCTATTGGGTGAGGGGTCAATATGCAAATTAGGTTTTGACAGACAAGGGCAGCGGATATCAGTGATGCTTTTAGGCAGATGGACAAACATGTCCATCTCTGGAGTGAGTGTGATGCTGGGAACAAGGTCACAGCTTATCTGAATACCATGTGATAAGATTTTAGCAGCTTGTGAGTATTTGGGTTAAAATCAGCATGAAATTAACTGTCTAACTTAAATTAAACATGATTTATCAGTGGATGTTATTCTAAAGAGAAAAAACAATCATCAAAATGTAGTAACTTTCTCCACTTTTGAAAATCGTATGTGACAAAATGTATTAACCAATAATATCACAGCTTAACCTGTTTCCGTCCAATCAAATCAAACTGATAAATCAAGTCCCAGCATTACCTTTAGCTCGATTTCTAAGATTCTTTCAGAAATAAATCACATTATGGAAGCTAAATGTATTATGAATGTTGTTTTTAAATCCACAAACATTTATGCAAAGGCACAAATGTAGACGCAAATGCTTTCCAATGCAATGCAAGCGCACATAACCGTGCATTACATACTAAGCATGCATTTCTTGCATTAAAAACCTTTTCGGAAACATTATTTTGATAATTCCATTTGGTGGTGTGGCTTTAAGTGTATTCTTATGCATTACTGGGCTCATATTTGTCTGTTTCGAGCTTTACTGTGGTTTGTAAAATTCTAATGGTGTCTCTCGCTCACTAGTAGTGCAGAAAAGACGTACATAAAGACATTTACCTACTCGGGCATGGAGTAGAGTAACAAGTTTAGAGAAAGGGCACATCAGCATACGGGAGCACGCTTTGCCCCCTGCTGTAATTGGTCGCGGTCTGGCTGCTAGTCGAGCAGCTGTAATTGGTTTAAATACGAGAGAGGTGTGTTAACAGCCGAGATGGTGACTCGGGGTGTGTGAAGATGGAACACGACG
>NW_015547715.1:603719-621882 GCF_001515605.1 Sinocyclocheilus anshuiensis
GACGCTTCTGGAGCGTGCATGCGTGTGTGTGTGTGTGCATGTGTGTGTGCGTGGGTGCAGGGCAGCTGCTTACACTACACTCGCCGACATCTGCTGCAGCCTCTCCAGAGGCGGACGACTCGCTGTATCAGCGATCTCTCACACACTACCTCTCACCCACATGCTCTAGTACATGCAAAGACCAAAGCTGCATCAATAAATGATGCATTTGTAGGTCACGTTTTGTTAATGTAGGACCTTTGATAAGATTTAAATGATATGCTAATAAAGTTTGAAGGATGCACTGGAGGAACGGCCTCATACAGCATGCCTGCCAACTGTTCATGGCAGCATATTGCAAAACAAAATTGCAAAATCTGACAGAATTCCACAAGCTCCAATCTGATTCTAATCTGATCTAGTGAGATTGCACAGGTTTTTATTGGTCTGTTGAAACAAAATCATGTTTGCAAAGATACAATGAGCACTTCCTAGAAGAATTAGGGCCTGTCCCAATACCCACACTTGGTTGTACGAACATAAAATGATGCACATTTTATTGGTACAGAGGTGAGTATGTGTATTTTGTCTCACTTATTTAGAAGCACCACAATTGTGTTGTTTTTTAAATAGGGGCTAATTAATAGACTTTTAGAAGTTTATTTTAAAGTGCTTCGTGGAAATCAAAATGTGTAAATAAAGCTCTGTAAATACATTTTTACAGCAAGTGTGTCCAATCAGGTATTTAAAAGTTCTACACACTTGAACACTTGTGCCAAATATAGGAAATACTTCATGTACAGTACATACAGTAGACAAGTACAAAGACCATGTCTGTGTATTGGGACAAGCCACTTTTTCACAAAAAGACCTTTTGCGTTGATTTTTAATATTTAAGAACTAAAGAAAAAAATGCAATAAAAAGTTTGAAGGCTTCTACCAAATTAACCATCTCTGAGATTACCTATTTTTTTTCCCAAGCATGAGAATGTATATTATTTATTTTATTACTATATATACAGTATATATTCATGTATCCCATGATGCATTTAAAATGACATAATCATATAAAAATGATTGTGCTATATAAACCTATTAACCTAATTTATTGATTATAAGTATAAATTGCAATCTTAGTGCAATGTAAGTTTATTGCAAAATATTCAGATATTTTACAATGTATAAGTAGTTTTAGGGTGTATAAAGGCTAAGTGGGTTATATTCGCATATTGATATGCAAATATATGCATAATTTTTTTCTGCAGTTTCTATTTTCATGGTTTTTGGATAGTTTTGGTTTTGGAAACTTGGAGCTGTTGGGAACTATTAAACAGTTTTAACATGCATCATCAATAAAAAACTGCTCTTGGTATGATTTCTATTGAAAGAAAAATGGATTTTGAATCAAATGGTATTTTTAGTTCTGAAAACTTACTGTTATGCTCTTTTGTCTATGCATCTATTTGCATCTCTAATTCTTTGTAGCATGCTTGTTTGTAATTGTAATTCAGTTTCAGATTAAATTGGCCTCATGTAAAAGCATCATGTAAAAATTAACTGTCGCTTTACACGTCAGTCAGACAGTCTCTTATAGAGTTGCTTAGCATAAACTGTAATGACTCAGACGCATAATGGTTCAGATTCTCTTGTGTTTGGGGTGTGTCTGAGGTGTGTGTGTGTTAAAACAGACTCCAGCTGTATTTATGCCTGCTACATATGGTTTGAGCGTCTCCCCATAGGCAGCACTTTGAAGCTGCTGGTTTGGCCTTGCATGTGGGTAAGACTCATGAAATAAACCCAGTCTTCTCTTTCTGCTGCTCCCACACACACACACACAGCTCTGGGCTCGGGTTCCCACCCGGAGAACTATCTCCATATTGGCCTGAAAGCCTCCGCTCTCTTTTGCTTTGTTCCTCCGTTGAGTCTAATGCCTGTTGACAGACCCTGAATGACAAAAGTGTGCTGGGAGTTTCCCAGTATGTGGAAAAACTCGGATCTGTTTGTAGAAATTCCTGCCGCACGTGTCGGTAATGGCCCTCGGTGTACCTGCGGGTTCCCAAAAAACCGCAAACGCTGGGATCGTTTGAACCGTGCGCGAAAGGCGAGAGCTCATGCGAGGCTCTGAGATCAAAAGAGCCGGTGGAGCCGTGTTTCGGGTGGGCGGCCGCCTCCCAGAACTCCCCCTGAAGCTTCAGGCTCTTTGTCGGCTCCCAGAGGAGAACTTTCTTGCTCGGAGGTTCGCTCTTTCACAGCTTGGAAAATTGGAGTCATTGTTTCGTTTAAAATTGGATTCTTATTGGATGCTTCTCGTAAAGTCAATTTAGAAATTGAATTGCTGACATAGTAAAAGTATAAAGACATAAAATAAATGTGGATGGCAGCTCAGATCATTCGAGTATTCGATGAGAATTGTCTGAGTTCATGTTGAGTTCTGACTGCACACTTTAGTATCTGAGCACAGTTTAGACATAATTAAGGTTTCATCTGAAACTCTAAAAATGTAAAGCAGTGAAATTAATGTGGATATGAACGCCGATCATGTGATCTTGGGAGAATTAATTGAGAAATGTTTGAGTTCATATTGAGATCTCTGACTTTGGATTGCAGATTTTGGTATCCTGTCAAATCTGAGCACAGTTTGAGACATGTGACGAGTGGGGGCGGGGCCGAGAGCCGTGGGAACAGAGCGAGGCCGGTGGAGTAATTGATAATGAGCGACACCTGCACCACTCACCGGTCTCCAGTCTCACGGAGGACCTCCGGAAGGATAAAAAGGAGGCGGGAACCGGCGAACATTTAAAGAACACTTTAATAAAATAAACAAACACAAAATGAAAGTAAAGCGGCAGCCCCTCGCGGACGACTGCCGCACACAAAACACAAAATAAAGTCCAGGCCTGGTCCTCTCTCGCCTTTCACTGTCGTCACTCCTCCTTTTTATCCTTCCGGAGCTCCTCCGTGGGACTCGAGACCGGTGAGTGGTGCAGGTGTCGCTCATTATCAATTACTCCACCGGCCTCGCTCCGTTCCCATGGCTCTCGGCCCCGCCCCACTCGTCACAAGACATTATTGAGATCTCATATGAAACTATAAAAAAGTTAAACTATAAACATGATTGTAGATAACTCGTATCATTTGAATTCGATGAGAAATGTTTTGAGTTCATATTGAGATCTTGTTACACTTTGGTATCTTGGCAAATTTAAGCACAGTTTGAGACATTGGGATCTCATCTTGTACTATAAAAATGTAAAGCTATAAAATGTGGACGACTCCGATCATGTGATCTTGGGAGAATTAATTGAGAAATGTTTGAGTTCATATTGAGATCTCTGACTTTGGATTGCAGACTTTGGTATCTTGTCAGATCTGAGCACAGTTTGAGACATTATTGAGATCTCATCTGAAACTATAAAAATTTAAAGCTATTAAATTACTGTGGATAACAACTCGGATCTTTTGATCTTGGGAGAATTCGATGAGAAATATGAGTTAATTTTGAGATCTCTGATTTTGGATTGCAGTCCTTGGTTTTTGGCAAATTTGAGCATAGTTTGAGACGTTACTGAGGTCTCATATGAAACTTTAAAAATGTTAAGCTTAAAATGAATGTGGATAACAGCCCAGTTTATTTGATCTTGGAAGAATTCGATGAGAAATTTTTTAGTTCATATTGAGATCTCTGACTTTTGCATTTTTTGGTTTCTTGGCAAATCTGAGCACAGTTTGAGACATTTTTTAAATCTCTTCTGAAATTTATAAAAATGTAAAGCATTAAAATGAATGTGTTGAATGTGTGAAATGTTGGAGAATTTGGTGAGAAATATTTTGAGTTCATATTGAGGTAGGCCTGGGCAATAAAACGGTATCAATATTCATCGACAGTACACCTTCTTCGATATCGATAGAAAAAATGTTCGATATAGCGCACAATATAGGCACGTGTTATGAGTGATGCAGACAGCACACACAAACACGAACATGAATGCTGTGCCTGCCTGTGATGAGGAGATTGTGAATAAAGAATGAATATTAGTCGAATTTAAAATAAACATTTGGTATATTGCCCAGCCCTACTGGCTACACACTTTGGTACAGTATCTTGGAAAATCTGAGCACAGTTTTAGACATTATTGAGATCTCATCTGAAACTCTAAAGACACATTTGAGATTACTGTGATGTTTTTAAGGTGAAACATCTAATACTTCAATACAAGTCTATATGTAATCTCATTTCTGTCTTGGAGAAACAATTGAAGTATTTAAGAGACCCTATTTGTGGTTGTATGATCTTTTAGCATTGTGAACATCTATTTAAACTGCATTTTAATATTATACATAACATAAAGTAGATTTATGCATTTTGTATATGCATTGCTAAGTGGTTGCTAAGGTGTTCTGAGTGGTTTTTAACATATTTCTTTATGATGATTTCTTGATTTTTTCTTTCTCTCTGGCATGAAAACTGAAATTTTGGTACCGTGACAACACTAGTAGTAATAATAAAAACATCAGTTCTGCCCCGTGTTCCCTCTGACATAATTTCCCTGCTCTTCACTGATACCTCATTTTATTTTCTACTTTATTTTCCCTTGTGCTGCTGCCAGGGAGACCATTAAAACAAGGTCCCGTCTGCCGCTCTGCCCTCTCATCTCACAGGCCGCCGAGGTATATAAACGCTGGAAGGAAAAATCCAGAAGGAGAAACGTCTGGAACCACTAATAACTGGGTCCGTGCTGCAGTTTCCAGGGGAGGGTTGAACTTAATGAACAATCAAATAAAGGATTTGAAATTACAGACCTTTGGAGGGAAGGAATCTGAGGTTGCCCTTGGTTGTGAGAAAGCTCATCGTTCAAAGAGGTCGGTGAGAGGAGCGAGGGGCCTTATGAAGGGACGACGGACGGATGGTGTTTTGTGTGCATTTGGTGTAACAGGTTATTATATTCCGTAGTGACCATATTTCTCGTCTCTTTCCAGGAATTTGATCATCAAATGCACAGGGGCAAATGAGAGGGTTTATATTCCTTTAAGTAAAATGCTTAATTGATTGATTAATTCACGTGGAGTTCTGCCTCAGTAAATCTGCCTGTTTGACGAGGCCACTCAATAATTGATTGACTTTGGGATTCCACAGAGGAACTTTGAATTTTCGGCTTGAGGAGGTTTCACTTCATATGCCATCATTAGTTAATGCACTTATCAGTAGGATATCCTGGATTAATTGTGATTGCATAGTAAATGAAGCATGTTTGATGTCAATCATTACGGATATAATAAATTTATGTGCCCTAACATTATTGTCACCTGGAGTAAAGTCATCTGAGAGCCATATTTTGCAGTTATGTAGCATTTTAGTCCAATTATAATATTAGTCAAGAGTTTTTTCATGACCATTCTTATGTAAATGACCTGTGTTGTAATTGGCTGACTGCTGTACTGGCGTAGTTCACATTTTTGTTCATTAGCACAATCTTTTAGGTGCTGAATGCTAAATATAGGTGTATTTCCAGTGCCGTGAAAAAGGTTAGTGCACCCCATGAAAAGTACATTTTCGTTTTTACCATATTAGGCTATACATATATGTGGAAATGCAGCGGGGGTCTTGAATGCCAAAAAAAAACAAAACTCCATTATCATATGGTTAAAATAATTTTGGACTAAAAATGTTCATAGTCATAGTAAGTGACTGATAAGAAACTCCCACAAGAAGTCTTTCGATTAAAGGGGTCATATGACGTTGCTAAAAAGAACATTATTTTATGTATTTTAGTGTAATGAAATGTGTTTATGTGGTTTAAGGTAAAAAAAACACATTATTTTCCACATACTGTACATTATTGTTTCTCCTCTATGCCCCGCCTTTCTGAAACACGTCGATTTTTACAAAGCTCATCGTTCTGAAAAGCGAGGTGTGCTCTGATTGGCCAGCTATCCAGTGCGTTGTGATTGGCCGAATACCTCAAGCGTGTGATGGAAATGTTACGCCCCTACCATACTGTGATGCTGTGCCCCGGTGTGACGAGACGGGTGTACTAACTTTTGCACAGCACTGTAAATATAGTCAGCCAAAATGTTAATGGCTTTGTGGGTGGTTGATATATAGTTGGTGTTTTGTGTAGTTTTTAGTGCGTTGCTAAAACGCATGCTCTTGGTGGTTTCTAGGGCAATTCTAGGTGGTTACCTACCTCTATTTTCACCGGTTTTATGGTGAAAATGGCTCATCTGATCATTTAAAAGTAAAAGCAAGCCTCTCTTCAACAAGACGCATGATGTGAGGAATAATTTATGTCTGGAGAGCAAATTGTGAATATTATTTACAGCCCATTGTTAGCTAGTAGTATTGATTTAGCAGATGTTTTAATCTAAAGTGAGGAGGTGCAATAAATATGACACAATATGTTACATTCGCTCTCAGCTTCTGATTTATATTCATGGATTTCCCATGTGTCCGTGTAACATTTGAGTGTTTGACAGCTTGTCTGTCAGTGGATCTTGCTAGTTTTCGGACCGTTGACCTCCTGACCTTTGACCTTCATTGAGTGTGAAAGCCAAAGTCACTTCCGCCCATCTGAATTCTCTTTATCTCTTCATCGTGTTGGTTTTTCTTGCTTTTCGCTGCAGGATATCCTTCCCTCCCGCCTGCTTTTCCATTCGTCCGCCGGCTGATGACATTCACATGAGTCTTGAGGAACCAGAGACGCTGTTTGTTGAATCTTGTGTTGACATATTAGTCTTTTTCAGAAGCCTCAGTGTCATTTCTGTGCCTTCAGCCTCATTTAATGCAATTGTTTTCTGATTTGAGGTTCAGGAAAACATACAGACGACAAACACATCAACATTCGCTGAAGTTTTAGTCGGTCATCTCAGCTCAAAACAGTGTCACATTGATGAAAAGATGTTTTCTGTCCAGCGTTCGACCTGGTCTTCGTGAAATTAGTTTGTGCTGTTCTCACAGCTTTATTGTTTCTCAAGTGTTTTCAATCACTTGGCCTTTAATAACACGATCAGTCCAGACACTGCCTTCCCATTCAGCTCTGAAATGTTCTTCTTTGAAATTGTCATTCAATACGAGTAAGTGGTGCTATTTCGTGCCGTATTCTCTGAGCGTCCCGTGTCTCCCCTACTGATCGCACGTTTGGACGTCTTTAACCACCAAGAATTGAGCTGCTCTTCGTTACAGCCATTTGAACAGTGTGTGATCATTACGTCCTGCTGTGTGTTTCACAAACACATATCCATGCCATATTTCACCCTAAAATCAATAGAATGAAAATATGAAATTAAAATGATAAATTATTTATAATTCACTAGGTGGTTACCTATTGCTTTTTTTCACCTCTTTTATGGTCCAGAAGGTGAAAATGGTTTATCTGATCACTTTTGTTTTAACTTTTATTTTATTATCCTTTTATTTTTTCATTCTTTTTATTGTGACTTAAACATATTTTACCCCAACATTCCCATTACTGTAATGTGTCCAAATTTTACTTGTAAATTGTATGCAATTCTCAGTTATTTTAATTATTTTCTATTACAATATAATATAATTTAAATGCAATGCTTAAATAAATTACAGTTCATTTAGATTAATTAGATTTATTACATTACCAAATTAAATGCATTACAATAAATGCAGGTTAATTAAAGCTAAAGCCATTTTAAAAAAGTTACCTGAAAGAAAACTGCAAATAAAATAATTTTTTTTAAAAAGACAAACAAAAAACAAACCCTTAACCTATTTTATTATTACATTATTTTATTATTATTTTGCTTATTTTATGAGCAACAATTTCATTTGGTTCAACTTGATAATGTTAAATAACTAAAACTAAAACTGAAATAAAAAAATGTATAGACATATTTAAAAACAATAACAATGATAATAAAATAATAAAAGTGAAAATGTTTTGAAAATATTTGAAAATGAAGTTTTTTTTAACCAAAATTCAATTGGAAATGGAAAGTAAAAAAATAAAACTATTTAAAAATTATTTTTAAAAATAAAATAAAATAAAATATAAATAATAATATAAAATAAACAATAAAAAATGTATAGTACTCTAACCAAAATTACATTGGAAACGGAAAATACAAAAATAAAACTATTTAAAAATGATAAAAAAATAAATAATAATAATATAAAATAAACAATATTAAAATAACACTTTTATATGCACATTTTTCAATGAGAATATCATTTTCACAATATGGTAATGGGAAATGGGGATAAAAAGTGTTTAATTATGAAAATAATACTACAAAGCAAAAAAAATCATATTGGTCTTAACATAGGCTTCATTGTTTTCAAGCAAAATAATATATTTCTTTGATTTTGGGGTGAAATATGAAATGAGCATGTCTTGACAGGTTTGTTGAGATTCACCCGTGTGTTTGTGTGGGTGTCGCACTGTCAGTTATGAAGCACCTCCAGCTTTCAGATGCAATATAGACTCTATATGATTTATCATTCCCCACTCTTGGATCATTCAGCAACAATCGATCAAAATCCTGTTTAACTAGCAGGTGATTTTCTCCAGCTTTGAGAAGAAACACAAGCCAAAGTTCCCAGAGCTCAACGTTTGACGTGCCGCGCACCAAAGTGAGAAATATGGCCGGCGAGAAACCTGTCAGGAACATATTTAATAAGGCTCTCACTGATGCTTGATTAATCTTCATAAAATTGATCGCTCTGTCAGAATCTGCGCTCTGAAACGGTGGCCTCCAAACAACAGGCTTTAATATAGAGCGCGAGCGTGTGGATGTGTGTTTTATTTTACAGCTGGTTCCTCAGCAGGCCGGCGCTCTTATTGGAGTGCTATTGATTCAGGATTCATTAGAGCTGCAGACTAATTTTGTGCTGAGTAGTGGAGCTCTCACACTTCGAATATGCATTCGTCTGCTCTCTGAAGCCGTGCGCGCCAGAGCCGTTAACGACAGATGGCGAGGATGCCGTTCGACTTGCATTCCCCGAGGAAAAGTCCAGCAGGATTCCAGCATATTGTGTGTCTTAGTCATAAAGCTGGTCAGTGTTTAATAAAGCAATAAGCCGCTGGAAGCTCTGTGCTGCATCGACCTGTGCCGATACAATCATATGTCGATATATCATGATACTTTTCCCAAGATACTGCATTCATACTTTGCTTTCGATCATTGTATCTGTATTTTTTAGTTATTTATGTGTGCATTCATAGGATTTCCAACAGATGCAAGTAGGCTATGATAAGCATAAGTTCTAAAAATAGCATAGATGGATGAATATGTGCATTGTTTGGACATGTTGATGAAATAATTTTGTGTCAGTTGTGATGAGACTTTCTCTTGCTATTCAGGCTGCCATTTTTGATGTTATATTACAAAGTCAGATTTTAGATCTGGAACTATTTGTTTTATAATTAAGAATGACCTGTGGTTTATAAATATTTATATTTATTATTTATTATTACAGTAGAGCATGTCGATTCCCAGGGAACTGCTAAGAAGTTTGTACTTTGAATGCAATGTAAGTAACTTTGGATAAAAATGTCTGGAAAATGCATAAATATAAATGTATTATATTTATATTTGTGTATGTATGCATGTATGTATATTTATAAATTATTATTATTTTTAATAATTTTTTTTTAAAATAAAAGTTATTTAGTATAATTAAATGCAGTTTTTATATGATTTTTCTTTACATTTAAATATAAATTAGTTAAATATATTTTAGAACATATTAGAGCCCGACCGATATGGGTTTTTTGGGGCCGATACCGATATTAGGGAGTAAAAAAGGCCGATATCGATATAAACTATATAAATAGACTAAATTAACATAAAATCTGAAAACATTAAAAGACCCATTTAATAATAAAAGGTAAAAAAAAAACTGAAATATTAATAATTAATATTATTGCGATTGAATTTTTTTGTGACTTTTGTTGTGATTTTTATTAGTGATATAAAGAAAAAATATAATAATATTATAATATTAAAAAATTATAATATAAAAAAAATTATAATGTTAAAAAATATGGTAATGATGTTACACTGTAAAATAAAAAGTTGAGTATGTAATTAAACTAATATTTTTTTTTATTATATAGTAAAACTGTAAAATTTCAATACTAATATTTACATCTTAATGCATTGTGGTCAACCTCAATGAAAATTTACCTTATTTGCCTTCTTAATACACGTTCTTGCCTTATTGTGAATGATTTATCAGTGCACATTATTTGAGAAAATTTGGGTTTTCATCAAAACTACTGGTCATCTAACGTCATCAATCTCTCTTACTTTTCAAATGTCTGTCATTATAGAGACACTTTCCAGCATCCAATCAACTCCTGAGTGTTTGAAGAAGTCCCGTGCAACATCATTTTCTAAATTCACTCAGAAATGCATCACGTTATGGAGATGAAATGGGTTGTGAGTGGCATTTCATGTTGATGTTAAGCTGCAAATAACCCGGAAACAGGATCCGAAGCTGTGTTTGTGCTGTGACTTTATCTCTCTTGTTTCATATAATCCTGCAATGAATTTGTTACCTATGACTACATTCATTTTCATAAATGCATTTTCGAACCCGCACAATATCTAGTGTTTTGTTTTTCATAAGTGTGTATTGAGCGGTAAACACGTTATGCAGTCAAATATGCACATGCTAGAGTCGCTGGCTGAAATGAAAGCGTCCGGCTCTAAATGTAAATGTAATTGAATCCATATCCTCTAATGAAAACAGCCGCGCTGCTCTGAGTTCAGTGATATCTAGTGCGAGCGGCTCCAGGTTAGTCAGGTGTTTCTCTGACACGCAGGGAATGGAAATGTTCTCTAGGTAGGCCCTGTTCCTCCAGAAATTGAAAGCCATCAGGTACAAACTCTGATTATCTGCTGTGACGTGTAGTTTTTCTCTCCTGTAACAACTCGCATTGCTTCGCTGGCTTTAAAAGCCTTTCAGAGTGCGTCCGCTTCGATTAATTCGCTGTAAATGAATCACTGGTGTTTTTGTAATTAGGGGATGTCAGTATTGCGCCGTGTCTGGCACGCTTTCTGTTTTGAGTTTCGTCAAAATTATGTGGAGAACGTGAAATGAAGATGTCAGGAGAGATGCATGAATTCACTGGTTGTTTTTCCCTTGTGTTTTCTGTGGACTGATGCTGAGATAGATGCAATAGCATGTGCATGTGCATTTAGTAAATATTTTTGTTTTGTACTTTTGATTCAGCTACGGATTAGAGTGCGTTCAGCATATTTAATACATTTTAGCAGAAATACTCAGAATCAGTGCAAAAAATGTGATAAAAGTCTGCAGATTACTTGCATATGTAAGTATTCATAATGGTAGCATTTGTTAATTAAACTTGTCTAAATATAATTTTAATTTATATACAAATGTCTTTCCTGATTTTCATTTCTGTATTACATTCATGAGGGTGACATTATTTATTATTTATTAAAGGGGTCATATGATGTTGCTAAAAAGAACATTATTTTGTGTATTTGGTGTAATGAAATGTGTTTATGGTTACGCCTTCTTTCTTTGCGTGAACATGTGAGCGGCGTTATGCAAATCTTCCCACATCGTGACGTAGGTATGCGGGGGCGTGTCTAAACAAGCTGTTTTAGGTAGGCGTGGTTGACTCTTAACTTTTATAAAGAATATCTCTTTGGATTTGAGACTTTAGTCTTTGCAACTTTACAGATATTCTTTATGCACCAAGAGCTTGTAACACTTCAAAGAAAAAGAAAAATGTTTAAATCGCATCATATGACCCCTTTAAAGGATTTGCTGCAACGTAATTTTGTCTGATATGTGAATTATTTATTAGCCTTAATCCATGCAGCAAATGCTTTAAAAACAGCTGTAAAAATTACTTTATTGCATTCCAGACGCTTTTAAAGAACTTTTCACTATAAAATATTACAGGTAGCTTGAATGTAAAACATTGTCATGAATTCGTTGTATTCCCATTTGTAAAATAGCCTACAAATTAATTGTTGTAGGCTAACCCTATCTCATGAAAGTGCATCACCGTACACCTGCGGGCGCCACTGACCGGAGGAACTTTGTTTTCCCAGCATCCAGGCGCTGAAGTTGAGATGTGACTCTGTCCCGCTGTAGCTGAATCAATCCTCCGGTCTGTTTTCCCCCAGCGGCTGCTGGCTTCCCTTCAGAGAGAGTTCAGAGAGCGAGAGATGAATAATCCAGCCGCTGTGATCCATTGCACAGGCAGATCGTAGAGGAAAGAATGGCTTGTGTCTGTCAAGATGGGCCGCACAGGCAGATTCGTCTCCTTCAGCATTAATACACTGATCAAACGCAAACGCACGGTGACAGGTTGAAGATCTCGATGGATCTGTGGGTACAGTATAGGATGGGCATTATTCACAGACCCACCGGTGCAGAGCTCTGACAGGCTTTGGGACTCAAAGAGCTGCAAGATATAGATGAAAGAATAACTGTATATGCAGCAGATGATGAATAGATGAAGAAGAGCTTCCCAGGTCATGCAGAAATTCAGTAGTGATGCTTGTCACTGACTGTTCATAAGATATCCACTTTTTATTGTTCTTCCATTGCTCACAAGAGCTTCTTTATGATTCATTAAAACTTATTAACTTTGTCTCAGGCATTTCTACTAAAATTACATAGGAGGAAAACATATTTTATATGTTTTTTAGTGCTGTCAAATCGATTAATCACATCCAAAATAAAAGTTTGTTTACATAATTTACATAATATGTGTGTGTACTGTTTATATTTATATGTATATATATATAAATACACACACATACATGTATCTATTTAAGAAATATTTACGTGTGTGTGTGTGTGTATATATATATATTATAGATAGATATAAACATAAACAGTACACACACATATATTATATAAACACAAACACAAATGTTGCCTTGGCAACTAGCTGAAATAAAAACTTTAAAAAAAATATTTTAATTTAATGTTTATTTCATTTCAAGCAATGATTTTTGTAAAAATGGCTTTAATTTTAGTTTCAGTTTTAGGTAACCATAATAAACCTGAAAATAACCTTGCAAAACTGCAATGAAAAAAAATCATATTAACATATATACTTGAGATATTTGACATCAAAGGGATAGTTCACCCAAAAATGTAAATGTGATGTTTATCTGCTTACCCGCAGGGCATCCAAGCACTGCAATGTCTGAACTGCTCGAACTGTCCTGAGTGGCAGCGCGTCCTCCTGAGCGCGTTCTCAACAGCAGGCGCGTGAGGCGTCTTCTTCTTCTTCTTGCTTTATGGCGGATCGCAGACTTATAAGTGCATTACCGCCACCTATCTCTCAAATGGACCATTGACACTCCTAACTGAGATTGTAGATAGAGTGTCAATGGTCCATTTGAGAGATAGGTGGCGGTATTTTAATTTGGTTTTGTTTGTGTATGTTTTTTTTTACTCTCAAAGCTGTGATTCCCAATCACCTCCATTATAAGACTGACAGACTGCAACGGTTTGTGTTAAAAATCTTTATTTGTGTTCTACTGAAGAAACAAAGTCACCTACATCTTGGATGCCCTGGGGGTAAGCAGATAAACATCAAATTTTCATTTTGGGGTGAACTATCCCTTTAAGTCTCCATTGCTCTCTACTGAATCTTAATACTTTCTGAGAGAAACAAGTGAGATATTAAATAACTTTTTAAAATATTGAATTGAGTTATAAAATATTGAAATATTTCAAATATTGAGTTTATTAAGATGAATTGTTTTAGCAGTGTTTGCTTATGCATTATTTATTCATTTATTTTGGACTGGTGGATGATACAATGGGCAACACTATAAAGATTTGTTGGCTGTTTTGATTTGGGCCAATATGCAATTACGCAAAATACCCTAGCAACCACCGAGCAACACCCTAGAAACATGCCAAAAACACAACAATCACATAGCAGTGCTTTGGTGTAATTTTCTTTTTTGCACATTTTCATCAAGACTAGTAAAACCTCTATTTCCTCATGTGATCTGTTGTGATGAAGTCATTAGGAATGGGGTTGGTTGTTTGTCTGTCTGCACTGCAGTGTTGGCCTGTGTTTGACTGGCTTACACGCAGCAGATGGAGAGATTTCACTACGCCAGGAGAGGCGTTTGTAGGTGGGACAAAGTCAGGTCAGATTGCGCTGACTGCTGCGTTCTGCCAGCAGACAGGTTTCATGTGCAGCCAGACATTCTGCTGTCTGCCCGCTCCAGCAATAAAACCCCAGACAAACATCCATACTTTGACAGAAAGATAGCCTTTCAACGCTCAAATTATGTTTGTAACCAAAGTGACCATTGTTGTGATTGTAGTGCTAAAATTTGAGTAAATCTTAAGAGAAATGCATATTTTAACCCCAAATCAGAAGAAAAAAATAAGAAAATATATTTTGTGTAAAATAAAAATTAAGGCACACAAATTTTTTTGTATTGTCACTATTGTTTTTATGACATTTATGCACATTTCCCCCAAAATTGCATTACTAAAATGCAATATTGTCATTGGTGTAATGTAAAAAATACCACATATTACATTTATTATTACTATAATAGTTTTATGTAAATTATGACAATAAAAATATATATATTTTATTGTGCAATTAAAATTGTACATATGCAAAGTGCAATTGTAGATATGCATAATGGTAGAATGTGTTAATTTAATTAGACTATAATTAATAATATATTTTATAAAATTAATATACATTTTTTTTATTTTAAATATATATATATATATATATAATGCATAAATATTATTAAATTTTGAATATTTATAATGCATTTTATATATTTATAATATTGCCTGCACTTATTTTTAATGCATATAAAAATGCATGTCAAAAAGTATAATTTCTGTATTACAGTAATGAGTATGAGTTTCATATTATTGATTTATTTTTGTAGTATTTATTTTTGCATCATAGTAATGTAAAATGTGCTTAATTGTCATGATGTCAGTGTCACAATGTAAAAAAATGTAATAATCTTGAAAGTGAAATGGGCTTTTGCATTGTGTACAAATCTAAATGTCTTATTGCTTTTGGGGTGAAATATGAGTCAAGCATGTCTTTAGAGAAATTTAAGTTGTCAGTGTTGTGGCCAGGCAGTCTGGGACAATCAGAAGTCAATGACACCGTGTTATCAACGTCTCACTGATATTGATTGGCTCTTCCCTGCGGGTTCCTGCTGCAGTCGACACTATCAAAGCGCCTGATTCTCATCGGTGAATCAGGCTGCTGCTGAACACTGATAATCCTACTGGAAGACAGCTAGTCCTCACACTGCATTAACATATGGCCTAGCTCTCTCATATTTCATATTCAGCCCGTACTAGTAGCAGATTTCAGTGTGTTGGTCAGTTCAGTGTTTAACAAACCTTGTAAAAGTGTAAAAAATTCCTTCTCATCCATAGCATAAGACATTGAGGGCAATATAAGCACAAAAGTATGCACAGTACTTTGAAAATCCTCTGGAAAAGTATATCATCTGAGTATATTTGAGTATGTTTTTCAATTCATTATGGTTTGGACATACTAAATCTATTGCCACACCATTTTGAACAGATTATGCGAGTTGTAACGTAGAGGTGGAGCTCCGCTGAGAGAATGAAGGGGGCGGAGATATGCCTATAATGACATATTGGGAGGACAGAAATGTACATTAAAGTCTGATTGAAATCAACCGATGGTGATTGGATTGTCAATATGATTGTGTGTGTTTCTTAAAGGCTCTTTTAAATGACCCATGTTAGTGTTGGCAGATGAACTAAAGGAGTGAATTAAATGCATAAATAGTTGTATAAAATAAAATAAATAATAGCATTTTAAAAATACAAAAAATACCATATATATATAGCTAATTATGAATTTGTAATATAATAATATAGTTAATTAAATGATGGACAATTAACTAATATTTTATTTCAGTACATATAGCTTACTACATTAATTATTTGTGTGTGTGTGTTTATATGTGTAAATTATTTATTAAATGAATGTTTAACTAAGATAATGTATTTATTATGTTATTATGTATTACAATAATTATTGTTATTACTATATTATTATTACTCAAAGTTTAAATAAGAAAATTTGATTTATATTATTAATTAGTTATTATTATTATAAAATCAATAAAGTTTAACTAAGAATAATAAATATCATTGCTGGGTTTATTGGATTACTAAGTAATTAATTACTGTAATTTAATTACTTTTCCCTTAAAAACTAAAGTAAGGGATTACTCTTAATTATTCTGTAAGTTAATTACAGTTATTTCTGATACTGTATATTGTATATGATACTGTAATTGCAATAAATACTGTATAGACTATAGAACAATTCTATATAAAACAATCATGGATTTAACATCAAAATTGAATATCTAATGTTAAAATGTGTGTTTTATGTAACCTTCTTCCTTTAAGTTTGTGTGTGTGTGTCTGTCTATTGTCTGTGTATATGTCTGTTTTATACTCATGTTTTATTGTTCAACAAGCCTAGCAGTCTGGTTACTGCTATCTGCAGTGGTTTTCATGTGGAGGTCATAGTGGCTCTAGATGCCCGTGCTGATGGTGTGCTGGAGCTCTGGCATGACTCGTGAAAGGCCTTAAGTTGTGTGGTTGAGTGAATGTATCAGTACCAACTCTCAATGCACAGTAAGTTAATGCATTAACATTTTATTATGACTAGCTCTGGAAATCCGGGCATCATTAGCGATACCCATGCCTGAAGGCAAGGTTACACTAAATAGCTTTCCTCCCACTTTATCAGTAGTGTCCATGACAGCCATATTAGTAAATATGCAAAGCCTCCTTCGCACAGGAGCCACGAGAACATCTGAAGGTCATCGCTGGTCTACTGACACACTGCTCTGTTTCAGTGCTGCTCCCGGACACACGAATACAGCTAGATGAGTACATAGCTAATTATATATAACAGGAATGGTGCATATTTTGTATTGAATCACTTATTGGAATTTTTATTGGAAATTCAGTCGAAAAAGAAATTAGATAAGATACAAATGAAAGTTACTTAATCTAATCTGAATTTCTTTTTTATGCAAACCTGAAGGAGACATGATATGATTATTCATAACTACAATTGAAAATAAAAGACTCAAAACCATAATGCATGTAAAAATGATTGAGTGGCAATCAATGTTGTTGTAGAGTAGGCTAGCCAATATACGTAGACCTGTGATCACACATCAGACTTTTTGGTAATACTAAGATTCAGTTCGTTAACATTAGTTAATGATCACCAACATTTTTTACAGCATTTTTTGATCTAGGTTTTATGTTCATTTATAAATATACTGTTGTTTACTGTTACTTCATGTTTGTTTATAATTTGAAATAATAATAATATTTATGTAGAAATTAACATTAATTTAAAATATAAAAATGTAGATTACTTAACGCTGTAAAAGTATTTATAGTATGTGTATATATTTATATATATATGTATATATATATATACAGGGCCGCATTAACCATTGGGCTAGGCGGGGCTGAAGCCCCGGGGCCCGGACAAGGAGTGGGCCCGTGATTGGCTGTGGAGTAGATTGACTGGTCATGTGTAGCACCGATTGCCAAAGCCCCGCCCCTCACATATTAGCGCTATTATTTAGTGGAGCTTTTCCATATATTCCATGCATTTACCTTTTGGTTTACCAATCAAATGCATTTATTCTATATTTGTACTTTTGAACGACCCGTGCACCACGTATCAATCAGGTGATCGCTGCAATGTCGGCGTCCTCTTCACTTCGTTCTGGCATAATCTGGAAATGGTCATGCAAAGAACAATCTTCGATAAGTAAAAATGTAAACTATTCTAAAAAGAAAGTGAGAGAGGGGCTATTCTAAAAAAATGAGGAGAGAGGGGAAAACATGAGTTAGAGAGTCAGTAAAATACCCAGCTATCAGGTTATTTTACTAAAGCAGATGATGGAGTGGAAGTTGTGAAACAGCAAGTGGACCGGGCACATGGAGCAGATAAAATCACAGCGTCATCGTCCCCACAGATTTTAGGTTAGTTTGATTAACAAGTTAACAACTTGATGGATGTACGTATATTGCTTTTTGTGTTTGAACAAAGTATATTCGCTTATGGGTTGAGAGATAAACCATATAGCCTATCAATCGTTTTGCGCGGCATGATGTAGGTTAAGCTTTTCATTTAAA
>NW_015547715.1:623071-623288 GCF_001515605.1 Sinocyclocheilus anshuiensis
AAGACTGGAGTAATGATGCTGAAAATTCAGCTTTGCATCACAGGAATAAATTAGATTTTAAAGTATATTCAAATTGAATCCACTATTTTATATTGTAATAACATTTAGCAAGATTACTGTTTTTTTCTGTATTTTTGATTAAATAAATACAACCTTGATGAGCAGAAGAGACTTCTTTAAAAAAACATTACAAGTCTTACTGATCCCAAACTTTTGA
>NW_015547715.1:624095-636536 GCF_001515605.1 Sinocyclocheilus anshuiensis
TGATTTCTGAAGGATCATGTGGCACTGAAGACTGGAGTAATGATGCTGAAAATTCAGCTTTGCATCACAGGAATAAATTAGATTTTAAAGTATATTCAAATTGAATCCACTATTTTATATTGTAATAACATTTAGCAAGATTACTGTTTTTTTCTGTATTTTTGATTAAATAAATGCAACCTTGATGAGCAGAAGAGACTTCTTTAAAAAAACATTACAAGTCTTACTGATCCCAAACTTTTGAGCAGTAGTGTATATATATTTATTTATTTTTTTAATTTTATATTTATTACATTAAAAAAAAAAGCCAAATAAATTGGCAATCATTGAATGTACTTCAAAAGGTTAGTGGTACTGCATTACAGCACTGCAACTTGGCATAGTAAAGAAAATATTAACTTCATTTAATAGAGTTGATATCATGAATTACCAAATGAGCAATGCTTTTACAGCATTTATTAATCTTATTTTATTATGTGCCAAATTGCATTCTTACCATAAACAGCCTACATTTAGACAATGTGACTGGACAAGAATTAGACGATGCACAAGAACTAAATCCCTCCCATTATAATCAATGATGCTGACAGCCGTCTGAGGCACAGTTAACAGAGTATGTTTTCTACTTGGTGTCATTTTTTGTGATATAAACCACCAAGCAGAATCTCTCCCGCTTGACATATTTCTACCTCTTGACATATTTCTACCTCTGCACGTTTTGACATACGGCACAGCTCTGTGTTGAGGTGATTTTGATGGTGTGTGAAGGCTCGTTGCAGCGTGTTGGCGAAGAGTCTCACCTTTTCTTGTAGCTAAGAGGAGACAGTGAGTTTCAGTAACTGCTCATTATAGACTGCTCATTACTAGCAACTGAGGCTGTCAAACATCTAGATAGTCTAATGAGATATCTTTTTTTTTTCTTGCAATTTGCATTTAGACTTCACTTTCATTTTGTTAATTTGTCTTGACTTTACTCTTCTGTGATCTTTTGGAAATCACCTGTGTGTAGTTCGCAAAACAATCACAGCGATGGTGTTTGTTTAGTGAGAATTTCCAACACATGTTATTAATGCACAAGCACACAGATGCATTAGTCTGTAGCCTTTACGACAAACATTCATTTTTCACAGAACAGGTGTCAATATTATGCCCCGTCTTCGGTTTCCAATACACCGGCGTTCTTGGCCGCGGTTCGAGCCCCATGGAAGCACTGGGAACAGATGCCCGTTAGCAGTCTTGCTCTTCCCCAGCAGCTGGCTCTGGGATCCTGCATCCGCTCACCAACTGTGCGTGGCCCTGCTGCTCTCGCGCACACATAATCTCGGCTGACAGTGATAAACACGCACACTTGACTGATAAACACGGGGAGAGAGCAGTGTGGGATACCTCTCTGAAGGTTAGTCAGTCAGGTGCGAGTCCTGTTTCTTCTAAACTGCCTGTAGTAGTTCTTCGCTGAGGGATAGATGTCTCTAGATCTTTTATTTCATGTCTTCGTGTCTCGGATGGGAGGTGTTTTGATGTCTTTTCAAAGCGAGCGGTGTGCTCCAGGGCTCAGTGTTGGGACCATTGCAGCTTTATTGCATGAAGTTTCAGCTCCAGTCATGCTCTCATTCTAATTACACTACTGTTCAAAAGATTAGAATCATTAAGACTCTTCTGCTCACCAAGGCTGCATTTATTTGATCAAGAATACAGTAAAAATAGTAAAATTGAGTAATATTATTATCATTTAAAATAGCTGTTTTCTATTTGAATATATTTTAAAATGTAATTTATTCCTGTGATGGGCTGTCAAACATCTAGATAGTCTAATGAGATATCTTTTTTTTTTCTTGCAATTTGCATTTAGACTTCACTTTCATTTTGTTAATTTGTCTTGACTTTACTCTTCTGTGATCTTTTGGAAATCACCTGTGTGTAGTTCGCAAAACAATCACAGCGATGGTGTTTGTTTAGTGAGAATTTCCAACACATGTTATTAATGCACAAGCACACAGATGCATTAGTCTGTAGCCTTTACGACAAACATAAATTTTTCACAGAACAGGTGTCAATATTATGCCCCGTCTTCGGTTTCCAATACACCGGCGTTCTTGGCCGCGGTTCGAGCCCCATGGAAGCACTGGGAACAGATGCCCGTTAGCAGTCTTGCTCTTCCCCAGCAGCTGGCTCTGGGATCCTGCATCCGCTCACCAACTGTGCGTGGCCCTGCTGCTCTCGCGCACACATAATCTCGGCTGACAGTGATAAACACGCACACTTGACTGATAAACACGGGGAGAGAGCAGTGTGGGATACCTCTCTGAAGGTTAGTCAGTCAGGTGCGAGTCCTGTTTCTTCTAAACTGCCTGTAGTAGTTCTTCGCTGAGGGATAGATGTCTCTAGATCTTTTATTTCATGTCTTCGTGTCTCGGATGGGAGGTGTTTTGATGTCTTTTCAAAGCGAGCGGTGTGCTCCAGGGCTCAGTGTTGGGACCGTTGCAGCTTTATTGCATGAAGTTTTCAGCTCCAGTCATGCTCTCATTCTAATTACACTACTGTTCAAAAGATTAGAATCATTAAGACTCTTCTGCTCACCAAGGCTGCATTTATTTGATCAAGAATACAGTAAAAATAGTAAAATTGAGTAATATTATTATCATTTAAAATAGCTGTTTTCTATTTGAATATATTTTAAAATGTAATTTATTCCTGTGATGGAAAGAGTTACCGTTACTCCAGTCTTCAGTGTCACATGATCCTTCAGAAATCATTCTAATATGTGTTTTTGATTAAATAAATGCAGCCTTGGTGAGACATCTTTCAAAAACATGACAAAAATCTTAATGATTCCAATCCTTTGACCGTTAGTGTGTTTTAGATTAGCATCAATATCATGTTTGATGACACCACATTAGGCGATTTGAGTGCCTATTAAAGCGATGCATACGGACAGTCTACCAGGAGCGCGCACCTCTTTGATAAATTCAAGAGTGGCACATTTTTTGTTTATCTTCATCTCATTACTCACTATGCAAATGAAGAGCGTGGCAGATACATAAAAATATATTTAATGGTCGTGTAGAGTCTCTCTATGACAGTGCAGTTAATCTTAATGACCTAATGACTGCATTACCAGTTTGTTTCTGCCAGGCTGAGCTTGATTTGTGTTTGCTCTCGATTGCTGGATGGATATGAGCTCGTCTCAGTGAAACATCAGAATCCCTGAAGAACCCAGGTGGGTTCATGTGGTACTAAATATCATGCCTCTTAGCCCATAAATCTTCATGTATTGGACAGAGGTGGGAAAGTGAATTTACATGCTGATCTGGATCACTTTTCTTTGGGTCTAGACTGCTAAAAATCTGTTTAATTGGATGTTCTGGGATGCAGATACCAGAAATATGGAGTAGTAAGGCATTTAAATGATTCTGGTTAAACTTAATTACTTTTAAAGAAAGGTAGCATATTTCTTAGTTTTTAATTAAAGCATGACTTATTACAACTTAAGCCTGTTCTGAATGTGTGTCTTTAACTATGCACCATATGCATAACCAGTCAGTAATTGCACTAATTTAAGTTTCATGATGTACTTTAATTGTTTTGTATATTAAAATACTGTATCCTATTCTAGTTTAATAAGCTGAATAAACAATAATTAAACTTTTCATAGAGTTCAAAAGTCTTTTTGACTGACTTTTTGATTAAAAAGAATCACTCTTAATAGTAATTTGTTCATGAGTTAAAAGGCAGCATAAATTCAATCCAATAACTGAACATACTACATAAGAATAATAATTCAATAAAAAGAGTTGGTTCAATCATTCATTAAGGAATTCATTCAGGAATCAGTCTACACTGGTTGCAATGCATGCAGATTCACTAAAAAGAAAGAAAGTTCATAGGAATCATTTGTTCAGGAGTCAGACTTCGCGCTTTGTGTTGATTCACTAAAAAGAGTCACCTCATAAAGAGCCATTCATACTGGAATTATTCTACACTGGTTGCAGTGTATACTTCTGATTCACTAAAAAGAATCAGTTCAGAGGAGTCATTAGTTCGAGAGTTGGACTGCACTGTTTATACCGTATGTGTCGGCTCATTTATTCAGAAAAGCAATGTATTGATTCACAAAAAGAACCAGTTCATAGGAGTCATTCGTTCGGGAGTTGGACTAGACTGGTTGGACTGTATGTTTCACTAAAAATAAATATTTTTCATTACATTTGCTTTATTGGTTGCACACAACAACAAACATACAAAACATGACAACAGTTTAAAAGACTGTGAAAAATCATTAAGTCTCGGTAAACAAACCTTTTGCAAGACTGTTTTTATTTATTTTTTATTGCAATTATCCCATCATTTAGCAATGAAATTGCATTTTTTATATCCACATATTTATTCCTTACAAGTGCTAATTGAATCATTAATGGAGCCAGAATCGTTAATATAAAAATCTGTTACAAACAAACCTTTTGCAAGACTGTTTTTATTTATTTTTTATTGCAATTATCCCATCATTTAGCAATGAAATTGCATTTCTTATATCCACATATTTATTCCTTACAAGTGCTAATTGAATCATTAATGGAGCCAGAATCGTTAATATAAAAATCTGTTAAATTCCTTATGATAGCCAAACATCCCAGTCTTTCTTAAAAACTGGAACCGATTCTGTTTGAGAAACAGTTATTGATTCCAAACCCTAATCAGAAAGCATAAGAATTAGAATGGGGAGTGTCTTTTATCAAACGCCTCGCCTTGTGCACACACATTTGTGTAAATTCACATTTTCTGCTCTCCAAAACATTTGATAAATCTTAAGACGGAGCCTCAGCACCAGGGTTTGTTTGCCCACGTCTCCAGCTCCTCGCGGCAAATGAGATCATTTGTCTTGTTGAGATGGCTCCGCGTACACCCTTGTGGAAAATTAATGAATGCACTTTGTCTCCTTTTCTTTTCTGTGTTTAGTGTCGGTCCCCTCCCTCCCACTTAGACGTGGACTCCATTGATTCATTTCTGGGCTCTTGTCTCGGCTGACAGCTCGTGTCAGTGGCTCACAAAATCAGTGTATTCCAGAGTGTTTTCGGCGGTGTCGAGGGCATGTTAAAACGGCCGCGGTGTCATGCTTCCATAGGCACTGCAGCACCACTGCACGCTCCCCTTCGAAAATTAATTAATGCACTTTGTCTCCTTTTCTTTTCTGTGTTTAGTGTCGGTCCCCTCCCTCCCACTTAGATGTGGACTCCATTGATTCATTTCTGGGCTCTTGTCTCGGCTGACAGCTCGTGTCAGTGGCTCACAAAATCAGTGTATTCCAGAGTGTTTTCGGCAGTGTCAAGGGCATGTTAAAACGGCCGCGGTGTCATGCTTCCATAGGCACTGCAGCACCACTGCACGCTCCCCTTCCTTTAGCAGACTCCAGTCTGCGATGGGAAATAAATGTGGCTCTCTGATGTGAACATGCATTAGATGTGCCATGATGGACTGCGCTGGCGGTGTTAGTAAAGTCTCTTTATGACCGTACGGTGTGCCGGAGGCTGATGTTGGCTCGGCTGCACCGTTATGTTTCTCACAGTAGTTTCTATGACTTTGGGGCGTTGTTTTTTTTTATGAGGTCTAGGTTTAATTGTGTGTGGTTGCATATTATAACCACAGGCTCAGATCAGTCATGATTAAAGTCAACACAACATCACACTGACCCCATTAACTTTCTTAATTCACTTCCTGGTCTGGGATTCAATCAAAGTTGGATGTGGGATATTGCTGTACCTCTTCATAAACTGTATATGAGTTCCAACCATAATGCAAGGAAATGCAATGCAGTGACATGCAGGCTTTGTTGAATTGTCAACAAAGATGATTTTTAACGAGCAATAAATGATGCAATGCTCGCATTAGTTTGCAGGTGTGTTTTACCATATTTTACTTGCCTGCCTCTACATTACAACAAACCTGTTTAGCAAACATATGCAATCTATAAATGTTTTCTTTGCATCTAATTGGTTTTCAGCCGAATCCGATGTGTGCTGGTGGTTTCAGTTGTTTGACTCTGTATTATGATGACCCAAATTGATTTTTGAGTCATTGGAAATACTGGTTAACCATTTTTTTTTTTTTTATATATTTTGTGACATTTTCTCATTTAGGATAATGAACATACATTTACATTTTCGACACATTGATGTGTTGTGGAATGTAAAAATGTATATTATAATTGTAACCATATTTCCAACAACAAAAAAAAAAGATGCTTTTATCTGAAGAAATTTACACTGCAATGATGCCTTAAATTTTTATCAGTTCATGCTTGTTAATTTTCAGTTCAAATCAAACCCATGATCTTGACGTTGCGAGTGCCATGCTTCTACTGTTAAAAGTACACAGAATTTATTTCACACTTCTTTTAAAAATGTTTTAAAAATGGTAAAAAGAACATACAATACTATTTATAAAAAAAAAAACTAAAAAAAAAAGTGTCAAATATAGTTTTAAAATCATATGGCCTCATGTTATTTATTTATTTATTTTTTGTAATGTGTAAGAACTTTTAATACTGTTTTTTTTTATTCTATTCCATAGTGTGCTTTTCAGTGAAATATTTAATCCTTTATATAATATTTTACCATTTTTAATCATACCCAGATTTTTAATATAATATATATATTTTTTAAAACATTCAGTTTCTTCTAATATTAAAACACAATATACAAAATGGGTTTGCAAACATTGTTTCATGTGAATTTTAATGCTTATTGGTGTTTTGCTTAAAAGAGTTGGTTGAGGCTGTGAAGGTGACTAGTAAAATCTACCACTTTCATTAGCAGCTGGTGAGTTGTAGATGAATATAGAAGCCTGTGACTCTGACCGGCGCAGTCAGACGTAGCGGACGACCCTGTTTAATCACTCCACCTGTGCAGGACTGTCTGTCTGGAGAATCAAACCCATAAATAGAGCCCAGGACTTTAGGTGTGATAGGAAGTGTTGGCTAGCAGCGAGCAACTGCTGATGGCTAAGTGGCTGTCAGAACGGTAACCATCATGGCTCTGTAATTTTTGGGTCCATCTGGTAATGGGGCGCCCCCTCAGGTGAGCAACAAATGGCACCCCAGATGGTGGTTCCCTTTCTCTGTGTGCAGCCGTTTCCTGATCCAGTGTAGCACAAATGACCTCTTCCTCTTTCTGTCTCGCACGGATTTTTGGAATTAATCCTTGGAAGGGGTTTGGCTTACATATGGAGTCTGATTGGAATTTTTTTTTATATTACTCTATACTAGGGGTGTAAGGGTTCAAATTACTCACAGTTCGGTTTGTATCGCGGTTTTAGGGCGCTTTCTCACTGGCACTTTTTTCAGGATTCTTTGAATAGAAAGTTCAAAAGAACAGCTCTTATTTGAATTAGAAATCTTTTGTAATGTTATAAATGTTTTTACTGTCACTTTTGATTAATGTAGTTCATCCTTGCTGAATAAAAGTATTAATTTCTTTTATATAGTTTATATATAGCAAAATTGGTATATAAATGTTAATCAAGTACATCCATTCACAAAGGAATTCACATGGCATAGCACTATTACAAACATACAAAAATAATTAAATAAATATATATTTAATAAAATAAATATTGAAATACACACACAAATATATGTATATATATATATATATATATATATATATATATGTGTGTGTGTGTGTTATAATATCTAACAATCATTAATATAATATAATATAATATTATTTCTATTTTTTGGCACAGGGCAAGGTTTTTTTTCTGTTGCATACGATTGCATACTATCATACTGCTCATCCTATTTTTGTAATATGCTGTATATATGTTACATGCTAATTTGCTGAATGCACAGAATGCCCAGATGACATACTACATTTGACAAAATGTGTAGTGTGCAACCAGAACACTGTGTTGGATGCTGTATCCCAGAATGCAATGCACTCGACTGACCTTCCGTTTCTAGAGTGACAAATCTCATCTTCGTGATTTGTGATTTGAATTTGACCTGCTAAAAAGCATTTTATGGAATATTGGATCAAAATGCAAATTAAAAATAACTACTTTTTGAGACTAGATGCTGCTTCCTGAATTAAACATGAATCATTTTTACACAAAATTTGATTAAAAATGTGAATTAATCAAGGTGATAATTAGACACAGCTCTCTACTAAATGTGCATCTGAATTGGGTCATGTGACAACTGTGTACCATACTTCAGTTTGCAACAATTAGCACTGCATGCTATTTTTTAGTAGTCAGCAGCATATAGTGTGTGTAAACGGCTCAGTATGCAGCAGTATTCCATTCAGAACATATGCATTGATTATGTGTGCATGCAAGCAAGTATATTTTTGTTTGCAACACATCATGTTTTATATGTTGTCATGCAGTATTCTGTCCATATTGTGTGCATAAACTTGTGCCTCTCACGTGTGGGTGTTTGATTTTAGCGTGTTGAGTCTCCGGTTGTTTGAGATTGCAGCCTAACACGCTGTCACGCGAGTGGTGTGATTTGTCGCTGCAGTCGGCTGGAGTTAGCCATAACGTGGCACTTCATCACACGTCTCTACAGGGCGGCTGGTGGAGATAAGTCAGCAAATATGGGCTCGCTGGGGCTGGAAACAGCTCTGTGTGCTGCCTCGAAGCCTGCATATAAACGCTCAAGAAATGAACTGAGGATGCTTCATACTTACAACAAATGGCTTATCAGTGCTTTTCATTGTCTTCTCATGGCATCACCAGTAGATGTTATGCTGGCAGCCTCACATGCTTCAGCTTCAGAGGTAGTGATGTGAAGATGACTTCATAAAGATCTTTAGGACATCCACAACGTTTATGGATTCTTAGCTACAGTGTCCTATTAAAGCGGTGCACTTGTGGGAAATCCATCCGTTCATCATTCTCTTGTTCTGTCTATTGTTCTAACTTATTATCTAATGGTCTGTCGGTCTATCTATTGTTCCAACATTCTGTCTAGCATTCTATCTGTCATTCTAACAATCTATCTGACGTTCTATCTACATTTACATTTACATTTAGTCATTTAGCAGACGCTTTTATCCAAAGCGACTCTATCTAACATTCTTTCTAACGTGCTGCCGTTCTATTCAACCTGTTCAAACAGTGTATCTTGCATTCTAACATTCTTACATTCTGTGGTTGTATTCTATCATTCTAATGTTGTAACATTCTATCTATCATTCTTATTAACTTTTGCATTCTATTGCTGTAGCTAACATTCTAATGTCCGATCTTTTTGACATTAGTCATGTTAGTGCAGTTTTTGCTTGTGTGATATTCTGATGTGGAGATATGGTTCAGGTTCTTCTTCAGTGCAAGTCTGTGGGATTTTTTTTCACTTGTTTTTATCATCCAGCAGGTGAAAATGGTGTGTCTGATCACTTCGTAAAGTAACAGCACACTCTTCTCAAAAACTGCATGATTTGAGGAACCATTCACGTCTGGAGCTTTAATACTTGCTGTTTCTGGATTGTTCAAAATCACTTTGAGTTATATTAATAGTGATGCTTGACTTTGCAAACACTAATAATAGCTTCTTCATTTAAATGTATTGTGTTTTGATATTGCTCATCAGTGGGAAATCCCTACAGCACTGTAGCTACGATTGCATTTCATCTGTTTCCAATCTCAGATTGCAATAAAGAGCTCAGCCATGCTGATAGTGTGAACTCCACCAGCGTAATCTACCGCATTCATCACATTAATATAGACGTGCACATGATCACACATTCACACACATGCTGCTGCATGATTTAAACAGTCAGATGCTCTTGCACGGCTCTTTATTCAGTAACACACACACACACACACACTCACACACACCGTAAAACATAGTCGTCCTGGGATGGGGTTCCTCGACACTCATAAAAGACTGGTTAATAATTTAAACCAATATTGTGAAAGGGGGAAGGGAGAGGGGCAGTGCTGCTCTGAATGAACCCTGTCGTCATTATAATTGTGTAGCACACTATCTGTAGGCTCTCTTTTAAAAACTAGTGTCCTCCTCGCTTCTTACTGCCTACATAGGCTGCTAGCTTCAAACACAGCTTTCTAACTAGAATGCAGTTTAGAAGTGATCGATTTGAAGCACACTTAATAGGCTTCAACTCAAATTGCATTTCTCACTCAAAGCATACAGAAGACTCAAGTCAGAATTGATTTCAATAGTGAACTAGCAAAAAGGATACTCTAATAAGCATAAGTATGTATAAAACACACAACCGGGCATGACAATCTTTTTTATTATTTAATGAGAAGTTTTTCCCAACTAAACTCATCAAAATGCATTCTGGAATTGCCTTCTGAGTTTTCGATGTTTTTATTTTTAATTTATATAATTAGTATTTTTAATTTATTTAATTTATATCATTTTAATGTATATAATTAATTGATATCATTTTATGTATATAGTTTATATAATTAATTTATATAATTTTAATGTATATAGTTTATAATTTTTAATTTATATAATTGTTTATTTATAAGACTTCTCACAATGGAAAAGTGTATTTATAATCAGCATCTTTAGGTTTTTTTTTTCTTTCCCTCAGTGTTTTTTTTTTTAGTTAATTAATTTCAAAATTTGCCTTCTGAGTGGTCTCTGTTTTAATTTTATCTGTCTTTATTTAACTTATAGAATTTTTATTTTTATTTATTTTTTTCTTATATAATAAATCTTTTTTTTATTTTAATTTATATAATGTATATAATTTTAATTGATACAATTTATACATATTTTTAAAATTTATATAATATAATATAATATAATATAATCCCCCACTAAGCTAATCAAAATGTATCATAGAATTGACTTCAGAGTTTTCACATATTTTTTGTAATTTATATGATTATTATTTGTAATAATTTTTACTTTTAATTTGTATTTGTATTTTTTTAACTATATAATTTTTAATTTATATAATTGTTTTTTTTTCACTATGGAAAAGTATATTTATAATCAACATCTACACATTTCAGAACTTTTTGTGTTATACAGAAAAAAAATAACCACATTTTGGTTTGGAAAGAGATGTGTGAGTGAATAAAACCTGAATTTTCATATTTAGATGAACTATTCTTTTAAAATACTGCCTGTGGCGACAGCTCACTAGGTTTTGGTCTTAATGCGACCCGTTAATGAGATCATTGATTCAAACGATGATCGTTCCTCTTCTAACGTCCACAGAATGTGCAACCTAGACGGAGGAGCGTTAATTCACAGATACATAGAGCCCCGTTGGCTTTATAGACTCGGGCTGGTGTGTGTGAGGAGAGGAGAGAGCGAGGAACAGCATCTCGAGGGCCTGCCTATTAAATTTCCAATCAGACGCTGGCAGTGGGATGGCAACCATAAAACACAGATTCCCCGCTGAAACAAGCCAACCGAAAGAAAGGCCATTCTGTGGAAATGGAGTATTTCTTGGCGCCACTCTGAAGCGAGAAGTGTGTGTAGGGGGTGGGCGAGAAACACGGGGAATGTGAAGTGTTAAAATCGGAGCTGTAGCTTGAAGAACAGGAAGTGCTTTGCCATTGGGTTTTGTTGGTTTGAGAGGCGGCAGGCGGTGATCACGTCCCGTCCCCATCATCCACACGTCTCCCACTGCGCAGATTAGGACTTAATCGCACTAATTGAGTCGCCAGATGGATTTTTAAAAGGCTGAAAAATCTAAATGGCTCTGTAGTCATTAGAATTTCAGCTCATATAAAGACACGTGTGATAATGCGCAGTATTTACAGTGACAACATGCAGAACAAAGCTTGCGTCTGCGTTTAATTGTGCAGTTTGATGATTGCTTCTGAAGTATATTTGAAATCATTAAAGATCACATTAAACGCAATTTGCAATGCAATTAACTCGCGTATTGTGATGTATTTTCATGTGAAACTGAAGATACAAAAATAGTGTAGAGCAGGACTTCAATTTATTAGTCAGGATTTATAAGTCAGACGTCAAGCATCGCTATTACTTTTGTTCATACATAGGGTTAGTTAAAAAAACCTCTAACACTAAGCTTTTATTTTTCATGTGAACAATGTGCATTTATTAAAAGAGTAAACGGTTGCAGTCTGGAGCCCTGATATATATATATATTTGTTGTTTTATTTGATTTATTATTACTTTTCTAGTATTTGATATTGTTAGCTTCACCCTCAGTGATTGGGTCTTTCACCTCTGTCCGTTTCTATCCACAGTTCAGCATCTATTTTCAGCGTATTGATTTGCAGCTGTGGTACGAGCTCAGCCTGGTGGGTGTTTCGGTTGAAAGTTTTTCTTGGCTGTCAATAAGCCGCGTCTGAAACACACAGCGGGAGAAATATTTTCCTCGTGCGAGGCTTCAGTGTGGTGATGTTGGGTCTGTATTAGTGTTGTCACGGTACCAAAATTTCAGTATTCGGTACCAATACCAGTGAAAATCCACGGTTCTCGTT
>NW_015547715.1:636886-637446 GCF_001515605.1 Sinocyclocheilus anshuiensis
CCACCGGTACTTAAAAAAAACCTGGTACCGTAACATTTTCATTTTTTTAGTACCGACTTGGTACTGAAGTACCGGGTCTTTTGACAACACTAGTCTGTATCGATTCAGGTTAATTACTTTTAATAGAACACACTGGCAGAGCTGTTTGTAAAGCCACGGTCGTCGCTGCATGTGTAGCGTGGTTTTGTTTATATGCGATTGATTATCTTGTGGAAAGCTGTGTAATGATTTTACTGGTCTTGAGAAGATATAGCAATTACTTGAAAAATGAGAATTAATAAGTAATCTTATGTCTTTTTCCTCAGATATTTTTAAAATTACTTTTAATGATATATATATCATTATATAGTAATAAGATTCAAATATTTTTTATATAATACATAGCAATATACTGTATAATGAACCATATATATGTAAAATATATGACAAAAAATTTGACAAAAAATTCATACATAAGAAAAATAAAAAATTATAATTTATATACATTTTAATATCTTTAATTTGATAACCACACCACATAAAAAAAAAAAAAAAAAAAAAAAAAAAAATATAAAAATATA
>NW_015547715.1:637647-650822 GCF_001515605.1 Sinocyclocheilus anshuiensis
CGAGCATGACACACGGCTCGAAAGCAGCGGAGCTTTTATTATGCCACAGTCGACCGCTTCCGCTGCTTCCGGTCGTGCGTATGTGGGGGAAAAAAGCAGCGCTGTTTTATGATACTACATACATTTGAAAGTTCTGTTATAATGCTACTCTGTGCGGTCGTCACCGGTCTATTAAAACGCACAACATATTAAAGCGTCTTTGGTGTTTCCATGTTTTCTACAAAACAAAACAGTCAACACACACACACACACACACACACACCTGCCACAGGGCTCTCACTCTATCACTGCCTCACTGTTAAACAACCTTGTTGCAAATATGCAGTCAATCACAATGCATGAGATCTGTGCTAGTGTGAAATCGAGAGTAATGACGCAGGTCAGCGGCGGCCCGTCTGCAGTAAATGGAGGCTCAACCAGGGTGACCCTTAACACAACCAGATAAATGAGGCCCGGAGCCCCAGCATACGGTTCCCAAAGCATGAGAGCAAATACATGTGCACTGCATTAAAAGTGTCATATTCACTTCAGGAGCACTTTTCTTTTCCCCTGAACTCCACTTAAAAACTAGTGAGCAGAATTGTAAGGCATCATGGTTGTGCTCACTATGTAACATCTGTTCCAAAGGATTGCATATCTACATTTGGCCAAATATTAAGGCAGTGTTGCATGTCCCAGAATGCATTGTGATGAAGTGAAAGTAATTCTAATTAATATAATGTAATGTAAAATCATGTCATATAATATAATATAATACAATATAATATAATATAATATAATATAATATAATATAATATAATATAATATAATATAATATTACGCATATGGCAAATGCTTTTATTCAATATATAATATAATATAATATAATACCAAAAAGTGTTTATAGAAAATTTGTATAATAATTTACTAAATGCAAATTTATTTGTATGAACTATGAATTTTATTTATAAAATCAATTCAAAATGGCATTTTTTTAACTTATAAAGCATTTATTAATCTTGTTATTTGCTAATACATTATTAAATCAGAAGTTGTATCTGTTAATATTTAATGGATTTTAACGAACATGAACTAACAATGACTAATTAATGAACTAATTAATGCTGTAACAAATGTATTGCTCTTTGTTAATGTTAGTTAATGGATTAACTACCATTAACTAATGGGACTATTGTAAAGTTAAAATAAAATATCAAATAAAATATGGTATAATACAAAAAACAACAAAAAATGATTAGTATTATTAGTAGTAAATTATTCTAAGAATTGAGTAAATACAAGTTTACTGTTTTACTCGATATTTGTATGAACTATGATTTTTTTTAAACTAGAATTTCACATATTTAACCATTGCTGATGCCAAACTTTGATGCATGGAGATATCAGGTGCTTATGAAGATTCTCTTTAGTTTGGATGCTGCCTTAGAAGGTACAGTAGCTGTCTATGCAGGCAGTATACAGCAAGGCAGCTCACTAGGTTTTGGAATGGAGCCTTATGGCTAGTCAAGGTTCTTTGAGAAAGTCAGAGAAAGTCGTAATTTAGTTTTTCATGACCATTTGCCACCTTCTGACTCTCTAATTCTGCTGCTTTCCCTTTAAGATTACTGCTGTGTTTGCGCTATCTTTTGATTGGTGAACCGGTGAGTGGGCGGGTCTAGTTGCTGAATACTGAATATGTGTTGATTATATAAATGTTGCTGGTCGTATGTTAATGAGCTGATGGTTGTGTTGTCATGATCGTGGTTTAGTTTCTGTGAATGTTCTGGATGAGCTGATGAGGGAGTTTGGAGTTGAGAAACTCTTTAGTTTGGAAGTGTTTTTCTCTGTAATGTAGGTTGCCCTCAGCACACGTTATCTGTGTTATTTACGGCTCTCAGGTTTATTCTACATTCAGGCTGGATTAAAAGCCTTATTAGGATTCGTGGTGTTTACCCCGCTCTGATCTCCTGACCTGCTGTCCCATCCCAGCCTGTTCCTCAGCACACCGCAGTCATCTCTATCAGAGCAGGAAGAATATGTTTTTAGCAAGATTCCCAAAAATTGATTCTAATTATGTAAATCCGTTCAAAGTCAAACCAGTGTTGTTTTAGTATCACTGAGATACTATTATATTTTTGTTAATGTTTTGAATTAGATTTTATTGTTATATTTTCTATTTTCACTTTAGTTTTAGTTAAAGTTTTAGTAATTTAGCTGTTTTTCTCATTTTTATTAGTTTTTTAATGTCTATATGTTTATTAGTTTTTTATTAGTTTTTATTTTTAATATGTCAATATAGCTTTTTATTCATTTGTATTTATTTATATGTTTTATATATTTTAGTAATTAGCTGCAATCAAATCATATGTGTGTGTGTGTTTATTTTTATTTTTTATTTTATTTCAAGTAATTTTTTTATGATTTTGGTTTTAGTTTTAGTTAAATATAATGATCCTGGTTCAAACTGTCCATTTCAGTGAATCATTTCAGAATGACAGATTCAACTAATTGTGTATCAAAACTGTTCACAGAAGTACCCGAGTGATATTTTTGTTTGTTAATGTTTTAGTCAAAATATACTTAGCTAAATGTTGAATTGTTGAAACTGACTCAATATGATTCTTACATGAGTTCAGTCACTGGAAAATAATGTGAAAAACATGTTGATTGACTAGATTTCTATAATTTACTTTATAAACATTTTAAATTTAGCATGAAACTTTGTATTGTAATTGACTACAAATTCTAATAAAAAAAGATTTTAAGTAATTTCAGAGCAAATATATAATATAATATAATATAATATAATACCAAAAAGTATGAATAAAATGATCATAAGAATTGACTACATTTAATGTTAAACATTTAAAATTTAGCAATTTTTAAATTTTGTTTTGTAATTAGCTACAAATTCTAAGCAAGTCTAAGTCTAAGTAATTTCAAAGCATACATAGTGATATATAAATAAAATCAAAAGACTGAAAAATATCCAGCTGTATTTTTTCAGCTGCATCACCCAGCTCTAGTAGCCTCAGCATTTGCATGCGTGGATGTTTGCACTCAGTTACTCGCCATAAATATGTGGTTAACAGTGTTCACGAAAAAACAATGAAGTGGCACCAGGCACGAGTGTAAACAAATAACCAAGACGCTGCATTATTGATGGGGCGCATGGCGCATGCAGTTTCGGCTCAGGGCCTCTCTGGCAGGGTTGTGCGCTTCCACTGCATGAAACGATGAAACGCGCGCTGCCTGCCCGCGGAAACAGCTTGCAGGGATTTGAGCGTCTCTTACGTGGGTGGACGGGGCTGGCAGTGGAGAAGGGGCAAAGTTGTGCCAGGTTTCTCTGCCTGACAGATGTAATCTTGGCAGCGCGGCACCAGGTACACGACTGCACGCATCTGAGTCCAGACCTCCTCACCTGTTGTCTGTCTGAACATCATGATGACTATCATAGATGTTGTAAAGCACTTTCCATGAAAACAATACTAAACTATCTATCTATCTATCTATCTATCTATCTATCTATCTATCTATCTAAATGCTGTTCTTTTGAGCTTTCTATTCAAATAATCCTGAAAATATGAAGCAGCACAACTGTTTTCAACATTGATAATAATCAATGTTTCTTGAATTATAAATTAGAGACTTTCAAAAATATTATTCTTAACGATATATATTTATATATAAATTTATATTTTTAAAATGTATTTCTATATAGACATATACAAAAGTAAATTAATAAAAAAAAATCTAATTTGAACTATAATACAAAACTATAGCATATCAGTGGTACTAAAATAACACAAAAAAATGGAATGAAAATATTGTCACTTCCTGGGTGACATCAGTTAGTTTTAAGCGATGCTTCATTTATTTAGGGGGGGAAACATGCCGTGACGGGACAGGGCATTTGTTAAATATTATGTTTTTTGTAATTAATTAAAATTAAACTGAATATCAGTTTACATATTGTTAAAATTATAATACAGTAGTATGATTTGAATTGTTAAATCTTTAATTGTTAAAACATGACATGTTAATTTCATGGTAAATACATTTATCATGCATAACGAATGGCTCTCACTGCAATGAACATTTGACTTGCACATTTATTACTTCAAAGTAGTAAATCTTAGCGAAAGTGCTTTAAACACAGGCCTTTAGAGAGACTGTGTTCATACAGAGAGATGATGATTGAGCGCGTGCTACCATAGCTATCGACGTTCCAGCGATCACATCACACTCGCTACGTTTCATTTCCCATACGTTCGCTTACACAGCTGCCGCGCACATTTGCAACTACAGCAGCCGTTCCCTTGACGCTACGACTGATGGACTGATTTTTTTTTTACAATTTTGCCATCAAATATTTTCATCCCTCACAGCTGTAGCATAAACCCGACTAATTGCTTCTCCATTGGTTCAACAGAACCTGCCGCCGATGGTACGGCCGGATTTGCATAGCGCACATTAAAAGCGGCGGTTCATTTGCATAGCGTCAGTGAGGAACCTGCCGGCTTGAGGAGGACGGTGAGAGATGATGGTGTGTTTATCTGGAGGGGTCATCACGCCGGTTCCTCTGCTGTCTTTCCTCCAGGCGTCCATCTGCAGATGTGTACCGCTGAGAAACCATGTGGCTGTTTGTTCACACACACACACACACACACACACGCACGAGCGCATGACCGCATGTTGTGTGTTCTTGCAGCACAAAAGACACAAAAGCCTTCAGGATGTGCACAGAATTGAGATTTGAGACTTGCAGACTGTGTTTGAAATCAAATGCTAGCTTATCGATTACTATATACTGTGCAATATGCTGTGTACTTTGTTACAAAACACATATTAAGAGGTGTTGTGTGTCATTTTAGCACTACTACCACTTTAATGCTGAAAAATTGCATGCATTTACCTTTAAAAAACAGTTTGTGAAATAGTCAGCAGCATGCAATAATAGCATGCGAATCAGCATATTAGAATGATTTCTGAAGGATCATGTGACACTGAAGACTGGAGCAATGATGCTGAAAATTCAGCTTTGGATCACAGGAATAAATTATATTTTAAAATATATTTAAATAGAAAATGGGTATTTTAAATTGTAAAAATATTTCACAATATTACTGTTTTTACTGTAATTTTGGTCAAAGAAATGCAGCCTTGGTAAGACTTTTAATATGAGCACAACAGCGGGAATAGCGGCTTGGCTTGGCAGTGAATGAGCTTAACTCGCCAACTCAACTTTTAGTGCCAAATGCTATTGTGTAAACATAACTACATTGATTCTGATACTGATGTAAACAATCACGCGGCTCTAAAGGCCAGCAGACGTTCTCCAGAGGACAGGACGATCTTGCGTTCTCTCGTCTTCTGTCTTTGTCTCTGCCAGCTCCACAGTGCCAGAGTGGTTTATTGATCACTGGCACACCTGAGCTTCTTGTAAACACTGTTGCTGGAGTTTGCAGGAGAAATTAGGGACGCCAAATAAAAAGCAGATGGTTTCCAGCAGCCTCAGGCAAACTAACACTAACACTAGCTGTTAAAGTTCAGCGTGTGCGTCATCCTCCTGTGCTGTTACCTAATTAAACAATCACAATTACAGTTTTCACCTGCTAGATGATAAAATGCATGGGTGAAAGAATCCCACAGACTTGCACTGAAGGAGGGACCTGGTGTAGCCATATAGGAACTACCTAGCAACTAGCATAGCAACGTGCCTTAAAACTGCTTAGAATATGCCTTACTCATGCATAAGATTTTTATTTGATTATTATAACATTTGTAAATAATATATGCATTTATGTATTTATAAATCTGTTTAATTGAAATAAAGAAATAAATAAAAATAGATAATAAATAAAACATGTAAATAATGTATTTATTGATGTATTGATTTATTTGTAAATCTTTTTTTTTATTTAAATGAATAACAACAGTGTTATAAATATGTATTTATAAAATTGTTTATTATACTTTAATATATAACTTTAATTGTTTTATTTATTTATTTATTTAAAGTATTTATAAAGCTGTTTTACATAAATAAATAAATAATGTATTTATGTATTTATTTAAAACAGATTTCTAAATAATTTGTATTTCTAAATCTGTTTTTATTTAAACGAATAATTAATATTATTAATATCATTTAATATAAATAATTACTAATTATATATTTTTTATTATATATTTATTTAGTTAAAAACAGATTTATAAATAAATGTATTTATCTCCAAAAGTGTTTTGATTTATTTATTTAGACATCCATTATTGTATTTATTTATTTATGTATTTATTTAGGCATCCATTATTTATTGCATTTATTTTTTTAATTGGTTATTTATTTGTTATATATTTAAGTAATAATAATAATAATAAAATTATTTTTAAATAATAATAATAATAATAATAATAATATTATTTTTAAATAATAATAATAATAATAATAATAATATTTATTTATTAGACATCTATTATTTTTATTATTTATTAATTATTGTTTATTTTATTTTTTCATATTAAACAACATTCAGTTAGACTTGACATCGTATTTGACTTGTTAAATCTCATAAAATTTATTGTTAAAACAATCTAGTAATTTTATAGAGAAAATATCTGTATTAACTGTTTTCTTTTGGCAGAAACTACTGCTACATTTCTATAATGGATTATAGAGTTCTGCACATGTAGAAACCCATATGAATCATCTTTTTTTTTCTTCTTCCTCTATTGGAATGAAGATTAGCTACTCAGCATTGCTCAAGTCCACATACTGAAGCAGGACCCAAATAGTTGACCCGGTCAGGAGAATTTACTGAATGAAGCAGACGATAACATGTCAGGAAGGATGGATTGCACGTGCTCCGTCCGTTCTGTCCTCTCTAGAATGGAATTCAGAGTAAAATCAGGAATCTTGCTGTGATAAAAACAACACTATCTCTTTCTCACCCGTTCTCTTGTCACGGAGCCCGGGGGCAAGGTGCCTGCCTGTTGCCATGGAGACGTAATAGTTTTTCTTCCTGTAATGTGATATGTCTTATCAGGTTCAGGTCGAGAAAAAATTCTTCTCAGCTTTTTTTATTTCATGCATCGTTAAACGTTTTCTAGCACTTTGCACAGAAGGCACGTCAGCGCGCACCGCGTCCATACATCAAAGTGCGAGGAAGCAGCTGCGTGCATGGCTTTAATGAAGCGCTTTGTTTTTCTTTTACACGCTTTTAACAGCCACATCTCAACACTTTAATATCCGCCTTAGAGTTCAGACCAAAACGCCTCTGAAATAACAGAGCTGCTCTGATTCAGTCGTAATGTGACTTCCTGAACCACGGCTGATCCTTCAGTCAGGCGAACTTTTTTTGAAGTAATGCTTTAGTTTTTTATGATAGACTGTAATAGCTTTAAATGTCTTATTGTATCACTTTACTTTAATTGAAGTTTTAAGTGTTGAATTGTTACATTTCCCAGGATTTCTCTATTTAATTTCCCCTCTATAATATATGTATATGTTTGTACTTATATATAGTACAAAGTACAAACATACAAATATATTTTATCTATATAGAAAACATATTTAAATTTTATTTTAGATTTTTAGAATTTATTATATAACTTTTCTAAATCATTCATTCGTTTATTAATCTGTTTTTATTTATCAATTTATTTATGAAAGTTTTTTAATGAAGTAATTAAGCTGATTTATAAAGAATGTATTTAGTTATAAATCTGTTTGATTTAAAAATCATTTTAATTTTATTATAAAACTATTGTTTTTATAAAACTCATTATCTCATTTAAAAACTGATTTATAAATAAATAATTTTAATTATTTATTTATTTACTTAGTCATAAATCTGTTTGATTTAAAATAATTTTTATTGAAATAAAAATTTTTTTGATTGAAATGAAATATTTATCTATTTATTGTTTATCATTATTATTTGTATTGTTTTGTTAGTTTATTTTATATTACAAAAATTATTAAATTAGACTAACTCTTTGGTTTGTTGTCTTTGTTTAATTTATATTTTTAATAACATTGGAATTTTTCCAAAGTAGTTTATAATTGATCAGTTTTTTAAATATAATTTATTTAGTAGATCTAAAAGGTGTCATTTGATCAAAATTTGAGAACTGATTTCAGAAACAGCTCATTTATTTTCATTTTTATCATTTCAAAGTCGACTACTTACCAGCTTGACTTGTTGCATTAGTCCAAGGCTTTTTCTCCAAAAACAGAAAAATCAATATCAAAATCCAGTTCAAGGTTGATCAAGGCCAAGACCGGATCTTTATTCCAGGGCATAATGTGATTAATGTTTTAACACAGATGAAAGATATTTTGAAGAAGTTTAATTTTTCAAGCGGTCAAAGGAGCCTCTGACTGAAGAATTGCTCATATAGGGCATGATGTCACAGCATGACACACAGAGCTCAGTAATGCGTACAGCTGTGAGACAGGTGCGGCAGTGTTTCTCCTCAGGTCAGAGGTCAGCGCTGAGATCTGTGGGGTCACAGAGGGGCTGTAAGTCTGCGCTGTTTTCCTCTCTCTTTGACTAGCATTGCTCTGCAGTACTGAGGTGTTCTGGGTGGGTTTAAGCGCTGTGATGTTGATCAGCTGTTCTGGGGTCAGTTGATCAAGTTTTTAATCGAATATAGAGTATAATTGTAGTATAATCGTAGCCTCTGCCATTGAAAAATCACGTTTTTTAATATTGCGATATTATCGCAAATGCAATTAATCGTTCAGCCCTACCAGTTACTTTGTATTTAATGACTTTTTGTCATCTATTAGCATTCAGGTTTTTTTTTTATTTAATTAAAAAAATCAAATTAACTTTAATTTTAGGTAATTTTAAAGTTTCAGTCATTTTTTTGTTTTTTTTTTGTTATTAGTTTTTGTTTTTAATTTAAAATATGCCTATATAGTTTTAATTATTTTATAATTTTATTAATTATAATTATGATAGACATTATAATCAATTAAAATATTTTTTATTCTCTTTATTAAAAAAATACAATAATATTCAAATAAATAAATATTATTTAAATAAAAATATGAAAAAAATGATATTTAAAACAAACAGATAAATAGATAGATAGATAGATAGATAGATATCCATTTATAAATAATTTTTTGTTTTGTACTTACAAAAACAAATCATAAATAAAAACTGATAAATAAAATATATATTTTTTGTAACTGTAATAATAACCCATGTCTAAAATGTATATATATGGGTTTATATTATATACTATTCAAAAATGATAATAATTTTTTTTTATTTGTTGACAGAATATTGACTAATCTTATCTTTTTCTGTACCTGTCACCTTTTACTTATGTATTTTTGTCATCTAGTATCACATAGTCAGCCTGTCTATCTATCTTCTATCACTTGTTACTTTTAGTTTATTTGCAGTAGGCGATGAAGTCGAGTGTGTTGCATTGTGGAATACAGTATTCCATTCAGTTTGCTCTGTTTTAGTTTAGTTGCTCTGTTTTACTACTAACTTGCATTTTTACTAATGTTAAATAAGTAGCAATAATTCATAATGATCAATGCTGTCCTTCTTTTGTGTTTTCCAGCAGTTTTTCTTCAAAACGTAGGTTTTATTTTCGACTTTACAGCGTGTATTTGCCATTAAAATAATTTAGATACAGATGGTGAGCTGGTTTTATATGTCACTTGACTATTTGCAGTCATATTTAGGCCATTTAAGGGTTAAAATCGGCCACAGAGAGAACCGTTTCACCGGCCAAATGGACACGCGATCAATACTGGCATGAACGCACCTGTCCAAACGTGCTCTGTTCCTCATTGGTCACGGCCGGCTCTCTCTGAGCGGTTTCGTCCAATTAGGACCGAATGCTGGAGATCAATACTGGCAGAGCGAGCTGCAACTGGAACGGCAAACATCCACCCACAAACTCCATCTGTAAAGGTCCATGACACTGGGCAGCCCTCTCTGTCCAATGAACACACAATGGTGTAGATGTGATATCCGCTGTGAGCCATTCACCACAGTCGACGGGCGGCGGTGAAAACAGCCCGAGAGAGAGAGCGTACCGTAAGCGCCCGAGCTCATGTGTGCCGTTTAAGCGGCCGCTTTCACCTTGATTTTGTTTGCGTCTCGGTGTGAGCGTGTGTGTGGGATGCTGCTGGCCGCGGTCTGAGCGCTTAAAGCTCATGGAGGCTGATGCAAGGAAATCATGAAAGATGATTTTCAGACTCGCTGGATTGTGTTTTCTTCTAACCTTCTTATGGGCTTTGAGTCTCCTGGCTCTCCTCATCTGTATGCTGTAGTTCTCTGGCTGCGTTCAGAATGGAATACTAGTGTACTGCTTACTGCATACTATACTGTCTAGGGGTGGGCGATATGGCACATATATCATGAGATCCATGATGTGATTTTTTTTATGATGGTTTTAAGACTTTTTTGCAATTTACTGAGCAGTACAGCCCTACAGGGTAACAAAACATTAAAGAACAAAGAATGACAGACCATTTGCTGTCTTCAGTTTTTTTTAAAGGAGTCATATGATGTGATTTCAATTTTTCCTCTCTCTTTGGAGTGTTACAAGCTCTTGGTGCAAAAAGAAGATCTGTAAAGTTGCAAAGACTAAAGTCTCAAATCCAAAGAGATATTCTTTATAAAAGTTAAGAGTCAGCCACGCCTACCTAAAACGGCTCGTTCTAACACACCCCCACATACCTACGTCACGATGTGGGAAGATTTGCATAACGCCGCCCAAATGTTCACGCAAAGAAAGTTTTCAGTATGATTATAATGAAAGAGTTTTTGATTTGTTTATTTCGTTAAGTAGTAATTTAAAGCTTTCTATAGATATATTTATCATGTCTGTGAGACATGTATTCGCTGAGTTTTGGTTCATTCCTACAGGCAGGTGAGTTTTATCAGGGTTGGATCAAATCTCTGGAGGAAAGAGGCCTGGAAGGGCCAAGTTTGCCCATCACTGGGCTAAATTGATCAAATATAGGCTCACTGTCTGCCGCTGGCCGCTTGGTTGTTACTTTAAAAAAAAAAAACAACTTATATTTAACGAACAAAAAATGCTCCAAACAGTAGTATAAGCTGTTTTGGGAGAAGGGGAAAAAAAGACGCGCTCGAGTCGGGCTGGGGCTGGTAATTCTGATAAGCTGTCGGACCCGGGCTGGGCCAGGGCCTGAGCGTCTCGGGCCGGGGCCGGGGCCGGGCTAGGGCCTAAATTTGAGGCCCGTGCAGGGCTCTAACTGTAAGTACATTTTCATTTAAAGGATTTGCCACTGATGATTCAAACGCGAGTTTTGAGCAGTGTAGAGTAGTACTTGTTGTTTGTCATTTCTCCAATCACAAATGCAGACAGAGTTTTATGTTTACGCGGCGCGATGCAACGCAACGCGTAAAAAGACAGTATAAGTCATTATAATCCATAATTATGTCCCCACTGGATGCAACAAATGCCTCGTTTATAATGGGTTTTCATGTTTTTGTCTCGTCGCTCCGGCCGGGACGCGGCATCAACAGTATGGTGAGGGGCGTAACATTTCCGTCTCACGCTTGAGGGATTCGGCCAATCACAATGCACTGGATAGCTAGCCAATCAGTGTACACCTCGCTTTTCAGACCGATGAGCTTTGTAAAAATCAACGCGTTTCAGAAAGGCGGGGCATAGAGGAGAAACAATAATGTACAGTATGTGGAAAATAATGTGTTTTTTGAAACTTAAACCTCATAAACATTTCATTACACCAAATACACAAAATAATGTTCTTTTTAGCTACATCATATGACCCCTTTAAGTAGACCCTGTGTGCAAACAGATGCATTATCACTCATGTTATGGGATTCAATTGTAATCTCAGAAACAACATTTTATTATAATATTAAATTATAATAATGATTTTTAATAATTATGTTAGAATTATTAATTAACATTATACTTATATATAACATAATTATAATATCTTTAGTAATGATAATTTAAAATAATAAAAAATGGTTAAATATTGAAATAATTTTTAAAAAATAATAATTAATTGATTTGATTTGATTAATTGATTTGGTCGCAATACATATATATATATATTTGTTTTTTTGTTGTTGTTTTTTTTGCGCTACAACGTGGGGTTATTCAATGCATGCTGATTAACTTTTATCATAGTTTATAGTTATATGGAAACGAAAGTTGTTAACATTCAACCCGTTCTTTATCATCAGTAGTATTATTTGTGATTTGAATTTTGTGAATGGGAGTTTCTCTTTTGCTGTGTTAAGCCGCGGGCTTCGGATGCTTTCACTTTCGAATTTGCGATCTTGTCGTCACTGTTTTGCTTTTATACATCTACACACCTTTCATTTTTTAAGACTAAAACAAAAGATGGATTCATTGTTATTCTTAATTAAAAAGCATAACAACAATAAATCAGTAAGATACAATGACAAACTAGCTTATAAAACGTTTATTAACAGAAACGAATAAGATGAGGCACGGCACACACCACATGCTGTATTATATACCGACTAATAAATTACAGAACGTTTAGCAAACACTGAGGAATCAAATAAATAAATACATAAATAAAAGAGAGCCTCCATCGCGTAATGTGAGGTAAACGGCAAAGATAACAAGTTTTTCAAAAATGAAAACAAAAAGAAAAGTAAAACTAACGGTGACAGTGCTTGCATGTTTTTTTCCCCACAAGAATACCAGCATGTTCACCTTCTCTGGTTTAAGAAGCGGTCTTTTACTTGACTTTCGCTTGAAAACCATCCATCGTTTCCTCAATATGCACGTCATTTTTGCTGCGAGTACCTTCGTGCTCGTGCTGACGTGACGAGTTTACTCTAAGCGCTGTTTCGTTATGCTTTCAGTTTATTTGCCGTTTGATGTTTCTCATGTGCAACAGAAATTGCAGTGCTTATGAGTTGACCAACGCGGTGGTCGCGCCAGTGCGACCGCACACAAAATTTAGTCGCACAGGCAACAGACAATTAATCGTGATAATCGGCATAATCGTCAAAGCCCCAAAACAGACAATAAACCGCAATAACCATGACTATTTTTAGACAATTAATCGTCAGCCAAATTTCATAATCGTGACAGCCCTAGCTAATGGTAATGTTTGTATGTGTGTGTGTGTATATATATATATATATATATATATATATACAGTGTATATATATATATATATA
>NW_015547715.1:650908-653145 GCF_001515605.1 Sinocyclocheilus anshuiensis
TACAGTGTATATATATATATATATACACATACATACAAACATTACCATTAGCATATATTAATATTTAATAATTGTATCAAATATTATATGATCATATTATATATGTTGTATTATTAATTATAATATTATAATCATTATAATTATAATATTAACATCAAATTTGTGTTTTAATTATTATAAACATATTACTAATCAACTAAGGTTATTTTTTCATTTCTGAGATGCCAGCTGAATCCAGCTGAATTAAACATGTAAAAGAAGTGAAGTTATTTATAGTTTTAAGGTTGATTGTTGAGGACTGGCTAATCAGCCTGGCTTATTTATCCTCTTTCACTAGTTGATACAGTATTACTGCCATTTAATTTGAAATAGAATGTACATGTATATACACTGTGGGTTGCAGTATTCCATGCAGTGTGTTCTATTGTTTACTGCACATTTTCTCAAATGTTAGTAGGTCATCTGGGTTACTCCATTCATATGGACTGTTTGTGCACAGTGTATATTCTGCATAACTACTGCTCTGCTCTGCCTCTCTGGCATGACTTGCAGTCTGATGCGTCCTGGCAGGGTGTGGAATTGGCATCGCCCGCAGGAGACCCGACCGCCGTCAGCCGTGCCCGGCACGGGGATGAGATTAGTTTCCTCTCGTTCCCCATGTTTCACAGCGGTGCAGAGACGGAAAGCGCCGCGGTTTACCTGACCCTGCGTCGCGAAGATTGTTTCACAAACACATGCATCTGAGAAATTGTCAAGTGTTTATTTAGTTTAGTTGGCAGTGCGCTACATTCAGTTTTACTCGCGCTCAAGGACCCGTGCAGTGGGATGTTTGAATGTGAACGAATCTGAATGCATTGTAAGCATGAGAACAGGTACAATAGATGCAGCTCATGAGTTTTCTCAGCTCTCTCTGGGAGATCTCGCTTTCACAGACGCCCCTGATCTGTCAGAGAGCCACGAGGAACACGTGTGAGGATGAAGATCAGTATAATAGTGTCTAATTCACATGAAGTGGTGATGGAGCAGGCCCTGCCGAGTGACAGGTGTGGGCTTAAGTCGGACTATCAGATGTGTAATAAAGCTTTCTGAGCGGACTGGCTGTCACTATTTCTCTGTGAATTATGGAGACGGGAGGCTGTCATTATTCTGTAGCCTGGAGAGTCAGATCCAGATCCAGCAGATGCGGCCCTCGCGTTTCTTTGTCAGAGTTTAATCCAGGGGTTTGAGGTGTGGATGCAGCTCCTGTGGAGAAGAGAGATGATAGCACTACTCAATGGCAGCGTTTCATTGTGTATTCACTGTCCAGGTCATGTCAGAGTGATCAGAGATTTGATTTTGTCCTGACTTTCTGATTTGGGGGTGTGTTAATATGAAAAATTGTGTCGTAAACAAATTGGTATTATACATACTTTTTCATTTTTCTATGTCATTGTGAGAATTGTATGATGATAATAATGCTCTTATGTCCTCTTGAGACGTTCTATTATCTATTATTACTACTTTATCCAAGTACTGTAATTCAGCTGGAATAAAATGAATGCTTTTGGGTCATTTCATATTCTGTGCTCTCTTTTCAATTCTCAAAAAAAAACAAAAAACGGATGCTTTTCTAGTGCTAATGTGATGAAATAAAGAGCGAAGGATGTGCTTTAGCTGTGTATTTTGAGTATGATGGGTGATGTATTTTTGTCATGCAAAGTCTGTTGCCCTCATGTACTGACTGGATGAGTAGTATTTTCTGCCAAGGTTTCTTGGTATTGTTTATCACTATGCCGTACTGCATGAGTACTGTATGTACTCAACAGTATTACATACTAAATTACAGTCATCTTTCAAAATGTTTTTGTAAAAATGTGTTTTGTAATAAATATGTATTTATAAACAATTTATATATTTTTATTTTTATATTTATATATACATATTTATTTTTATGTACATTTATATCAATATAAATAAATATTACAAATATTTTATATGAAAACATTTAAAATAATTATTTAGTATTATGTGTTGAATGTCTGATAAATAATGTAAGATATTTAAGATTTTAAGAATTAAGAATATAATAATAATAATAATAATAATAATAATAATAATAACAATGTGCGTGTGCGCAAAATTGTATTTTATATATGTGGTTATTATAACATTGGAGCTTTTAAACGCTATTATTAAAGTAATAATTATTATTATTATTATTATTTAAAAATTAATAAACAAAATAGCCATTATTAAAA
>NW_015547715.1:653162-671170 GCF_001515605.1 Sinocyclocheilus anshuiensis
TTAAATAAAATATATAAAAACAATTATTATATTATATAATATTAAATATATGTTCAAAGCTTTTAAAAGTCAATATTAAAGTAATTATTATTAAAATAAAAATATATATATATTCATATTTATTATTATTATTATTATTATTATTATTATTATTATTATTTCAAATCATGTTTATATTAAAATTATTATATTACATATACATTCAAAAATTCTCATGGATGATTATTACATTGTAGTCATTCATAACAATGGTGTTTCTTAAATATTATCATTCCAGCAAGAATTTAAGATTAAATAAAGTGTCTCTCGCACATTCAAAGCACATCTTTTGCATTTAATTTTCTTGCACTAGAACTAAAAAGCTTTTTCATGATGTGAAAGAGAAGGAAAATCAATTCTATATCCATCTGAAATTACTTGAACACACATCAAATCACAACTTCCAAACTGACATGTCCAGTTAATCTGTAAACGAATCGTCCAATGGATTTCACTATCACTTCTACAAAGTGAATCTTGTGAGAAGTTTAGTTTAAAATATGTGCTTGAAATCCTGTCATTTTTCAGCAGGGTAAGCAGCATCTGTTGCTGTGTATCTTGCAGCTTCATGAATTCATCAAAGCTGTCGTGTTTTATTAGCATGCAGTGTGTGTGTGTGTGTGCATCATCTGTGTGTGTTTTCCAGGGATGGGTGTGTTTGTGTGTAAGTGTCCATGTGTTTGTATAATGAAAACAGCCGTGAGCCGCTGAATGGACCGGCGCTGATGGCTGCAGTCACAGCTGCTGTTCCCTGGGGGGGTGGGGGTGTTTCGGTTCCAGCTCACTTCCTGTGGAGGAACAGGAAGTTGGCTGCATTGTGTGGAGGGCTGCTTTCTCTCCCGCCTCATCCGGCTTTCCAAATTCTGCTTTCATCCGTGCTTTTGGGTTTCTACACAATGCTTTACACGGCCATTACATCAGCTCGCGTTTGCCAAGACACAACATCACTGCAGGAACTCAGCGCTATCAGCAGGGATGATGGGAGAACTGCTTCTGAGTCTGAACAACTGCATTAATGATTGTTTTAGGAATTTGGTCAAAGCTTTAGTATACACTAAACAAAAATGATGAAATGTTACCATCAATTTATTTATTTATTATTTATTTTTATTGCAGTACTGTTTTCTTTAACACACAATGACAGATATACAGAAAGACCAGTGTTGTCTGATTCGTGAACCAGTGACTCTTTTGAACTGGTTCTTTTAAATGAATCAGTCAAGTTATGAGTGAACTTACTGGTACTCATAAGTACTGACCAGTTATTCATATGAATCATTCATGAAATCATCAGTTTAATGAGTACTATATCTAGCTTTGCAGTAAAACAATAGCTTACTATCTATAAATCTAAAAGCTAAATCTATAAAATAAATTTTTTGGGAACCAAAATAACATAAGACATTAAGATGTTATTCTCTTACCCCACTGGCAGATTGATCGATTGATTGATTGATCGATTGATTGATTAATTATTGTTTAGCATCAAGTCTCAAGAAATAGTGTTTATTTTCATGACATTAAGTTGTTTAGATATTTGTAATTCAAAAAAAGAGAAAAAAATCTATATATTCTAAAACAAAAAAAAATCTATAAACATTCTAAAATAAAAATATATTCTATAAATATTCTAAAATAAACAAATAATCAGAATATATAGAGAGAGATTTTATCTAATAAGATACATTTTTTGATCTAATATTTATATTTTATTGTATTTCATCTTTATTTTAATTAATCTAAATGATTTTTAATAGTTGTATTTTTAGTTTTTGTTCTGAACTCTCCTGAAGTCGATCTGATCTTGGGCGGTGTGTGTTCAGTGAACTCTGCTCAGGTTTGTTCAGCACGTCTCTCGTCTCGTTCACTTTCCAGGGAGAGGTTTGGCTGCAGCCGCGGCGGTGAGTTGATCAAAATGAACATGTCACCAAGACGAGTGGGCCTGACGGGCGGCCGCAGCTCGTGATTGGCTGTCGGCCGGCTGTCAGGGGGTGGAGCCGCGGTGTGATTGATGACTGGTGTGCCGCTGAAGAGCAGGGCGTAAAATGTGCTGCACGAGAGCCAAAAGCCTGAATGTGATTCCTGACAGGAACAGAAACAACATGAAGATGATGTCTGGGATAGGCTGACAGCACGCCACCTTTACAAAACCTGCCTGGCTATTATTTTTTGATTCACACGTCCCAAAACCTCCCCAGATTAAATGACGTTCACTTTGTTCTCCAAGGAGTCGCCGTAGTAGCGCGGCATAGTTTAGACCTGATAAAGAGATTCCTTTAAACTGACTGATTGATGTCAACATTAATCTTTCAATTCCCATGAGAGCCTCTTACAGCAGAAGCACAAAGGAGGGGCTTTGATCATAACGCTAGTTTAAGCTGCGCTCACACACACACACACACACACACACACACATGTAAGCGTGAGCGGCACGAGGCCGTTCACACCCGCAGGGCTCATTTTTCAGTCACGGTAAATCGAGATGACTTGCGACTCGTCACTCAAGCCGACTGGTTGGTTTTAAAGTTATACACTTGTGTTGGTATGAAATTATCCGCTAGTATTGATCATTCAGGTGCCAAAATTAGCTCTCGTCTACCTGAAAATTATGGCTGGTTTTAGCAGTCATAAATTGCATAGTTGTTGATGTTTTTTTTGGCTTAGTGTCAGGGATAATCCACAAGAAGTTTTGGATGAAAAACAAGTATTTAATCATTTTATTTTTTCTTTTGTGTAATTAAATATTTAGTTAAATGCTGTTGTTCATAACCTATGAGTTTAGCTCCATTATATAGGGCCCTATCATACACGCGGCGCAATGCGGCGCAAGGCGCGGCGCAAGTGTTTTTGCTAGTTTCAGCCTGACGCAGTTCTCATTTTCCCGTCCTGCACCGCGTTGTTTAAATAGCAAATGAATTTGCGCCCATTTGTGCGCCCATGGGCGTGCTAGTCTGAAAACGAGGTGTGTTCTGGCGCATTGTTGGCGCGTTGCTATTTTGAGGAACTGAAAATAGACTGCGTCATAGACCAACTCAAACCTGGTCTAAAGTCTGGCGCAATATTTTTTCTTTGTTATTTAAAGAGCGCGTTAGTAATATGCACCTATAGACGGGTGCTCAACGCGCATACACTTTGCTTATTAAACACACAGGGACGCACAGCAGCACACAAACATTTTTTAAAATGAAAAATTACATTCCGCCATGTAAATAGCAAACCCGCCATGGCACGAGCACAACTGGCTTTTAAAAGGGATGGGAGATGAGACTCTGATTGGTTTATTGCACGTTACGCCCAAAAAACACCCATTACTCATTAAGAGAATAGGGACAACCGACCATGCGCCCGGGCGCGCCGACCGTTTTCCCGTCGTTAAACTAGCAAAAGTGGATTCGGACGACACGCCCTGAGTGCACCTGCGCCATGCGCTTTAGACCATGTGCTTAGATCGTTAAAATAGGGCCCATAGTGTATTAGTAGTATTTAGTGTTGAAATGTAATACTTTTGCCCTAAAAGAGCCTCCATTTATTTGTTTGTTTATTTCTCAATGATTGCTTTAATCAGATCATATCATATTTGTAAATTTAGAATATTTTATAAATACTATTTATAAAAACATATAAATAATAATTATTTATTTATTTATATAATCATATAAATATGTATATAATTTAATGTATGTATATAATTTATTTATTAATAAAATATTAATAAAATAAATACATTTATCATATGAGTATATAATATCCTGAATAATGCTTTTATTGTGGAAATTGTGTTAAAATACTGAATATGATATTAGAATCATTATTATATTATTGTATATATAAATATATGATTATATGTTTAATATAGTTTAATGATCTGATGTACTATGTAAATATTTAGGCAACATACAGTGTGGATGTGTGTATATATAGACCTGAAAATGACTGAATTGTGAAATTTTATTAGCCAGAAATGAGATAATTTTGTGTGTTTTACGATTAGATTATTATTATTATTTTTTTTTTTTTTCATATTTCTGACAAGCGGTGCATATACGAGACAAGTGGTGCACATAAGCGGTGCATATAGCCAGCGTGATTTTTGATTTGGTGGCTTAATGTCAGGAATATTCCACATTTGTGTCACCACATGAAGTTCTGGTGTAAAAACAATACTTTACTCATCTCGGATGAATGTCTGATGGTAAACGGTTCAGTAAGGTAAACGTCTGAAGGCTTGTGAGTTGTGATTTCTCAACACTTACATCAGCGAGGTTTTTCTTATTCTTCAGCTGTGGTAGTTGTTAATAAACTAGCACTGATGAGTGTTCATTTCGGACACTCACGTCATCTAGATCTCAGGATGTCATGTTTCGGGGGCCGCTAGCTGTCATGCTCGGTCTGTTCTGACCAGGGTGTTTGTTCACGCTCTGACAGCTCCAATAAAAGTGGCCGTGTCTCCTGTAGCAGCACTTCCTGGCAGGACATCAGTGTGTCCGACTGTCGCACTGTCCCTTCATCCTGACCTCCGCGGGAGCCTTTGGTTGGAGATGATCAGAGGGGACAGGTGAAGTAGCGGGAGCTCCATGTCATAGAGGCCGTGTGACTCCATCATCAAACATCGCGGTGCTAGTAACTACCTAAAGAAGTGATGCTACTGACTTAACTCCATTTTTCCATAGCGTAACTGCAGCTCAGCAGTGTATTACATTTTCCAACAATTTGCAGTTTAGCATGACTAAATGCTATATTTAGCATTGGATTGGGGGGAGGGGCCCTGAGTGCAGGTCTGGATCTCCTGTAGAAGTTTCTGTCAGGAAGTTCTCGTTTCTGTAGTTCTCACATTGTCATGAAATATGCACGATGCTCCGCCTCTCACGGCTCCCTCCGGACTGCCGCACAATAACTTCCTCCACCTGATCAATGCTCTCGTTGCTGGTAATATGGTGGCAAGTGGGAAGGCAATTAGATTATGGAGTTAGATGTGTTGGTTTCTCCCGCTCTGCCGCGGCGCAGGGCTATTTGTTTAATAAATGTCCTTGTGTGGTCTACAGACCTCCAATCATCCTGTTAGGCTTGTGCAACTGTTTTAGTTAAAGCAGCAAATTAAAGTCCTTAAACTTTTAGACAAATGGAAGAAACCACTGAATACATTTTCCATTATGCAGTCTGATGAGAAGGCTGTTCTCGGTGTAATTAGTTTTTAGAGCCACACTGGAATCATCAACGTTATATAAAGGGAAAATTGTGTTTATTTGAATTTGCAAAACATTCAGCTGATTATTTTAATGAGTGATTGAGGAATTGTGACCAGATATTGTGTGTGTGTGTGTGTGTGTGTGTGTATATATATATATATATATATATATATATATATATATTAGGGCTGCACGATAAATCGAAATGGAATCGAGATCGCGATTCGACAGAAGCTGCGATTGTCATGCATATCTTTCAGTGAAGCACGGTTCTGTGATCAGTCCATTTTGATTAATTTGAGTAAAAATGTGTTTTCTTTACCAAGACAGTGGCAAGATGGAAACCACTATTTTCTGTTTCAAACTTTCACATAGCATCCTTAGGTTATAATAACATAAAAAATTCAAATCTTGATTTTGATTTTCAAAGATTTATTATAAAAATGTATAATTTTTTTCCCAAAATGCAATAAATCCATGATACGTTTTCTTTTTTTTTTTTTTTCAAAATGCAATAAATCCATTGAATCAATATAAAAGTTATTTTTCATATTGAAACTGTTGAAAGAACCGGCTTTACTGACGAGATGCGCATGACAATCACATGCGATTTATCGTGCAGCCCTAAGTTTGTTTGTTGATCACAAAGTACAAAATAGATTAGGGAAACTAGGATGCTGGGTGTATTCAAAGTGCTGCCATTACTGTCTAGAGTGCGTGGAATGGTGCGCTGTGATTGGTTGTTACAGTTTACAGTGTGTGGAATGGTGCGCTGTGATTGGTTAAGCGGATATATCGCATTCTGCAGAGAAGGGAGACTGGCGTTTGTCGCGGTTTGGAAAGAAAGGGAGAAAACATGACAGAATAAAATGGCGTTTATCGCGTTTTGGAACCAAACTCTTCATATGTATATATAATTAGTTCATTTTATTATATTTTAGTTTATTCCATTTCATGCTTGTTAACTCAGAGAAGCCGCTTTTTCCCACTGCCACAAAAGGGGGATTTTACTTATTATCAGGTTCAAGACTTTGATACTAACCTCAAGCCTGCTTTAAGCCCATTACGACCCAGCTCCCCACGCACACGCGGAGAAAGACACGAGCGGCGCGCATTCGCTTCGACATGAAAGAATGAGAGAAGGGAGTCGCTCTGACACAGAACAGCGCTTAAGTTCAAAGACAAAAGAGGGTTGCCAGTTCAGCCTTATTTATGGCTGGAGAAAGAGTTTTTCAGGTCTTTCTAGCCTTTCATTTCTCTTACAGAGTGACAGGAGGGTCAGAAGGAATAATAAAGATAAGAGCATGTTCAGAGATGCAACATTAGGAGAGAACCAACACAATGAAGATAAAGTCTTCCGTGGTTCAGCAAAGCACCAGATTTTGCTTTATTTAGCTCACCACCAAAATTGTTTATCATGTAGAAGTTACAAAAATGTCCTTAGTATCAAACATCGAGTGTGTTTGCATGCACGATCTTGCGCTGAATTTGCTTAACACCCCTGACAGCGTATAAGGTCATGTAAACATTTTAAACGGTGTTGATTTAGCAGATAAAGGTCATGAATGGTTTCATCAAAACCTAATCAGCCTGATTTCACTGCTTGTAAACACATTTAACAGCGTTCAGCTTATGCAGCGTGAAAAGTCTCGTGTTAATGTTTATTTTTTAATTAATTAATGATTTTATTTAATAATTTTATTTATTTATTTTTAATTAATATATTAATATTAATTTATTTATATTTTTAGTTATTTGAAACAAATTCATTTCAGCTATAAAGTATCTCCACAGAAATCTGTAGTGTCATTGTTCAGCTCAATTCATTCAGTGAAGTCAAATCGATAATATTCCTGAATCTTAAGTGTCTTTTAAACCGTTTTAAGCTGAAAATAAGTTGATCTGTGCTTTGCTGCGCATGTAAACACACTTAATGACATTTGATGGGGGCAGTCGTGGCCTAATGGTTAGAGAGTCAGACTTGTAACCTAAAGGTTGCGGGTTCGAGTCTCAGGTCCGGCAGGAATTGTAGGTGGGGGGAGTGAATACCCTGCGTTCTCTTCCACCTTCAATATCACGACTGAGGTGAGACCCTTGAGCAAGAACCGAACCCCGAACTGCTCCCCGGGTGCCGCAGCAATATGGCTGCCCACATCTCCGGGTGTGTGTGTTCACTGCTGTGTGTGTGCACTTGGATGGGTTAAATGCAGAGCACAAATTCCGAATATGGGTCGCCACACGTCACTTCACACTTTTTTTTATTTATATTACCGTGTAAATGCATTAACAACACATAAACAAATTTTGATTTACCACATAAAGCTACATGCAAAGTGACGTGACGTGTGCACGGCTACACGTCACTTTACTTTCACTTTAAAACAAATGCTGGGATAAATACTGTATTAGTATTAGCCATATTGCTAAGTGGCAGATGAATTTGCATCAAAATACTGTAGAGTTTGATTGCCCTCACAGCTTTTGACATGCATGAACTTAAAAAGCTCTTCTTTTTATAAGCTTCTTTTTATAAAGTTCTAATTATAAGCTTTATTTTCAATAACCTGGGTTGCCATAAATAAACCTGCTGAACGCCCACCGCTCCTCACATCTTAATTTTCTCTAAAAGTGGCTGTCAAGTGACTTTCACACATCCGCTGAGAACCAGACGGTGGTGAAACTTACACGTTTTACATGAAGTGTGGCGTAAGCACCAGGTGTGTGAGGGGCTGTAATGAGTTGGCTGGTCGGGTTAGGCTTTGTTAGTAGAGGCATGTCCAAGGGCGCTGTTATCTCAGTGTCGGAGTGATAAATCGTACATATCCTCCCTCACACGCACGTCTGATACACGTCTGATTATAAATGAGAGCCATGAGTGATTCGTCTGATTCTAGCCTTGATGCTAGCACTGGAATTTGACCCTCGTAGTTTCTCTCTGACCTATTGAGAGCTTAGCTTCGGTTTAAAAATCCCGTCAATTCAGTTTTGTGGCTTTCGGTCTGAGTTCGTTATTTCTGAGATCATCTGTGTGCTAAACGTTACAAAAATGATGTTTAGCATTTTATATATATGTAAATAAAATACTAAAACAGAATTTTGATAACTTTTAGCACAAAAATGATAACAATTAGAATCATTTATTATATATATATATTAGAGCCCGACCGATATATCGTTTTACCGATATTATCGGCTGATATGAGCCTGTCGCAGATATATCGGTATCGGCGAATATGCTGCCGATATGCCGCCGATATGAACATTTTTTACAGAACATATAACGCAGATAAAATGCTTGAAATGGTGTAATTACTTAGTTTGTCCAGCAGAGCGCGCGCCATTGTTTGCTACTGGCGACCTGGATGAAACGCTTTAAAGCTTAAGTCTATGGAAAACCATTCAAACTTTGAACGGCCATATCTCCATAACGGTGCGGCGAATCTGCACCAAATTCGGGGGATGCCTTCAGCTCAAGGAACCCTCTCGAACGCGAATCGAGTGTACGTCTAGAGGCCCGCTTTCGAATGAGACCACCCCCGCGTCGATAGGTTCGGCAGTTACGGGTGGTTAAATTCGCGGTCCGGCGCCAACTGATCAAGTGATCCCGGGGGGCTACCGACGCACGGAGGGTGGCGTTCGAGAGGGCTTCTCGAGCTGAAGGGATCCCCCGGATTTGGTGGAGATCCGCCGGCGCATTCGTGAGATAGTGACACCAGCCAACACTTTCACTTCAGTAAGGCGGTCTCTTGTTCAGGCAGCAGCATTCAAGCGTTGTCTTATTCGACCGTAAGTGCCCTGCGAAGTGGACTTCACATGAAATTCCGCCATGATTCCAGTTCCAAGGTAACGTACACGTTACATTCAAAGGGCATTAAAGTGCGTGAGACGTGAATTTATATTGTATTTCTTTACAGAGGTATATTATGTCACACTTCACACTTTTCTAGTAAGTTTCGTCTGTGTGTGAAGACAGTAGCGCAAATCCATGAATGAATGTTCCGACGTGAAATAAACTTCAAAGGAATAAAGTTGAATGGAATTGAATTGAATTAAAGTTGAATAAACTTCAACTTTACTGTTCAGTGCACTGATGTCAGACTCATTTTGGATAATAAAGTTTATTGTTAAATTGTTAAATGCCCTGCCTCCATTACGTATCTTTGTCACGTCATTATAAGTGTTTGATCACCACATTTGAGTGATCATTGCAAAAAATGTGTTTATGTATATGTATATACTGTATTCTATATATAGTACCAGTCGAATGTTTGGACCCTCGAATGGGAAAGTGTCCAAACTTTTGACTGGTATTATACTATAATATACACAAAGAATATTGGCCGATATATCGATATCGGCCTTTTTTTACGCCCTAATATCGGTATCGGTATCGTCCCCAAAAAACCCATATCGGTTGGGCTCTAATATATATATATATTATTTATTTGTCTTTCAAATTAATTCTGTTCTTTTGAACTCTCTATTATGAATATTATTAATTATCTGCTTCGGTTTAATGTGTTAGATACTGAGAATGTGGGATATTTATTTGGCTTTTTGGACTAACAGCCACATTAGCCCAAACACTTCACACACAAACACACATTTAAAGCCATAAACACACTTACACTCACACGCACAAAGTTGTAAATGCTGTTATCTCTGCCAACACCAAGGGACCCACACAAACCCTCGGTTTCTCTTTGTTTGCGTCCTCAGAGTGAGTTTGTGGCTCTGCTGTGCTGTGTTATTATTGATCTGGTTTCAGATGAAACCCGACTGCTCTTTAACAGCCGTGTTGATTTAAACAGCATGCTGAACTCTGTTACATCGATATCCAGTGCAGATGAATTATTAAACGCAGCTTTAAAGGGCCCTGTGTTTTTGCATGAAGTATTTTTATATAAATAGTGTCTCTTTGTAGATAAACGGCACTGCATTCATTATAGTAATTGGGAATAGCTGTTAGAAGTAGAAAAAAAGCTAATACAAAACTAGAATTTAGAATTTTTCTCTACGTGCATATGCAAAACGTGCTGCTACAAAGCTAACCTGTTGGAGGTGGTTTCCAGGGTGTTGCTATGCTGTTGCTAATGTGTTCTGAGACTTTGTGAGTAGTTACTTGGATTTTCAAGCAACTAATGAATGCAGTTGCTTGGATTATGTGCTTGCTGGGGTGCTCTGAGCTATTTTTAACAGTTGCTATGGTGTTGCTATGTGGTTCTAGGATGTTCTGAGCCATTTTCAGCAGTTGCTAGGGTGTTGCTTTGTGGTTGCTTAGGTGTTCTGAGCCATTTTAAGCAGTTGCTAGGGTGTTGTTATATGGTTGCTAAGGTGTTCTGAGCCATTTTAGCAGTTACTAGGGTGTTCTGAGCCATTTTCAGCCATTGCTAGGGTGTTGTGGTTACTTAGGTGTTCTGAGCCATTTTAACAGTTGCTAGGGTGTTCTGAGCCATTGTCAGCTATGTGCTATGTGGTTGCTAATGTGTTCTGAGATATTTTCAGTAGTTGCTTGGATTTTCAGACAACTAATGAATACAGTTTCTTGGATTATGTGGTTGCTAGGGTGTTCTGAGCCATTTTGCCAGTTGCTGAAGGTGTTCTGAGCAATTTTAGTAGTTGCTAGGGTGTTGCTATATGGTTGCTAAGGTTTTTTGAAACTTTTCATTAGTTTGCTTGGATTTTCAACAATTGCAACAGTGTTGCTATGTGGTTTCTAGGGTGCTTGGAGTTATTTTTAACTGTTGGGGTGTTGCTATGCTAGGGTGTTCTGAGCCATTTAGCAGTATCTGGGTGTTGCTGTGTGGTTGCTAAGGTGTTCAGAACCATATTCAGCAGTCGCTATGGTGTTCTGGGCTATTTTTTCCAGTTGCTAGGGTGTTGCCATGTGGTTGCTAAGGTGTTCTGAGACATTTTAACAGTTGCTAGGGTGCTCTGAGCTATTTTTAACAGTTGCTTGAGTGGTGCAAGGGTGTTCTGAGAGTTTTTAACTGTTGCTATGGTGTTCTAAGCAATTTGTAGCAATTGCTAGGTGTTGCATATATGTGATTGCTAAGTTTTCCTTATATTCTGGTCTGTTGTTATGGCTTAAGTGCCTCCTTTAATGTACGCCATTTTTTGCTTGTTTTTTCTGCAAAACGGCTGTAAAAACAAGCGAAAAATGCTTTCTTAGAAAAGTACTAGCACACAAAACAAAGGACGGATTATTCACCAAATTTTAACATGCAGAGTAGGAGGTTTAGTATTAGCAATAGTAATGCTTGACTTAGGTAGCTAATACAACTGATTAAGTCTCTGTATCTACTAGAAAGACAAATAATGGTCATTAACAGAATGTGAATTGCAGCTGTAGCGGGACGTAAAGCACAAGAAGAGAATCCCATCGCTTCAGTGTTTTCTCTGAGAGGTGGAGGTGCTCTGTTTACAACATCCATCTCATCAGCCTCATTTTCTCTAATGGCGTCGCCTCGTTTTAATGGCAGATATTCATTTGGTATCTTAACAACAGTGGCACCCTTGGGGCTCAGCCGCAAACAGGGGTGATGGGAAAATCCTCGACATTTGTCAGAGCGGCGCAGTGTGTTTGACAATATATGAATTATTGATTAAACTGTTGAATTTTAAACGAGGGTTGTGTCGTGTTGAGGCCCCGCAACATAAATGCTTAATTATGCATATTCTGGAAAAGATATTGAACAGGAAGAGGGCCAAGACTTTAGTCTGTATTTTATTTTTCAAAAATAAAATGAGCTGTTTGCTCTATATTGAACTATTCAAGAATAAATCGAATGAAAGAAAAACCCATGCATCTGCTTAAAACAACAACAGTACAATCAGATCGAAGGCTGTTTTTATGGACTGACGGTGCTGCACAATGCTGGCAACGCTCCAGGAGGCCGTAGAGTCTCACACGGTCAGTTTGAGCTCGCTGCAGTGTTTACAGACCTAAACTTAGCTGGGGCGACAAACCAGAATACAGCCTTGAACTGACTGAAAAAGACCTGGAGAACCGAAGGTAATTCTATTTCAAATCTAATTGCCCTTGGGGTCGTTTGAATGGCCTGTGGCAGAGGCAAATAATCTGTCTGTAAGGTCAGCATATCTAATACTTTACAGAACCCAGAAATCAACAGTTTAGACTTTACAAAACCTGAAAACTTTATAGAATAGTTTTAGACTTTACAGAACCTAGAAACCAGTATTTTACACTTGACAGAACAAGTTTTGGACTTTACAGAACTAAGAAATCATTATTTTAGAGGTTATGAACCTAGAAACCAATATTTTAAATGTTACAGAATAGTTTTAGACTTTACAGAACCCAGAAACCAATATTTTAGTCTTAACAGAACAATGTTTAGACTTTACAGAACCAAGAAACCAGTATTTTACACTTTACAGAACAAGTTTTGGACTTAACAGAACTAAGAAATCAATATTTTAGACTTTATGAATTAAGAAATCAATATTTTAAATGTTACAGAACAATTTTTAGACTTTACAGAACCAAGAAATCAATATTTTAGACTTTTCAGAGTAGTTTTACACTTTACAGAACCCAGAAACCAATATTTTTTATAAATATTATTCTCTACAGAATAATATTTATACTTAGAGAACCAACAAACCAGTATTTTACACTTTACAAAACAATTTTTAGACTTTACAGAACCACAAAATCAATATTTTAGTTATTATTGAATCCAGTAATCCATATTTTAGACTTGACCGAACAGTTTTTAGAATTTACAAAACTTAGACTTTACAAAATATTTTTTTAACTTTACAGGACTCAGAAACCCATATTTTAGATATTTCAGAACAATTTTAGACTTTACAGAACCTAGAAACCAATATTTTAGACTTTACAGGACAATTTTTAGACTTTACAGAATTTACCAATATTTTAGATTTTATAGAATCCAGTGCTCCAGGAGGCTGTAGAGTCTCACATGGTCAGTTTGAGCTTGCCACAATGTTTACAGATCTCAATTGGCTAAACTTAGCCGAAACCAGAAAGCAGCTTTGAACTGATTGAATTAGCAGAGTTTTGTGAGAGTGAAAGACCCGGAGAACTGAAGGTAATTCTATTGTAAATCTAATTGCCCTCGGGGTCATTTGAGTGGCCTGTGGCAGAGGCAAATAATCTGTCTGTAAGGTCAGCATATCTAATAGTGGGCGACAGTTTGATGGTGCTCTAAGAGAGCGTTTCTCTTCAGGGATCTGTTCCCACCAGTCTGTATCTTTGCTTGGTTGAGCACGCTCTTGAAAATAAAGCCTCCAATTAGAGGATTTTACAGCCTGATGTCATACGAGAACCTTTTGAAAGGAAAATGCTGCCATCGTTTACCCGCCCTTGTGTTGTTTTGAACCCAGTGTTCGTTTTTTTCTTCTCTGGAGCACAAAAGCAGTGTGACCAAACTGCTGTTTTACATGCAATCAAGTTATAAAGTTGCTCTCATATCTCAGTTACTTTCACATGAAGATACATCAGTTCAGAGCAAGCTTGCTCATGCAAAGTGTGAATCAGATTTGATTATCAGTAAATGACAATGTGCATTTCAGTCTTTTCTTCATATAAATATATCATATGACTTCAGGAGAAATGGTGTTGTGATATTTTGTCCTTTTTGGAGCTTGACAGAGCCTTGACAAGGTGTTTTTTTTTTATCTATGTAGTCGACATTCAACTAAAAAACAACTGGAAGGGGCTTGATTTCATCCACTTGGACTTGATTAATCATGAACAGTGGGGATTACTTATAAAAAATAGTCAGGAGGTTGGAGGACAGTGACTTTGCAGGACCGAGAAATCAATATTTTAGACTTTACAGAACCCTGAAACAAATATTTTAGACTGCACAGAACAATTGTATACTTTACAGAACCCAGAATTCAATATTTTAGACTTTACAGAACAATTATCAGTCTTTACAGAACATTATTTTTTTCATTTAGCAGAACCTAGAAACCAGTATTTTAGCCTTTGCAGAACAATTTTCAGTTTACAGGACCCAGAAAATGATATTTTAGACTTTCTAAAACTATTTTTAGACTTTACAGAACCAAGAAATCAATATTTTAGACTTTACAGAACCCAGAAAGCAATATTTTAGTCTTAACAGAACCCAGAAAGCAAAATTTTAAACGTTATAGTACAGTTTTTAGACTTTACGGAACACAGAAACCAATATTTTAAACTTTACAGAATAGTTTTAGACTTTACAGAACCCAGAAACCCATATTTTAGATATTACAGAACAATGCTAGACTTTACAGAATCCAGAAACCAATATTTTAGACTTTACAGAACAAATTTTAGACTTTACAGAAGCCAGAAACCCATATTTTAGATATTACAGAACAACAGAACCAAGAAATTGATATTTTAGACTTTAAAGAACCTAGAACCAATATTTTAGACTTTATAGAACAATTTTTAGACTTTACAGAACCCAGAAACCAATATTTTAGACTTTACAGAACAGAACAAATTTTAGACTTTACAGAAGCCAGAAACCCATATTTTAGACTTTACAGAACAAATTTGTAGACTTTACAGAAGGCAGGAACCCATATTTTAGATATTACAGAACAATGTTTGGACTTTACAGAATGCTAGACTTTACAGAACCCAGAAACCACTATTTTAGACTTTACAGACATTTTTTTAGACTGTACAGAACCCAGAAACCCGTATTTTAGTTAGTACAGAACAATGGTTGGACTTTACCGAACCAAGAAATCAATATTTTAGACTTTATAGAATCCAGAAACCAATATTTTAGACTTTATAGAATCCAGAAACCAATATTTTAGATATTACAGAACAATGCTAGACTTTACAGAACCCAGAAACCAATATTTTAGACTTTACAGAACAGAACAAATTTTAGACTTTACAGAAGCCAGAAACCCATATTTTAGGTATTACAGAACAATTTTTGGACTTTACAGAACCAAGAAATTGATATTTTAGACTTTACAGAACCTAGAACTAATATTTTAGACTTTATAGAACAATTTTTAGACTTTACTGAACCCAGAACCCAGTATTTTAGACTTGACAGAATTTTTTTTAGACTGTACAGAACCCAGAAACCCGTATTTTAGATAGTACAGAACAATGTTTGGATTTTACCGAACCAAGAAATTGATATTTTAGACTTTATAGAATCCAGAAACCAATATTTTAGATATTACAGAACAATACTAGACTTTACAGAACCCAGAAACCAATATTTTAATCTTTACAGAATAGTTTTAGACTTTACAGAACCCAGAAACCCATATTTTAGATATTACAGAACAATGCTAGACTTTACAGAACCCAGAAACCAATGTTTTAGATATTACAGAACAATGCTAGACTGTACAGAACCCAGAAACCAATGTTTTAAACTTTACAGAATAGTTGTAGACTTTACAGAACCCAGAAACCAATGTTTTAGATATTACAGAACAATGCTAGACTGTACAGAACCCAGAAACCAATGTTTTAAACTTTACAGAATAGTTGTAGACTTTACAGAACCCAGAAACCAATATTTTAGACTTTACAGAACAGAACAAATTTTAGACTTTACAGAAGCCAGAAACCCATATTTTAGATATTACAGAACAATGTTTGGACTTTACAGAACCAAGAAATTGATATTTTAGGCTTTACAGAACCTAGAACCAATATTTTAGACTTTATAGAACAATTTTTAGACTTTACATAACCCAGAAACCAATATTTTAGACTTTACAGAAAATGTTTAGACTGTACAGAACCCAGAAACCTGTATTTTAGATAGTACAGAACAATGTTTGGACTTTACCGAACCAAGAAATCAATATTTTAGACTTTATAGAATCCAGAAAGCAATATTTTAGACTTTATAGAATACAGAAACCAATATTTTAGACTTTAAGAACACAGGCAGACATGGTCATTCTGCACACAAGGTACAGTAGAACCACTGAAGAATATTTTTGAGGGTTGCATGTATGTAGAGCCCACTTTCTCCAGGATTCCCCAACTGAGGTGTAACGACGAACAGCCGGATCAGGGATGTGTCCTCCTGACCTCCAACTGTCCCTCACGCACGGCTTACAGCCGAATGTGACCCATCTGACCTGCACCTTCCTCCTGGGAATTAGGCTGGATGGAAGAACTCAATACATCTTCATCAGAGCGGGAGGGTTCAATTGAGAGCCATTAGTGGGGCTGAGAGTAAAGGTGGAGCAGCTGTTGGGTCTTAGAAAGGCTTGTTGCATCTTTTGTGTTAGGAGAGTGTCTGTTTCACGCCCCCTCCTCCTCTTCTTCATCAGCGAGTGAGAGAGTCGAGTTGCTGTCTGAAGATAGAGCCACTGTGGCTGTGAGATATGCCGCACAACATTAATTAGCAGCTCTCATTATAGCTTGTGGCCTCGTCGCTCTGTCGAGCGGTGTGTGTCGCATACACACACACACACACTCATGCACGACAGTGTTTCCCAAGGTCTTGAAATCTTCACAATATGCTTGAATATTCTTGTTTGCCAAGTTGCTTTAAACAGTTCTGTGATCCATTTGGGTGAAAACAAACCTAGAGGGATTTTCAGCAAATAACATTGAGTTTGCTGCTTTGATTTGGTGCGTTATTTCAAAATTGTACCAAAAGAAATGTGACTTCAAATTTTGTATTCATAGCACTTTATTAAAAATGACATGCAATCAAAATTGGAGTTTTGTGGCTTTTAGTTCATGTCATGCATATGCCAGTGTACTGCTAAATATACATATTTAAAACGTTTTCTCTTCAGAGACCAAAAACATTGACTCATTTTGTTTGCATGAGCTCATTTTATTTTTTTCCCCCAATCAGATGCTTTCTAAAATAAGGAAGTTCCTCTCATGAAACCTCCCACCTGTGATTTCACGAATTGCTATTGTGATGTGCATTAAAGGAATAGTTCACCCAAAAATGAAAATTCTGTCATTATTTATCCACCCTTCACTCTTTCCAAACCTGTATGAGTTTCCTCCTTCTGCTGAACACAAAAGAAGATATTTTGAAGAATGTTGGTAGCCAAAAAGCTAACGGTAGCCATTGACTTCCATAGCATTTTTTTCAGTACTATGGAATTCAGTGGTTACCGTCAACTGTTTGGTTACCATCATTCTTCAAAATATCTTCTGTTGTGCTCAAAGCAACTCATAAATATGGAAGACCGTTTCCGCCACTGAATAAAAATTTAACAAAAAAAGTAACTGCGACTTTTTATCTCACAGTTCTGACATTTTCTCACAATTGCGAGTTTACATCTTGCAATTCTGACTTTTTCTCAGAATTGCATGACAAACTCGCAATTGTGATTTTTAAAGTCAGAACTGCAAGATATAAACTTGCAATTGTGGTTTACATCTCAGAATTCTGACTTTTTTTTGCGTGATATAAAGTCACAATTTAGATCTTGCAATTCTGACTTTATAACATGCAATTGCGACTATCTCACAATTCTGACTTAATAATTCGTAACTGCGATTTTACATCTTGCAACTCTGACTTTTTGATCAAAATTGCGTGATCTAAACTCACAATTACAGAAAAAGTCGGAATTGTGAGATATAAACTCCCAATTCTAGACTTTTCTCTCAATTCTGTCATTTTTCTTGCAATTGCGAGTTTATATCGTGCAATTGATGTTATAGCATCCGGTTGTCACTATATCATGCAATTCAGACTTTATAACTCGCAATTTCGATTTTACTTCTTGCAATTCTGACTATATATAGCTGGGGGGGGGTGGGGGTGA
>NW_015547715.1:671202-690233 GCF_001515605.1 Sinocyclocheilus anshuiensis
ACTATATATAGCTGGGGGGGGGGTGGGGGTGAACTGGCCTTTTAAAGTAATTTGTGGTACAAAAGTCAATAGATTTTCATTGACTTTAAGGCTATTTAAAAAGGACAAGGAAATGCATCAACACAGGAAAGAAAATCCCATTCAAACCGTTGCATGCAGTCTGTGAAAGTGTAGGTCAGAGTGTATGTAATCTCTCCTACATGAGCACACACTATACACTCCTGTCCGTCACTCGCCATATCTCTGTAATGCACTTTTCCTATATCCAGCCTTTCATTTCTCCATCAGCCGCTCCTTTCAGTAGAATGATAGAGATTGGGGGTGTGTGACACAGAAAAACATACAGATGCTGAATGTTTCTGCTAAATCACTAGAAGAGCTTTCAGAAAGCCTGTGTCTGCTGTCCTGCGCTGACCTGATGGGAAAAGCAGAGCACAGCTGGAGTTCAGAGAATCATCTTTGACTCGTCTGTTTCCTGTCACACTGTTGTGCTTGTATACTCACGGCATATCTGGTCGGGTCTCTATTTCACAACTTGGGAGTTTTTAGAAAATTTAAGTGGGGCTTACCTGTGCTAAACATGCTAAAGCATTACTAGGTTGTGCTGGATGGTTGCTACTAGGGTACTTGTAGGTGGTTGATAGGGTGTTCTGGGCAGTTGCTATGGCATTGTAGGTGGTTGCTAGGGTACTTCTAGGTGGTTGTTAGGGTGTTCTGGATGGTTGCTAGGGTGTTCTGGGTGGTTGCTAGGGTGTTCTGGGTGGTTGCTAGGCTGCTTCTAGGTGGTTGCTAGAGTGTTCTGGATGGTTGCTGCTAGGGTACTTCAAGGTGGTTTCTAAAGTGTTCTGGCTGGTTGCCAGGGTGTTTTGGGTGGTTGCTAGAGTACATATAGGTGGTTGCTAGGCTGCTTCCAGGTTGTTGCTAGAGTGTTCTGAATGGTTTCTATGGTATTCTGGGTGGCTGCTAGGTGTTTTGGGTGGTTTGTGGGGTACTTCTAGATTGTTTCTAGGTTGCATCTAGGGAGTCACTAGGGTTTTCTAGGTGGTTTCTAGGGTATATCTAGGTGGTTCTAAGGGCTTTCCGGGTGGTTGCTAAGGTGCTTCCTAGGGTTTTCTCTGTGGTTGCTAGGTGTTTTGGGTGGTTTCTAGAGTACTTTGAGATTGTTTCTAGGTTGCATCTAGGTGGTCGCTAGGGTTTTCCCGGTGGCTGGTAGGGTAGTTCTAAGTGGTTTCTTAGGGTCTTTTGGGTGGTTTCTAGGGTACTTCTAGGCGGTTGATTGAGTGTTCAGGATGGTTGCTAAAGGTGTTGTAGGTGTTTGCTACGGTACTTCTAGGTGGTTGCTAGGGTGTTCTGGGTCGTTTCTAGGGTGTTTTAGGTGTTTGCTATTAGAGCCCGGTCGATATGAGCCTGTCGCAGGCTCCATTGTTTGCTACTGGCGACCCAGGTCAGTGTAGTGTAGAGATGCGCGGATGAGCTCAAACTTCACCCGAGACCGCTACTTCAAATAAATTACCTGCCCACCACCCACCGCACCTACATTTGATCGTCACATTACAATGATTCTAATTCTTAGTTTTGCATGATGATATGATGAATGTATGGTTAATTTTTAACGGCAGATTCAGTGATGTTTGTTTATGTATATATATTCTGTTTATGTAGGCTATATACTGTATATATAATACAGTATCAGTCAAAAGTTTGGACACACGAATGGGAAGTGTGTCCAAACGTTTGACTATACTGTACTATAATATAGCCTACACATAAAGAATATTGGCCGATATATCGATATCGGTCTTTTTTTACTCCCTAATATCGGTATCGGCATCGGCCCCCAAAAAACCCATATCGGTCCGGCTCTATTTGCTATGGTACTTCTAGGTGGTTGTTAGGGTGTTCTGGGTTGTTTCTAGGGTGTTTGGATGGTTGCTAGGATGCTTCTAGGTGGTTGCTAGGGACCTTCTTAATGAACTTTAAGCATTAACAGTTGGCAATGTATTAACTTTTAAGAGCGGCACAATCTAGTGTTTATTAAACGCAGTAACTCTTATTAAATCCCAATATCAAACTTTACAATCCATTATGTAATTACTTTTAAGTCAACATAGTATAACTGGCAGTGTTTTTGCCCAGCGGCTGTTCAGAAGTTTACAGGTTGTCTTGGCATTTCATCGTACAGCAGCACTTTTATTGGAAAGTGACCTGATATTATTTGGATATCATGGCATTTGACAGGTGCTGTTCTGATGAAATGTGCTTTTAATAAGGTTTTATTGCTGATGCATGAATAAATAATGCTGCCTGTAGTTTATCCTCATTGTTGGTTAACAATGTCCAATCTGTCCCTTTAAACTGCAGCTGAAGCCACATCTGTGCTTTTATTCTGAGGTGACACTGATGGAGGTCATTTATATCAGTTCAAACTTGTAATGTCGTTATAGAGGTGATGTGTTTGTCTCACTCGTCTTATTATCCACAGCCGTGCCTGTCTTGTCCTTTATTTGACATGCTTGTTTCTAAATGCTATGGAAGCTTGTTTCTGCCACTGGATAAAAAATAAAAAAAGGTCATTGCGACTTTTTATCTCGCAATTCTGACATTTTTCTGCAGAGTTTATGTCTGCAATTCTGACTTTATAACATGCAATGAGAGTTATAAAGTCAGAATTGTGAGATATAAACTCGCAATTGAAAGGAAATAGTCTTTTTTCTTTCAGAATTGGACTTTATAACTTGCAATTGAAACGGAGTTGCAATTGCGAGAAAAAGTCTGAATTGCAAGTTTACATCTCTGACTCAATTTTATATCATGCAAATTTGAGAAAAAAGTTGGAATTGCGAGATGCAAACTAGCATTTGTAAGAAAAATTCAGAATTGTGAGATAAAAAGGTCGCAATTACTTTTATATATTTTTTTTTTTTTTTTTTATTCAGTGGCAGAAACAGGCTTCCATAAAATGCACTGTGAGCAGGTGCAAATGTGTTTTGAGTGCGTATTCTGTCATTGTATTGTGCAAATGTGTAATGGAGTAACTAATGTCTATAATTCTTGCTCTAGGAAAACAATGTGTTTTGTATGCAAATGCAGGAAATGACATAGAGAGACACAGCTCTGCCCTCTTCCTGTCCGTCCACACTTACAGTGGCATTTAAAGTTTTTGAAATCGCACCTCAGAATAATATTATTAAAGGATCAAGGCAGTTTGCCAAGAGGAGACACGGGGACTCATCCAAATCTCTCTTAAGAAGCACAACACCAAGGTAAACAAGCAGAGAGATGAATCTTTAAAGACGGCCGGCAATGGACAGAACAGGTGTCATATTACAGAGCTATTTTCAGCAGGGAACGCAGTAATTGATTTTGCTTTTATAAACACACTGGACCAGACTAAAGAAGTCCAGTGCCTGAAATAAATCTTGAGCATAAATGCAGTTAATGCTTTCTGACACAAAACACTCAATGCCATTTGTATGGACTGTAATGTGACACCTTCATATAAACCACATTCATTAATCACCCAATACTGTGATGATACATACTGTATGTTAGCTTAATGCTGACAGTTTAGAATCATTTTCATTAATAAGTCATTGACAAACATCATTACATTATATAATTCTTAACAGATCATTAGCTAATGTACATTTAGATAAGAAATTACATGCAGCTTTAATTTACAGTATCTGTATTTGAATGTACATGAACTAATGATCTGTTATGTATTATATTACATAATGTTTCTTAATGACTTTATAAGCATGAACGTTATTGTGAAAGTTATTATGAGTCACCCACAAAGTTATTATTGATTTAACCATAATCATTATAACACTTAGTCTGACTTATTTATTTTCTTGTAAAAATTAGTTTAAGATCAAACAATCATACACTACTATTCAAAAGTTTGGGGCAAGTAAGATTAAAAATAAGTAAATTCATCAACTATTAAATAAAATTAATGTGTTTATTCAGCAAGTAAATCAAAATGTAGCCTTGAATAAGAAAAAAACAATCAAAATTATTCCAAACAGCAGTGTATATTAAAAGGCAATATTTGTAATTTTACTGTAAAGCAATGTTAAAATTATTTTACAGTAATTATTGAACGTTATTATGACTTAACTGCAGTTTTTATTGATTAAACCATAATCATAATAACACTTTGTCTGATTTTATTTTTCCTAAAACTTCAAAGATCAAACAATAATTGGCAGGATACTGTATATAAGGCCATGTAATTTTACTGTAAAATGATTTTTAAAATATTTTTAAAATGCATGAATTACTTTATTCTAATTCACAAAAAGCTTGTATGTGTACTTTAATAAAATATTGTTTAAAATAGTTTCTTTTAAGGAAAAAGTATTAATTGAGTGTTTTCTATGTTATTTTTGACCAGTTACTGAACCTTTTTTTTTTTATTAACTTTAAATCATAATGTGTCCTTTAATGGAAATATTCTCAGTACATTTACAGAAACAAACATAATATAATAATTCCAATATATTGCTGTATTTAGATCATTTAATTTATTGACATTTAGAGTTACGAACTGTAAAATATACAGTTATACCTTGTAATATTATAGTCACTGTATTGTACAATAAACAACATTTCTCATATTTACAGTTTATTAAAAACATAACAGTACATGTTAAACCTAAAACTTTAATACTTTTTTTTTGTTGCCCTACAAGCCCTTTTCTCCTTGGAAATATGAATCGTTTTTTTTTTTTTGAATTGATGTTTGATCCAATGTCACGAATGGACAGTTTAGGGTTTTGGGCATGTAAAGGTTTGTGCTCGAGTACTTTTATCCTCTTTGTGCAGCAGTGGGAGCAGTGTGTGTGTGAGTGTATCCGGCGGCTCTATGACTCCGCGGACTCCTCCTCTCCTCCTCCTCCTCCTCCTCCTCCTCCTCCTCCTCTCTATTGGAGGCATATTGTTTGGAGCTGCAGTTAATCAAAAGGCACCACAGGCCGCACTCGACTACAAACACGCTTGCAGAAACAGGCACGGCATGAAGTGCGAGTTTGTCGTGACTGTTCAGAAGGCTAAAATTCCGCTAACTGAGTGCTTTTGTCTTACATAAACTGTCATTTTGATGGTGGAAACCTTTAGGCACTTCAAGATTTGATTTTGATTCAAGTAGTCGTGTTCCAAAATGATTCACGATTCTTTTGGTTTGTCAGCTGCACTGTAAAGGGTGCAAAATTGCAATTATCAGTGTGTGCGCGCGCATGGATTCCTAATCATTTGAGAAGGAGTCATGATGTAGGTATGTTTAAGGGCTGGTTTTGGCGTGGACGAGGGATTTGTAAGGCGAGATCACCCAGGGTTTTGGCACGGTCACACTTACAGTTGGCTGACTGCTCACATTCTTTTCTGAGTTGGGTCAACACATTTCCGAAAGGGTTTTGCATTGGCACAAGTATAGTAAAGCACACTAACACACCATTACATACACTATCATTCAAAAGTTTGAGGTCAGGAAGATTTTTATTTTTTTAAGAAATTGAAACATTTATTCAGCAGAAATGTATTAAATTGATCAAAAGTGACAGTGAAGACAGAAATAATGTTCTCATCAAAGAATCCTGAAAAAAAAAACATAACAAACCGCAAACTTATTAAGCATCACAACCATTTTCAACTTTGATAATGATAAGAAAGAGTGTTATTTTAGTATTATTATTTACTTTTTATTACTATTATTATTTTAGCATTGAGTTTATTAATATTTTGAATTGATTTTTAATTTTAGTTGTATTTTCTTAGTAATTTTATGTGTTTTTGTAATTTTTTTGATAGTTTTTATAAAATATGTCTATATATTTTTTATAAATTTTTATTTCAATTTTAGTTTTATTACTTTAGTACATCATGTTAAACTAAATGAAAATGTTGCCTTGGCAGCTAGCTGAAATAAAATAATTGTGATTTTTAAAAAAATGTTTCTTTTAATTTAATAAATTTTTTTATGGTTGTAGTTTTAATTCGCTATAATGACCCTGATGAGAATTGTTTCTTGAGCAGCAAATCCGCATATTGGAATGATTTCTGAAGGATCATGTGACCCTGAAGACTGGAGTAATGATGCTGAAAAATCAGCTTTACATCACAGCAATAAATTACATGTTAAAATGTATTAAACTAGGAAACACTTTTTTAAATTTGTAATAATATTTCACAAAATTGCTATTTTTACTGTATTTTTGAGCAAATAAACAAAGCTTGAGTGAGCAGAAGAGACTTACTGACACCAGACTTTTGAACAGTAGTGAATATTTCCAGGAAAGTCATGCCTGAGGTATTTTTATTGTCCTCTATTGTAAATCAGATCACTTTTAGTCAACAAGTCACATGATTTGATGAATAACTCATGTCAGTAGCACATACTGAAGTTTAGTATTTAACTGGTAGTATGTTGAAGTCTTTCCTATCTCATCACCATCTTTTAGTAGTTAGTAGCTCCTGGTACCATGCTAATATTGATTCCTTCTGTTTCAGGGTGTTCTTCCATACTCGTAACCCTCTCATCCCGCCTTTAATCAATCCTTATGCTCTTGTTTTTGTACTCCTCCTGCTTTGTTATGCTAGTACTTGTCCTACATGCATCTCTCTCACCCCTTCCTGTATTTAGACCATCTGGCCCGAAGATGTTTATCTGCACACGTATAGCTCCTGCTTTTAATTCACTCATAGTAATACTCTTTTACTTAAAAACTAGGCCTCTCGTGTCGTCCCTGAAGATGAATCCTATATTCGGCTCTCCGTGGAGATCAATAAAGCATCTCAGAGTTTGCCGAAGACCTCTCGGGCGCCTCTGCTCCGGATTGGATTACACTAATATGTTCAAAAGCACTTTATATTTTCCCAGTGCCACTGTCGGTACACGACGATAAAGCTCGTAGAGGGGAAGACTTTTGTTTACCGCGGATTACAAGGATTACGGTGCTCTCGCTCGCTCTCCCGGTATCACTACCTCAGCAGATTAAACATCCAATCCATTACTCACTCAGAAGGGCTCGGAGAGCGGCCGTGGCCCTGCGGTTATCTATTACCGAGGGCAGATGTACAGGGTGCTTATTCTCGGCGTCAGGGCGGCTGATTCAGGCCTATGGAGGCCGGTGGACCCAACCCATGAGCGCTAATTCTCTCAAACACATGCTCTTTTAATCATTTAGCCGTGAATAATTTGGAGATGATGAAAGTTGCTGAAAGACAAGAACCTGGTGAAGTTTTGTGCTTTCTGGGGCATTTGCGATGAAAGCGGCGGAACAGCGAGGAGCTCATCCTTGGAATGGGCTTTATTTTTAGGTGGCTTTGTTTCGTTCCGTCTTGTGCGCTGTCAGCATCTGAAGCGTTTGTTTGAAATGTATAGCTCTGTTTGGACTGCACAGATTCTCAGTTATTGATTAGCTTTATGATTTGGAGTTATTTTGCATATTTCAACCTTGTTTTCACACAACAAATGTTGTCAGAAGTCAAGTGTGTTTATATCAGGCTTTAGCATTTGTGTTCCATTAGGATCTGTTTCAAATGGTACACTATTGTTCAAAGGTTTGGCGTTTTTGAGTGAAATTAATACTTTTTATTCAGCAATGATGATAAATTGATCGAAAGTGACAGTAAAGACATTTGTAATGTTACAACAGATTTCAAATAAATGCTGTTCTTTCTATCTTTCTATTCATTCAAAGAATCCAGAAAAATAAAATCTATCATGGTTTCCACAGTAAATATAAGGCAGTACAACTGCTGAAAATTCAGCTTTGCATCACAGAAATAAATTACATTTTAAAACATATTCAAATAGAACACAGTTATTTTAAATTGTAATAATATTTCACAATATTACCGTTTTTACTGTATTTTTGATCAAATATATGCAGCCTCAGTGAGCAGAAGAGACTTCCGAGCAAAAAACATAATGTTTGTAATTACAACTTTAATATTGATTTACATGCGTAATAAACTATTTTGTGGTTTAAAGATGCGCTACAGAATGTTCTGTTTGAAACTTTTTCTCTGCAAATATCTCACTGCGAACGATTCATCAATGCATGTTATTCTAATGGAAAAAAGGTTTTCATAATCTTTGCTCCGCCTCTGAAACACCGTTCTCTTTCTGATGACATCACCAAGCCCTCTTAACTTTCAACTCCTTTCCACCAATCACATGCGCTATTTTGATTTATAGCGCCAGTGTTTCACAGTCTAATTAATAAATATAAACACCCTACATTTATTCTCATCAAATATCCTTTTTAACTTAGAAATGTGTAACAACAGTTATGGAAGTAAAATGGGTTATGAATAGCTAGAGATAGTTGATATCTTCCCATAGAGATTTTTTCCTCTCTCGGTTTAATAAGCGATACTCCAGTCCGATGTGATTTAGCGGCAGATTCACTGAAGTGGGCTTAACCCTTATTGGAGGCGATACTCCTGCGCTAACCTCATTTAGCAGCTCTTAACCTCTGGGGAGCTGCAAAACCTTATCTCCATTTGATTCCTGCGTTATTTATTAGATCTCTGCGGGGAGGCTATCGTTCTCTCGCCATTATATCCATCACCGGAGCCGCTCGTGTCCCGCGGCATCCAAACACAGCTTAGTGAATACTCCATGACAAACATGCTATCGTCTACTGCACCTGTTTGGTTGGTATGTGGCCACTGATTTTTGAGTTTGACTGAGCGTTTTCCGTGTCGACGGGGTGTTTGCGAGGTAACCGGGGCGCTGTGTGGATCTTGATGAGGAAGGTGTTTTGAAGAGCCTCCCGCAACGAGAAAGGAAGTGCGCAGGGAGACAGGTGGATGATTAACCGTCAGCGGCCAACGCACCTGCTGGGTTTATGATTTGCCAGCATATTTACGGCCTTCCACAATGGGCAGAAACGCTCCGAATCAGATGCCCAGGCAGACGGCCAGGCCTGCTGCGGGTCTCGCGGCTCACCTGCGTGTGAATGCTTAGCTGCGTTTTGAGGAGCCAGCGGGGGGAGTTATTAGGCAACCTTGAATAGATTCCCTCTGGTTCTCATCTTTCAGCCACTGACACTAAGATGAACTTCCTGTTCTGGTTGTTCCCACTGGTTTTTCACCTCCCACATTTCTCCCGCAAGATGCTGTACGCAACACACTCAAACACTTTTATTGCAAGAGAATACAAGGTTTTTAATGCACCGCACTTTGCTAAACTCCGCCCACCTTGGTTACTGTTGCTAAAACAGATCATCTTTGTAGAATGTCCCACTGAAATAAGTAATGTTTATAAAACCAAGAGAAGAAAAAAGTTACATCTCTATGGGAGGATATTCACCAATTACTGCCTACTTTAACAACTACTTTTGGTGTTACAAACCATAACAGGGCATGTGATTGGAAAAAGGGAGCATAAATATAAGAGGGCTTTGTCATTTTTACAAAATAATTTCTGTTATTTTTCAGGGCACAAGGTTTTTATAACCCATTTAACTTTTTACATTTTACTTTCAAAACGTGACCCGTTTCTAATGTAGGGTGGTCAAGAAACATTGGCGTTACAAGCCAGAATGGAGCGTGTGACTGGAAAAAAGGAGCTGAAATGTAAGAGGGCTTGGTGATGTCATTGGAAAAGGAAGGTTTATCAGAGGTGGAGCATATGAAAGATTGCAAAAACAAAATATTTTCTGTGAAATAACATTGCACTGATGAATTAATCAGAGTAAGATATTCATATAGAATATTCCATAGAAATGAACTGGAAATTTCAGTGAACAGTGTAAAATATTGTCAGTAAAGTGGTAAAAATAAATAGAATATTGGATATTAAGTGACACTGCAGCACATTTATTCTTTATTAACCCATTTATGATTAACCCAAATATGCATGCTTAATCCACTGCATTGCGTTTTCAAGATTAATTTAAAAATTTGAAAAAGAATAACTTAGTCACTATTTCATATTAAAAGTACCCAAAATACTATACAGTAGTAGTATCATAGTATTCTTGAAAGTACCTTTCAAATACCATCATGCATGATTTTTCATTATCATTTGATATGTCATTGTAACCACCACACTACTTTTTCGTAAGGATTATAAGTGCGCTGGCAGCACTGATGTTTACCATGTTTTATGAAATTATGTTTAAAACTATGCAAAAACGCTAGACTTCTATAAAGCAAAAGCTTGTCTGATGTTTTTAAAGCGATGCTTAGCGAGGGTCATTTTATCAATCATGATGTCTTGAAGCTCCTGATCTGTGTCTGATTGTGTTTCTACCAGATGCTACAGAATCTAATATGACTGATAATGCTGTTGATGAAATCAATTTAAGCTGCACCCTGGAGTTCATTAGATCGATGAAGTGTGTAGTAGCCTACACAGCTCTCATCAAGACTGAATCTTCAGAATGCATGCAAAAATACTATTTCTGCTTACTGTACAGTTTTCCTGTATGCACGGAGAACCTGGATGACCTACTTCATCTGCCTAAATCTGCGGTACACAACCAGAGCACAGAGTGTATCCCGAGGCAATGTACTCAAATTGACCTTCCATTTCCAGTGTGACGAACGAACCAGAACGGTGATTTAGCATCTTTGTGACCTATTATTAAGTCAGACTGCCAAAAGTGAAGTCACATTTACACTAAATTGGATTAAAATGCAAAATAACCTTACATCTGAGATGATAAACGTGCATAGTGAGGTCATGCAGCATGCTACTGTTTGAGACGTTTATACTGAGTGCATAAAAAAAGAATAAGCAATATGCAGTGCATACTAAAGTAAAATAGTATGCTAGTATTCCATTTACATTCACCATGGATGTTTCATCATGTAATGACTCTGCTGATTGCTATTGATTAGCATGTGTGTGTGCTTGAACGCATGTGGCGTGAAGATAGTGAAAGAGGCCAAAACTGCTGTTAGTCAAACATTCGAGCAGACGCAGAGCTGCGTGAATAAGCATGCAGGAACACATTTCACCGTGTGATGAGGTGGAAAAACTGCTCAAATGCAGCAGCCCGGGAGGATCCTGCATTCAGACCTGCTGTAGCGCAGCTCATCCGCACTACAAAGACAAACACAGCCGTTTGATCGCAGCTCTGACCTACTATTCTCCCGGCTCAATGTGTTGCTTTATTTTGGAGCTGATTGCGTTTGATGCAAAATAAGGAGACCGCCGAATGACCACACTGTAAGGAATTTTAACAAACAGTATTTCTATTTACTTGGTGTATTTTTTAAGAGAAAGTTGAGCAGAATTGCCTGTCACATATTGAATGAATCAGTGTTTTAAAAATGAGTTGTTTGAGTAAATGATTCAATGAATCGCTTATAATGGCAGTCACTTGCATTGTTCCTGAATGAGTCATTGTGTTTGAACAAATCGTCTGAGTAAATGATTCAATGAATCGCTTATATTGGCAGTCACTTGAGTTGTTCCTGAATGAGTCATTGTTTTTGAACAAATCGGGTTGAGTAAATGATTCAATGACTTGGTTATAATGGCAATCACAATCTTTTATATTGATTTTTATAGTAATATGTTATATATTTGAAATTAAATTTTTAAAGTAAAGTATATTTTGATTATTTTAATAACCATCACAGTGCCATTTTAAATCTTTCAATAGCAAATGTATTTTTCATAGTTGTGACATTTTTCTGGATATGCTTTACATGCGACTGTTGTTTTCTACTTTCACTTACATTTACCTGTTGCTGTTTTTTACACTAAAAACACATGTTTTCAGTCATGCCACCCAGCTTTATGTGTCATTTAGCATGTATTAATTTCCAGATAATGAGCATTATCTCCTACAGTGCATGCAATTCCAACTGCATTTCACAGGCACTAAAACAGGATCAGTTTTTCTGATCTCTCTGGGTCGAGTCCACGACTCTTGTTTCGCCATCAGCGTGTGGTAACACATGACAACCGCCAAGCAATAAATCCTCCAATCCCACTAATTCCATCAGAGTTTGTCAGAGATGGTGAGATTTCGAGCGGCGTGACCTGGTGAAAGCGCCTCTTTCAGGAGAGCAGAGAGCTCAGAGAGCCGTTTCTGTCTGCCTTTGTACGCGGCATGCTGACTTTCTTGACAGGTAAATTGAATGGTAAACTCTACAGCGCAGCATTTCACATGCAGATTGATCGGCTGTGCCTCGCCGGACACATTAAGCTGCAGGAGTTTAGCACGTTGGTCTGCTGTTTGAGCCGCCTGTCCATAACAAAATGCCGATGTTTGTTTCCAGTTCGTGGCATGTGGGCCATTCAGACTTGAGTATATATGGCAATGTATTGAACATTTAGGATATGTTTGCAATGAATTTGGTGGAGACGTACAATTCAGTAACACTAAATATATAAGCCATTAAGTTTCCTAATCATTAGACTAGTTTTTGGATCCTTTCTTGTCTCGTGAATCACAGATGTTTTAATAGCATCTCTGATTTAAACTCTATTTGACAAAATGGCATTAGAGTTGGTAAAATGTGATTCATTCTACGTTTGGTAAATGTGAGTCAGTTCAAACTGTCCACTTGAATGAACTGTTTAAAAACAGTTCATTTGCATCATGATTCAAAAATGTCACTGAGGCATTTTAATTTTTAAGATGTGTTAGTATTTTAGTAATATTAAAGGTCCCATATTGTCAAAACTGAAATTTCCTGGCTTTTTTCACGATTACTGAGGTCTAGGGGCTATTTAACTACCATATAAGTTTCAAAACAGTCAGTCCACAGTCAAATGCACACAGCCTGCTTAAAGTTCTAGCTATTTTTCACGAACCGTTGTGACTTCCGTAAAAAGTTGACGTCAGAGCTACACAGTCAAAACTCCAGAAAGGTGTACAATATGGGACCTTTAAGTAAAAATTTTAAGTAAAATGTATATGTATGAGATGTATAGGTCTAAAGAAAAATTTTAAATATATAACAATAAAATATAAGACTTGTTGTCCTCTAAATAAACTACAGTAATGCTTATTGTACAATAATTCAAGATTTAAAAAAATTCTTTACACCTATATTCTCCACTATAAATAATATATAATTTTAACTATAATTTTCACTTATATGCACCAATATAACAAATAACAAAAATATTTATTTTATTTTTAATTATAAATAGTATTTTCCATATAGTAAATTTTTTACTTGCATTAACCTTTTTGAGTTTACTCACTTTAGCTCACTTTAACTTTCACTTTACATTTTAAATATTCTTAAATATATCTATATATATAATATATCGCCAATATATAATATATATTGATTTTCATCAAAAAGCTGAAAAATATTGAATTTTTTGCTATATTTTACAACTCTAAATGGGACAGGGAATGATTTTCTGACACTCTGTTGTGTATATCTAGTCATCTGATAGCAATTATACACAATGACATCAATCCAAATATACTTCATAGCATTGAGGCTTGGTTTTGGCAGGATGTCGTATATGTGAGTGAAGCACTCATGAGGCCTGTGATATGAAGGCTCACATCATAGTAAATGCTGTAGAAATGACATCTGCCAACTCTTTTTGTTCTTCCTTGCTTGTCTAGCAGCTCATTGCAACAGCAGCAGCAGCGGTTTACTGTATTCATCACCTGCCAAAGGTAGATAGGTCTCCTGAAGGGCGTATGAGGAGGAAGGGAAGGCGTCTGCTCTCAGTCGGTTCACCTTGAAGCTGCGCTGGTCCGTCCATTTGCAAGCGGAGCAGGAAGTGTCAGCGTGCTTTGAGGGGAAGTAATGAGCGAGTGGGACGTCTGTTTTGTGGATGCATGTTTGTCCTGAGTCTGATGAGCATAGGCTGATTTGAACTTTTAAAAATAGTTTTCTTTAATTTAGATAAAATAAAATATAAATATTAGATGAAAAATTACAACTTAAATAAAAAATGAGACATGTTGTCTTAGTAACTGACTGAAATAATTTAAAGGGTTAGTTCACCCAAAAATAAAAATTCTCTCATTAATTACTCACCCTCGTGTTGTTCCAAACCCGTAAGACCTTCGTTCATCTTCGGAACACAATTTAAGATATTTTTGATGAAATCTGAGGGCTCTCTGACTCTCCCATAGACAGCAAGGTAACTACTACGTTCAAGGTCCAGAAAAGTACCAAGATGATCGACAAAGTAGTCTGTGTGACGTCAGTGGTTGAACTATAAAGTTACGAAGCTACGAGAATACTTTTTTGCGCAAAGAAATCAAAAATAACGACTTTATTCCACATTTTCGTCTCTACTGTGTCACTCGCGTCCACAAGTGAAAGTAGATATTTTTGTTTTCTTTGCGCAAAAAAGTATACTCGTAGCTTCGTACCTTTACAGTTGAACCACTGATGTCACTCGGACTACTTTGTTGATCATCTTGGTACTTTTAATTAATTTTTGGGTGAACTAACCCTTTAAATGTAAAGTACTAAAATTACTAAAACTAAAGCTGAAATAAAAATAAAGCTTAACAGAAATATAAAAAAATTAAAATGACAAGCACATAACAAAATTACTAAAATTCAAATGAAAAGTGAAAATATAAAAATAAAGCTAATTAAAAATATTAAATAATACTCTTAACTCTGATATGTTTCTGTGTGGAGCTTAACTGATGCATCAGATCATTTTGATTCTTTTTTTAATGATTCTGAGTCATTCTATAAAAATGATGAATCGATTTGGAGTTCAGTTTTTAAGCATAATATAGACCCTTTTAGGGCCGACGTCACTATTACGTCACCGCGCTAGTTGGAGGCAAAACAAAGGGGAAACTGGAGGCGGCCAATTCAAAACCAGCGCAGATTCAGCTACATAAGGAGCTTAAAATATCGTATTGTTGTGATGTTGGGTGCCAGAATCGACGTAGTAGAGGCTCCAATTTTAAATTTTAAAGCATACCTGCTGCCACAGCCAGACAAAAAACCGACGACAGCTGTGGTTAAACGCGATAAAACGAGCGGACTGGACAGAAACGATAGTCAAAAATCCTCGCGTTTGCAGCGCTCACTTCTTGTCAGAAAAGGTTAAATAAAGTATTTTCTTTTGTTATTATGTATTATGGTTTGTGTTACGCGTCTAAAGATTTTTCGTATGCATCTCACGACTATGTCGTGTATGAAATAATGTCTGTGTGCATGTGTGTAAAACAACAGATGAAGCTCTATGGTCTCAAATTGGCTGAGAATATTATGTACCTATATATATAGAGGTCAGTTATATATATATATATATATATATATATATATTTATGCATTTATTATTATACTTCTATTTTGTTATTATATTTATATTATTTGCTACTTAGATAAATAAATGTAATTAAATATATAACTTTATATATTATATTATTTGCTGTAATAAATTTATTATAATTAATAGAATTTATGTGTACAATTATTATTTATAAAATTATAACATAAATTACTCTGTATGAAATAATGTCTGTGTGCATGTGTGTAAAACAACAGATGATGTATATGCTTAATGATCTGTAATTGTATATACATTGTTGTGATTGATTGTAGCTGGAATTTTTAAGAACTTGGTAAGAAAAAAATAATCAAATACAGAGTTCAAAATTAGTAATTTTTATTTCTAGAAAATATTCACATCTTAATATAAATGTACTGTATGTAAAGTAAAGGTATGTAATGTCACTGTAAACTTACATCATTTACAGGAGGTATATACTTTAAACTAACTATTTGTATCATTACATGACACATACATCTTCAAATAATTTATCAATCACATTGAATGTTTAACTTTTTTTGTATTTTGGCCCAGTTCACTCTAATGTAGCTGTAAAAATAGTTGCCTGCTGAAACTGAAATATATATGCATCTATCTTCATGACTAGACAGACACAGGTGAGTTTCTCTTTATTATAACGTTACACGTTAGGTTTCTCTATAGATGTGAATCACTCAACCGGCGGTAATCCTGTCAGATCATCCATGCTTTGAGTTAGCGTGTAGGGTCGGCCAATCTGGTTTCGTCCGTTAAAGTTAACCTTTTCAAATAACAACGGACAGCGAGTGACTTTACATATGCAGGTAAAATCGGATTTTCTCCAGTCATTGTAAAAAAACAAAAACAAGCTAACAAACTTCATAGCTAGCGTTAGTGAAGCGGTCAGGGGAATCTTTCTGCCTCCACCTAAGCTCCACCCACAGAAAAACGTCACAATGTTTACTAACACAAAAAGGGTCTTTAAGGATATTCTTAGATGTGCCTATACTAACTAGTTAATTCATACTGAATGTAAAGGGCCATTTTACATTCCATTATGATATTAAAAGAGTTTATATGATGACAAACGCAACATGAGACTTAATATTTAGTGGAGTTTATGCACATAGATTTGATTAGGTCATGACATGTCATGTTGAAAAATTATGAAAACATTTTTTTGATAACATGCACTGATGAATCATTCACAATAAGACCAGCAACATTTACTGAGGAAGTGAACTGATTCAATTTTAATCATAGTTGAGTAGATTAGCTGCCTAAAATGAGTTTTTACCAATGAACAGATTGACACATCCAGCAGAGACTGAAAGCTATTTGTGGTTCTTCAGCAGCGTGAGCGTGTAACCAGCCAAACTGAGCACGAGCACCCCGAGACATCTCACCCACCCGCCGCGTCCCTCACAGATCAGTCCAGCTCTCTGCTTCTGGAACGGGTGAAAAAATGAAATAATGGAGGTCCACAGGGCAGCGCTCGCCGAGACTTCACAACACCCGCTAATGTAATTGCTTTCAATTCTCAGCCCTGCTGCCGCACCCTTCGTACCCACAATGCCCCTCCACACTTGTCACTTCCTGCGGCGTGTGGAAGAGCACACGAAAACACAGCCATTTAGATTTCAAACACCTTTGTCACAAAAGTGTGAATCTCTCTTTCTGTTTGGAAAGACTGTGATAGGATTGCTAATTCTATTCTAGAAAGAAAAATGTTATTATATTTATATTATTATTTTACTACATAAACACAAATAAATGTATAGTATAAATATATATATATAGTATATAGTATAAATTTATAGTATACACTGTATATGTTATATATTATATTTAATTAAATATATTTATTAGTAGTAAAATAATCATATAAATATAATAATAAAATAAAATGTAATTAAATATATAACTTTATATATTATATTATTTGCTGTAATAAATTTATTATAATTAATAGAATTTATGTGTACAATTATTATTTATAAAATTATAACATAAATTACTCTATTTATGTATGTCACGCTGGACAGAGCAAAATAGTCATTTGATGTTTTCCATATTGAGCCGCATTTGTTCGCTTGAGAAAACGAACATGTTTTTGCTCTCGAGTTTTGAAATATTACAACATCAGATGCTTGTTCTCCAGTCAGAGAGTTTGTGTGTTTTTGTGCGGGAAAAATATGTTTATTGTCTTTGTTTATAAACTTCCCTCGATTTGGACATCTGAATGGTTCAGTCTTCAGACCCAAACAAACACATAGGTTTGCACCTTTTCCAGAGGTTTGTAATAGATTTGATGCTGTGTTTCTTTACAGAATTTGACAGAATCTGTGCCAAACTACAGAATATTTATCACATAAATAGTTTAATGAATCATTTGACTTGAGGTAAATATTGTTGCTCAAAGGTTGCTCTTTCGTAGCTCAGTTATGTTTAAAGGTCACATATTTTACACCTTTCTGGAGTTTTATTTTAGGTTTTGATGTCCTTAAGAATATATATTTACTTATATGGTAGTTAAATAGCCACTAGACCTCAGTAATCGTGAAAAAAAGCCAGGAAATTTCAGTTTTGACAATATGGGACCTTTAAGCTTTGATGTTTAGTCTTAAATGCTTGGTGTATACAAATCTGAGCACAGTTTGAGACATAACTGATTTATTCTGAATCATGTGAGGGTTTTTTTTGCACACAAATACATCTGAGATGCATGAGGCTTACAGTCTCAATTTACAATCCATTCATTCTCATTGCTGTCAAGGAGCAACAGTTGGGATGTTTTTGTGATCTCTGAATCTGAGTGCACTTTGATTCGTTATTGAGATCATATGAGATTTCTGGGGTCTTTTTGTAAAATATAAATCTGAGAAGTCTTAAGATAGCATCTCGGCTTGCTCTCCATTCAATCTGTCTTCTGATTATGAGAAACTGACTTTGGTATCTTGGCGAATCTGAGCAGCTGGAGATCTCAAATTGTAATAATTACATTTCAGATATGTTTGAAAGTCATTTACTTTTATTGTATGAATTCTTTAAGCAAAAGTCTCAATTTATACTACTGTTCAAAAGTTTGGGCTCAGTAAGATTTCAGTAAGAAATTAATACTTTTATTCTACAAGGATGCATTAAATTGATCAAAAATGAATAAAGACATTTATAATGTTACTAAAGATTTCTATGTGAAAAAAAATGCCGAACTTTCTATCCATCAAAGAATCCTGAAAAATACGTATCACAGTTTCCACAAAAATATTAAACTGTTTTCAACATTGATAATAATGAATGAGAAATGTTTCTTTTAAATCAGCATATTAGAATGATTTCTAAAGAATCATGTGACAATGAAAGAACGAACTGTACGATCTAAAAATTCAGCTTTGCATCACAGAAATAAATACAATTTTAAAATATATTTAAATAGAAAACAGCAATTTTAAATTGTAATAATATTTCTCAATATTACTGTTTTTGCTGTATTTTTTTTAATCAAACAAATGCAGACTTGGTGAGCAGAAGAGACTTCTTTCTAAGACATTTAATGGTAGTGTAACCATTTAAGAGATCAGTTTCTTCTGATGTCCTTGCACATTTAGTGAAGAAATGTCCTCATCACTAGTGTAGAGGGGGAAGGGTGTGTGTGAGCTTTAATTGGAGAGCTGCAGACGGCCGGCCAGCAGAAATTAGAGCTGAAAGCCCCCTGCAGTCCACATATGAGCACGTTCCACACACGCGCACACACACACACACACACACACACACACACACACACACACACACACACACT
>NW_015547715.1:690417-727205 GCF_001515605.1 Sinocyclocheilus anshuiensis
ACATTACATTTTAAAATACTCATAATCAGACTACAGTTACTTTTGTATTGATTACATGATTACATTCACACAATAGCAATACATTATCCATAAGTTCTCTAATTCTTCTTTGTCATCATTTCATCTTTTCTTTTCTGAAACAGTCTACTGCTGATATACATTCTTAAAATCTTCAGGCTTTGTAGACATTCACACAATGTGTTTTTAGTAAGTGTTTTATTTTGATTGTTGCTACTTTAAAATGATTTATGTTCATTTTTCATTCTTTTATTTAATTAATTGTTAGCTTTTCATTAAACTTACGAACCCCAGTTTAGGAAACCTTGATGTAATGTTTAATGCACTTTATGATGTTAATAACAATGAATGCAATATATTTTCTCTTTCTCTTTATATTTTTATATCAATATGTTATACAGTATAATATAAATCAATGTGATAAATGAGTTAGATCAAAAGTAATCTAAAAGTAATCTAAAAATATTCAGATTATATTACCTAAAATGTGTAATGTAATGGATTACACATTTTTTTTGTCATGTAATTTGGTGATATACTGTATATATTATACAGTGACAAATATGTTCTTCACATCTCTCCAGTGCCGCCCATACAATCTTTCACCCTCCCGCTCCAGCAGGTAGTGAGGTCATATGTCAGGTTAACATCACAGCCGGGTGGAAAATAATAGCGCGAGACTGCTGCGCTTAGCATTTCCCAGATTGCCGCTTTCTGCCGGCTTTATTTTCAAACGCCGATGGCCTTGAACAACTGAACTCTGAACTAGATTTTCCCTGCCTGAGATGCCCTTTAACGGGAGCGGTTCTGATAAATTGGGCTGCGCGGAGACCAATGGAGCCTGACGGAGTTTAGTTCAGCTCGCTCGTAGAGCCTGTCTCTGTCGCTTTATGACATGTTCACTGGCTCGTCCACACCATATGCTTCTCCCGCGGGTTCGGGGCGCCCGTTTGCGGCGTGTCTTGGGGTAGTTTGTTTGAGTTTGTGAACAGGCTGTTTTGTCTGTCGAGACCAGGTGTTTCTGATCAAGCCAAATTAGTTGGTGGCAAACGCCAGTGCCAGACACTCAAGTACATGTTCTTTGGGAGGGAAGTTCCTGCTCAGCTTATTTGGACGTGTGTTGTGTTTTTGTTCGTTTGTCGAAACTAGGGATTCAGCAACAACATTTTTTTCAAATCTGACTAGGTGACTAGAATGACTGTCTAGTCAGCTGTAAGGAAACCCTGTGTAGTTGTATCTATCTATCTATCTATCTATCTATCTATCTATCTATCTATCTATCGTTTGTTCGTTCTATCATTCATTCGTTCAATTGTTCATTCATTCGATCTATCGTTTTATTTGTTTATCATTCTATTATTCTGTCGATCTGTCGTTCTAACAATCGATTGTTAGTTTGTTCTATTGTTCATTCTTCGATATATCTATCGTTCTGTCATTCTATCCATCCATCCATTCATTCGTTCGTTCTATTGTTCGTTCATTCGATCTATCTATCGTTTTATTTGTTTATCGTTCTATTGTTCTGTCGATCTGTCATTCTAACAATCTATTTGTTCTTCGATCTATCTATCTGTTCTGTCATTCCATCCATCCATCCATCCATCTATCCATCTATCCATCTATCTATCTATTTATCTATCTATTGTTTGTTCTATCATTCATTCGTTCGTTCGATTGTTCGTTCATTCTATCTATCTATTGTTTTATTTATCGTTCTGTCGATCTGTCGTTCTAACAATCTATTGTTCGTTTGTTCGTTTGTTCTATTGTTCGTTCTTCGATCTATCTGTCGTTCTGTCATTCCATCCATCCATCCATCCATCCATCATCTATCTATCTATCTATCTATCTATCTATCTATCTATCATTTGTTTGTTCGTTCTATCATTCGTTCGTTCTATTGTTGATGCCCTTTAACGGGAGCGGTTCTGATAAATTGGGCTGCGCGGAGACCAATGGAGCCTGACGGAGTTTAGTTCAGCTCGCTCGTAGAGCCTGTCTCTGTCGCTTTATGACATGTTCACTGGCTCGTCCACACCATATGCTTCTCCCGCGGGTTCGGGGCGCCCGTTTGCGGCGTGTCTTGGGGTAGTTTGTTTGAGTTTGTGAACAGGCTGTTTTGTCTGTCGAGACCAGGTGTTTCTGATCAAGCCAAATTAGTTGGTGGCAAACGCCAGTGCCAGACACTCAAGTACATGTTCTTTGGGAGGGAAGTTCCTGCTCAGCTTATTTGGACGTGTGTTGTGTTTTTGTTCGTTTGTCGAAACTAGGGATTCAGCAACAACATTTTTTTCAAATCTGACTAGGTGACTAGAATGACTGTCTAGTCAGCTGTAAGGAAACCCTGTGTAGTTGTATCTATCTATCTATCTATCTATCTATCTATCTATCTATCTATCTATCGTTTGTTCGTTCTATCATTCATTCGTTCAATTGTTCATTCATTCGATCTATCGTTTTATTTGTTTATCATTCTATTATTCTGTCGATCTGTCGTTCTAACGATCGATTGTTAGTTTGTTCTATTGTTCATTCTTCGATATATCTATCGTTCTGTCATTCTATCCATCCATCCATTCATTCGTTCGTTCTATTGTTCGTTCATTCGATCTATCTATCGTTTTATTTGTTTATCGTTCTATTGTTCTGTCGATCTGTCATTCTAACAATCTATTTGTTCTTCGATCTATCTATCTGTTCTGTCATTCCATCCATCCATCCATCCATCTATCCATCTATCCATCTATCTATCTATTTATCTATCTATTGTTTGTTCTATCATTCATTCGTTCGTTCGATTGTTCGTTCATTCTATCTATCTATTGTTTTATTTATCGTTCTGTCGATCTGTCGTTCTAACAATCTATTGTTCGTTTGTTCGTTTGTTCTATTGTTCGTTCTTCGATCTATCTGTCGTTCTGTCATTCCATCCATCCATCCATCCATCCATCATCTATCTATCTATCTATCTATCTATCTATCATTTGTTTGTTCGTTCTATCATTCATTCGTTCGTTCTATTGTTCGTTCATTCTATCTATCTATCGTTTTATTTATCGTTCTATTGTTCTGTCGATCTATCTATCTATCTATCTATCTATCTATCTATCTATCTATCATTTGTTTGTTCGTTCTATCATTCGTTCGTTCTATTGTTAGTTCATTCTATCAATCTATTGTTTTATTTATTGTTTTATTGTTCTGTCGATCTGTCATTCTAACAATCTATTTGTTCTTCGATCTATCTATCGTTCTGTCATTCCATCATCCATCCATCCATCCATCCATCTATCTATCTATATTGTTTGTTCGTTCTATCATTCATTCGTTCGTTCTATTGTTCGTTCATTCTATCTATCTATTGTTTTATTTATCGTTCTGTCGTTCTTCGATCTATCGTTCTGTCATTCCATCTATCTATCTATCTATCTATCTATCTATCTATCTATGTCAAATTCTACAACTTCTACAACAACAGAAAGTAGTTGTTTTTTGTTCTTTCTTGCTGAAAACGACTAAGCAAATCATTAACAGAAGCATAAAGGAATCATTTAGTGAAATCAGAAACTGAACTAGAATCGATAAATGAATCAGCCTCTGGCTCACCCCTGAGCTTTCAAATGCCGTTCACTGAGTGGATGTGTGAGTGTTTTGTCGTGGTTTGTCTTGAAATGATCTCAGCTCAATATGGAGAGTCTGTCAGTGATGTGAGATCATGTGACCTGCCGTTCTTCCCCCGGCTCTCGGAAAACAAGCACTTGGCAGAGGCATCTCAGGCGGCTGTCTGACTCTTCAACTCTCAGGTAAACAATCGGGAGAGAGCGCGGATGGCGCATAACACTTGTCTGCCCAGAGAACACTTCCCTGCCGCCAGACGAATCCCGACGCGGTTTCACATCACCTCCCTCATTACAAACGAGAGTGTTTTCCCGAACAGATGCCTGTTCGAGATGCGGCCTCCATTCGAATGAATCATGTCGTTGATTTAGCTCATTGCATATTGATACGCTCGGTTCATTACTGTAAATAGGTGCACGTCTCCAGCGCGCTTCTGTTTGGGAAATTAGTGGCAGAATGATCTAATTTGAAGGCTCGGGCACCTCTCATTACCCTGATCCCGTGTCCCGGGGGTACCGAGCAGGGGCAGATTGGCTTCTTCTGCAAACCTGATTAGAATAGTGTTTCCGTTAATCAAGGATGAGCTCGTTTTCCCCGCCTCCTCTTTTAAAAATGACTTTTGTGTAATGTAATTACGCCATGTCATTTTTCCAGCTCTATGAAATTTAATTTTGATTGTCCCGTTGGGGAATGGGTTAAAAGTGGCGTCGTCTGGAGCGCAGTAATGGACAAAGATGTGGCCATACCAAATGATATGGACAAACGCATTGTGATAATATTTTTGTCAATAATGTCTGCATTAACTCTACAGCTCAATATGTGATCTGCTAGGCCTCTGCTCTGACATATTTTCCTGTTTTTCATTCGACGTCTCGACTATTTTACAACACGTCCACGGCTGAACTATGTTGACATTTAAAACGGTTTGGAAAGATTACATGAACGGCTAGTAAATGTCAGGCTAATACTGTGATTTCCCTTAAGAATCCCAGTACCTGCATTTCAGCCCGATTTCCAAAATCCTGAACTCTCCGAACGGACGTTTGAGAGGATGTTTCTGTGGAGTTGTCATAATATCCTAGCATTCCCTGCAGATATGGCGAGGTCCTGCCTTTCTAAACTGGAACTTGTGTAATCAAGGTCATTTATTTTGTGTCGGATCTCTGGGTTACATATCATGAGCGTCTTTAAATGAAAAGGTCACCGTATCTCCCTAGAAAACATTCAGTTCCAGAGGAAATGAAGATGAAAGAAGTGCAGTGCAATTTCTAACACGTTTATATTGCTTTGAACGGATTGATATCTCCATCCACGTTCCCAGAGTTGACCCTGAAGGGTGGAGAGTGCTGCTTTCTTATCTGAACTGTGACTCCAAATTGATGTGTGCTTTCATCTTATATTAGACGCCTGGTCCAGAGATTTTCAGAAATGACAAAGTCACTTAAATCAAATCGTAGCCTTGCTGAAATCTCTCTGATGATGACTTATAAAGGGGACACGTCATGGAAAGCAGGACTTTACTAGCGCTTTTGAAATAAGAGTTTGATCAACTATGTAGATGAACTTTAATGTTCTAAACTTAATGTGTAACTATATTTAACTATAGTTGCATTTATATATTTATATATGTTTATGCGCTTCTAATATACTGTACACTATTGTTCAAAAGTTTCGGTAGGTAAGATTTTTTTGTGTTATTGAAAGAAGACTCATGCTTACCAAGGCTGCATTTATTTGGTCAAAAATACAGTAAAAATTGTGAAATATTATTACAATTTAAAATAAATCTTTTCTATTTGAAAATATTGTCAAATGTCATTTATTCCTGTGATCAAAGCTGAATTTTCAGCATCATTACTCCAGTCTTCAGTGTCACATGATCCTTCAGAAATCATTCTAATACGCTGATTTGCTGCTCAAGAAACATTTCTGATTATTATCAATGCTGAAAACAGTTGTGCTGCTTCATATTTTTTGTGGAAACCTTGAAACAGTTTATTTTTCAGGATTCTTTGATGAATAGAAAGTTCAAAATAACAGCATTTATTTGAAATAGAAATCTTTTGTAGCATTATACATGTCTTTACTGTCACTTTTGATCAATTTAATGCATCCTTGCTGAATAAAGTATTAATTTATTTTTAAAAATAAATAGGCCTATTACTGACCCCAAACTGATAGTGTTCAGTATGTTGTGTTGTTGTTGCTGATTCGATCATGTCATTCACAGTGTATCATGTTATGAGATTTATGCAAACAGTCTTGTTGTACCTTTGACATTTTTATCTTTTTCTAGCACTTTTTTGCTTTGATTCGGAGTTTGTGATGTTATGATTCATCTCCGGATGGTTTAGTTCAAGGCTCCGAACTCTTTGTTGCAATCCCTGTGGACAAAATGAATGGGAGGCAAAGATCCAGAACCATATCTTCGCTCTGTTGATGTCGGAAACATGAGCTCATTAACATATGAGGTCAGCCGCTTTATACACAAAGGTTAGCCAGTCATAACAGATTTATTTACATATAGAAGTCATGAACATTGTTTAACTCTAGAAGTCACCACACCCTAGATACCACCTAGAATGTCATAGTAGCAACCATATGCACTCAGATCACCCTAGCAACCATGTAGTAGTGGGTTAAAAGACTGAACACCCTAGCAACTGCATTAAAATGCATTAAAAACAACTCAGAAAGTCTTAGTAACACCCTGGAAAACAGCCCACATAGAAACACACTAAGAAGTCACAACTCCCTAGTGACTATCTAGCAACATCCTACAAACCACTTAGAACATCATTGTATATTATATGCATTCAGAACACCCTAACAGCCACCTAGCAGCACTCTAAAAACGCCTAAAACATCATTGTATCAATCAAATACACTCAGAACACCCTAACAACCAGCTAGCAATGCTCTGAAAACCACTTTGATGATCATAGTAGGAAACATATGCACTCAGATCACCCTAGCAACTACATAGCAACGAGCTAAAGGACTCTTAGCACCCTAGTAACTGCGTTGCAACACATGAAAACAACTCAGAATGCCTTAGCAACACCCTGGAACCAGCTTATGGCCCTTTACCAACCACATAGTGACAACAACACCCTAGCAACCACCTACCAACGCCCTAGAAACTACCTGGAACATCATTGTATCAATCATATACACTCAGAACACCCTAACAACCACCTAGCAATGCCCTAGAGACCACTTCAAATATCGTAGCAGCAACCATATGCACTCTGAACACCCTAGCAACCACATAGCAGTTCCATGGCCATAGCAACAACATTGTGGTAGCAAATGTTAGCCAATCATAACAGATTTATTTACATATTGAAGTCAGAAACTCAAAAAGTCGAAAAGAAGGTGGAAAATAGTGATGAAAAACCAAATGATGTGTTTTTCATAAGTGGACTTCAAAATAAAATGCCGGAATAGTGTCGATTATGACCTCTTTAATGCACAGCCGGTACCTTTGTCCTGGTTAAGACGGACTCATTCCAGTCTGCAGTTGTGTCGATTACCCAGAATCCTTTGCGCTAAATCTGCTCCGATAGCAGGGTAGGTGTCCCAGTTTCTCCCTCCACGAATGTAGAGCAGAGCCCAGCTTTTGCAGAACATGATTTAATGGGGAACAGGTTCACATTACTGTAGTTTTATTTTTCAAACACTCTCTTAATACCAGAACTCAGCGTAATTAAGTACGTCACTGCAGAAGAAGTTAACTATTATAGCTATCTTACATGCTACAGTTTTGACTTAATCGAAATGGCAGCTATGTTACGAAACATTTTCCGTGAGGTTTACTTTTCTTAACAGTCTGCCTCGTTTCTCCAGACACCATTTGGGTCGGGTCTTGTCATTTCAATTTGGTTCAGCTTCAGTCTGTGATAGGGAGCAGAGACTGCTTAGAGCCTGGAGATACGTTTCGGCTTGCTAATTTCATGGAAATGACTTTGTAGATTTTTCTGCTATGATAGCATCTGCAGACGAGTAATATAAGTCTCATCCTGCCTCACGATTGTTCTAATTTATTCTCTTTCCAGCTCTACTGTTTCGAGTTCTAAGCCTGACTAGTACTGTTTGCTCATACTGTGTGTTAGTAATTTGAAAAAAAAAAAGTTCAGTTCCATTTGTGTTACAGTAGTCTTTTGACTTGAGGTTGTAAGTACCCACCTATCAACCACACAGAATACCCTAGCAACTGTATAGCAACGTACTCAAAAGCCACTAATGAGCAACTAGCTCTGAGCACCTTAACAACACCCTAGCAACTACCTAGCAATGCCATTGAAACTACCTAGAATATCATACAAGCAGTCATATGCACTCAAAACACCATGGCAACCACATAGCAACGAGCTAAAGCACTCTGAACACCTTAGCAAATGCATAGAAACATGTAAAAAAACAAAAACAGAAGCCCTTAGCAACACCCTGGAAACAACCCAGGGCTCTTTATCAGCCACATAGAAACACACTGAAAGGACACAACACCCTAGCGACCCCCTAGAAATGCTGCAGAAACCACCTGTAACATCATAATATGAACCGTATATACTCAGAACATCCTAGCAACTACCTAGCAATGCCTTAGAAACTACCTAGAATATCACATTAGCAACCATATGCTCTCAGATCACTCCAGCTACCACATAGAAATGAGCTAAAGGACTCTGAACACCCTAGCAACTGCACAACAACGCCTACCACACAGAAACATACTGAAAAGTCACAAAACTGTAGCAACCAGATCATTATAGTAGTAACCATGTGCACTCAGAACACCATAACAACCACCTAGCAACGCCCTAGAGACAACTTTGAATATCATAGTAGCAACCATGTACACACAAACCACCCTAGCAATCAGTACCGAGCTAAAGGACTCTTAACACCCTAGTAATTGCATTGCAACATATTAAAACAACTCTGAATGCCTTAGCAACACCCTGGAAACAACCTATGGCCGTTTACCAACCACATAGAAACACACTGAAAAGTCACAACACCCTAGTCATGCCCTAGAAACCACCTATAACATCATTGTATCAATCATATGCACTCAGAACACCCTAACAACCACCTAGCAATGCCCTAGAGACAACTTTGAATATCATAGTAGCAATCATATGCACTCAGATCACCATAGCAACCAGTAATGAGCTAAAGGACCCTTAACAGAACACCCTAGTAACTGCATTGCAACACATTAAAAACAACTCAGAATGTCTTGGCAACCACTTTAAAACATATTGAATACTCACAACATCCCAGCATCCACCTAGAACATCAAAGTAGCAACAATATGTCCTCAAAACACCGTAGCAATCAAATAAGAGTGCCCTGAAAAGCCATAGCAACAGCATTGTGGTAGCAACTTTTAAACAGATGAACATTCCTCACATTTTCTTTCGAACATGTAAAAATATTATTTTTTTTTCTATGAAAGCATCTGCAGTGGAGTAATGTAAGCCCCATCCTGTCCCATCTTTTCTTTTATTCTGTGTTTCAGTCTCTCTCTCATTGTCTGGTTCTGCACTAGGGAGATCTCAGCAGAGGTTCTTCTCTTTCATGTTGTCCGAGCTCAGATCTTTAAAAGGCCAGTGTCCCCAGACAAGGAGCGGTTAAGTGTGAGCTCAGCAGGGTCCCGTGGCCCCTAAAGCACAGGTGCACGAGTGCCGGGCCCTGGCCGGCCTCCGACTTCAAACGCCGCTGGACTCTGCTGAATCCCCAAACAGTTCTGGCCCTTCCAACAGTGTGTGTTTTCACTGCTTTCCCACACACGCTCTGCTCTTTTTCAGCTCTCAAATGTAGGAGGGATGTGTGCTTACAGGAGTGTCCACAGCACTGGTTTGAATTAAAACATATATGAATTTTGACTCAAAATGTTTTTTTAAGCTAAAATACGTTTTTTTTTTTAGCTTGGTTAAGTTGTCTAAATAATTTTAAGACTGCTGAATGAACTTCTATTTGATCAACAACATTGCTTTTTTCTTGTATTTTTGCTCCAGTTTAATTTCAGTATTATTTATATTTACTCATTGTATTTTGAATTAATAAACATTTTTATTTTAATTTCTCATTTTAATTTATTATAATTTAAAATGTAATTATAATTGTATGTGATTTTTTCTTTTATAGTCTTATATTGATCATGTTTTTTATTTTTATTTTTAATATTTCTGTTTAGCTTTAATTTATTTTAGTTTTAGTAATTTCAGTAGTTCAAATTAAACTTATTTATTAGCAGCCAAGGCAACATTTGTCATTTTTGTTTGTTTCATATTTCATCTAATATTTAATATAATAAATAAGAAAAGTCAGAAAAAAATCTGTCAATGGGGTAAAAAAAAATTCTTGCATGTTTTCCATTACAAATGATTAAATCAAGTTACATTTACATGAGAAGCAGAATGACTTAAGATATTTTGTTTTTTTAAGCATAAAAAAATGGTCAAAATTATGTGAGTTTATGCTTAAAACAAGAAAATTTTAAAATCAGAATTGTCATTTTTGGGTGAAATGTCTCTTTAAAGCCACACGAGTGTCAGACCTCACACAAAGTGTAGTTGAGTTTGTCGTCCACTGCTTTGACTCTAAGAACATCTGTCAACAACACTCCTATCAGTGCGCTGTTTAACCTAGCGTCTGTAGCTACAGTAAATAGGATCCGTCGAGGACTCTTCTCTGCAGATCGCGTGACTTGATACGTCTGTCAATACGGCAGGTAAACATATCAGTTATGTTACCATGGCAGTCAGACTTCACGTCTCCCTCCCTGATCCAGTCCACGGTGGAATTTCAAACCGAGCCATTCAATACGGGCCGCATTAAAGGACTGCCGACCACATCGGCCGTGCCGCCTTTCATGCAGGGAATGCTGGGAAAGAGGTGGGCATATAATTAAGGGTCTGTGGACATTTTAGGAGGCAGAGGAGCGATATTTATTCGTTCTGTTTGTGGGTAAGGGTGGAGCTGGGCTTGCGGCGCGGGGCTAACGGGAGCCAGGCTGCGGGTGCGAGAGGAAAGCTGTGGTGACTTACAGAAGAAAGCCAATCCTCTGGAGAAACATGAGTTAGATGAAGCATGGGAAGGCCTGCAGATAAGACAGTGTGCATGTTTCCCCTTATTGTATGATTATCATATACCATAGTACATGATTTACATGATTATTTTCCATTTTTTCGGTTTCTATTTTTAGGTATCATTCCTACTTTTCATTCTTATTATTTTTGTCTTGTTTTCCATTACAAATATCAAAAAATATTAATAAATACAGTTATATTTACATGAGAAGCGAAATGATTTAAGACATTTAGTCTTTTTTTAAATGTATCAGAATTAAGTGACTTTATGCTTAAAACAAGAAAAGTCAGAAAAAATGTCAATGGGGTAAAAAAACAAAACAATTCTTGCATGTTTTCCATTACAAATTAAGTTACATTTACATGAGAAGCAAAATGACTTAAGATATTTAGTTTTTTTTTTAAGCATAAAAAAATGGTCAAAATTAAGTGAGTTTATTCTTAAAACAAGAAAAAACGAATTGTCTGTAGGGTAACTAAGTTTTTCCCTTTAAATTAAGTATTTTTCTTTCCTCTTGGAATTTTGATATTTTTCAAAAAGCAAGAACTTGATTTCTTCATTGTCATTTTTACACTCAAGTTAATGTGTCTTGACTTAAGAAGGTTTAGATATTTGTACTGGAAAACAATACAAAAATTCTAAGAAAATCAGTGTTTGCAGTGTGTAGGTTTTCTTACTAGCTTGAAATGGCTAAAAACTAGCAGTTAGCATGACTTGTTTTTTTTTCTCGCTTTCACATTATTTTGTGTACGCAGCGTTGCAAACTGAGCGAATTGACGATTCATTTTAGCCAGACACTTAATTTTCGTAAACCGGTTCCAGAAATGGTTCAATGATTCGTTTGTATCATTTGAATGATCAATTTTCCGGAACTATCTGCATCATATTTTGTATTCAAGTATTTAATTAAAGACTGTTGTTTGCTATTTACTCGTGTTTTTGATTCACATATGCATCAGTAAATGTGGGTGATGATTAGTTGAATTAGTTTAGTGTATGTTTGATGCTATCATGCTAACTAATAAACTAATTGCTCTTTACCGAATCAGATTATTTGATAATTACTGTATGTAATTACTATATATTAGATACTGCCCTTTTAGATGGCTTCTATGTAGTTAGCTGCTTTATATTTGTGGGTTGTAGGGGAAGTTTGCTGCTTTAGTGAAAGATTCGCTTGATTCTACTTCAGTAGTTTGTGGCTTGAATTTCAAAGTAGCTTCTTCAACACTGTTTCAAAGAATGCCAAAGTATTACCATCATATTAATGATAATGAAATACCACAATGCCGTCCTTCCTTTCCTTTTCACAGTGCTAGTGTGCTAGTTTGATTGCGGCTAAGTCGTTTGTTAAGGGATTTGACTGCTGCCCTCCTTCTGGAATTGAATGTTTAATTACAGTGAATATACAAGATTGGTCGTGACTTGTTGGAATTGGACATTTATAGCAGTGAAAGTGACCTTCTTGATGGGGTTTCAAGAGCGTGTCATTCTCTAGTATCATTACTTCTGTGGGGATCCGGGAGTCTGTGCCCTGCATATCGATGCCAGACCAAATGTGCTTCATTATCGGCTAGAATAATAAAATTTGGCTTGGGAAGCATCAGAGGCTGTGCGTGGAGGAATAGGATGCAATGGTAGTTTTTCAACGGCCTTAGAAATGTTTTTCCCATTCATTTGCTCCATAGGGATTTTATAAAATCCTTTAAATGCAGAGTTCAAAACCTTGAACCGAGATGAATCACAACATCACAAACTTTGATTTGAAGCAATAAGGAAATTTAAAGCAAGACACCAATTAATATATAACACCATACTTACTCAGCTGATTAATCACAGTATTCTGAAATGTTATGTTTAAATATAAAAATGACATCTTTTTTTAATGAATATGCACTAATTTGCATACATTTCCAGAATAGATATCTGAACATTGGATAAAGCAGCTTGTTTCATATTGTTGACACATTTAAAAAAAATGCTGGGTTGTTTCAACCCAGCATTTTTTAGAGTGCATATTAGAGAATTTTGGATATCTCTTATTATCACTCTGTAAATTAGAAAATACAGTCAACGGCCAGAAAAGCATAGACTTGATTTTAGGAATAAAATGTGAAATATATTTTATTTATTTAAATTTATATTATCTAGGGAGATCTTTATTAAATGTATAATCTACAGACACAAAATGTAATAAAATATTTAATAATATATATATATATAATATTTTTTGTTACTTATTTTGAGATACTGGCCTTTAAAGATATAAATAGTAATTTAAATCTACAGACGCAAATAGATAAAATGTAATAAAATTATGTACACATGAAATTTTCTGAAAGAAGACTTGTTATTGAAGCAAAAAACAATGTTTTTACCTGTAGTGTCTTGCCTAAAAAAGCAGACAAAAGTCAAAGTAATCTAGTACTTTAAAGACAAACATCATATTTGTGGCTTTCACAGAAGCATCTATCATCACACACACCAACTGTTATCATTAAAAACAGATTCTCTGTTGAGTAAATGAATGTTTTTTTTTTGTAAAAATAATTCCAGCGGCATCATGGGAAATTGGTCGGCGCTCGTCACGTGCCTCTCAAAACACAGCCGTCAAAACTGACTGCTTCTGCAGATGTGCCGAAAACAATGACGCTCGTAGAACCGCCGTTCTCATGTTTCTGCAGGTACTGCTGCTCAAATGCTCCTTCCGAAGAGGGAACGACGGGCCGTAGGGCTGATGAGAAAAGCAGAATGAGAGAAAGGGAGAGCAGAACGAGGAGTCGGACTATTTTTAGGTGGCTGATCGTACCTGTGCCAAGTCTCTGGAGAAGCGAGTCCTGCCTTTCGGCCCGGGGTGTTCTCAGGCCCCGCTAACCCCGCGGCCGCTGCTGGGGAATGAGGGCCGCCCGCTGAAGGCTGGAGGTTGGAGGAAGGTTTCCCCCATCCGGTGGCCTCCTTTCTTGTGGCTCTCTGGAGGGAAGGGAGGTAATTATGCAGAGGGAGTGAAACGGGAATATGGAGCTCTTTTTTTACAGAATACACTACTTCAGCATCTTATGCTGCCCTAGAGAAGAATGAGAGAACAAGAGACTATAAGAGAATGCAAAAGAGGGAAAATCAATGCAATGAGAAAGCTCATTTTACCATTTCACCCAAAAATAAAAAATCATTTATTCACTCTCATATCATTCCAAACCTATATGACATTTTCTCCCATAAAACACAATTTAATTTAATTTTATATATAGTATCACTCCACTTCTTTCATATTTTTTGTCTTTTTTGTCTCATCCTTCGGTTTGCATTGTTAACTTCTTTATGAGTGACTCAATGAATCATTCATTCAACTGATTTGTTCAAACACACTTTCATTTAAGAATTATACGAGTGAGTCATTGAATCATTCGCTCCAATGTAACCTGCAGAAAGATTCACCAAAAAAGAAACGAAAATAATATAATATAATATAATATTTTATTTAGCAGTATAAAAGCATTATAAAAGTAGTCCATATGACTTGTTCTATTATTATATTATATTATTTAGCATTATAAAGCATTGTAAAAGTAGTCTGTATGACTTGTGTGCTATTATTATATTACATTTTATTGTATACTAGTGTGTTATTTTATTTATCACTTTAAAAGCATCATAAAAGTGGTCCATATGACCTGTCTTGTGTGTTATGTTTCTATTTTATGTCTTTTAAAGTAATACAGCATTTGTGTGAGGAAAAACAAAAACAAATTTACGTTCACTATTCGCTGAAAATCTTCCATGCATTGTATACATGCATAATATTTCTCCTTTTTGTTTCACAGAAGAGAAGTCACAGATTTGGAATGACGTGAGAGTAGATATTAACTGAATGTGTATTTCTAGGTGAATTATTCCTTTAAAGAGTCATTCATGTAAAAACTGAAGGGTGAATGAAGCTGATGGGACAGAAAGTGACAGAGAAAGAGAAACTGAAGTGAATAGGATTGTGGGAGAATCGGGTCAAGGTCGGGGAGACAGGAAGAATGGCGCGCGAGAGAGCAGTGGAGCAGGAAGTGCAGCCGGTGGAGACTGGAGGGAAGGGAGGGTCTGGCATCATTTCTTTTGTTGTGTTTTCATTCTGCTGCCTTTAACAAGTCTCATTTGGGGATCAGGGCAGGATTAGACGCTACAGGGGGGCATTTGATTGGTCTTGCCATGGATAAATGCTCCTCTCAGCGGGAGACGGGGCCAATAGCATGAAGAAAACCCACTCTGAGTGCTGATAGACTAGCAAATAACATTCTTTTGTTCAGCTAAACTCAGTGGAGAAGTCGCCCCACCACTCCAGAGAGACAATATGTTAACACTTTACTGAAATGATGCACTTGACGCTCACTGATAACCCAGCTTTGCATTGGTTGTATTCATGCAACACAGCTGTAAGCCTCACAATACTAGCGCTTTTGCTATTTCATCAAAAATAAAAACAATTTTTCCAGTAGACAACAAAAATGAGCAGTAGAAGCAGTTAATATCAAATCAAAGCACTGCGATCAGTTAGAGTTTGCATAGAAAAATGGAAGCGGAGCACAAAAAAGTCATTTTCTTTTGCAGTATTTCAGATGTAAAAATATCTAAACATTCTTGAAACTTTTGCATTGCATGCATTTATTATATTATATTATATTATATTATATTATATTGTATGATATTATTCTTTTGCAGTATTTCAGATGTAAAAATATCTAAACTTTCTTAAAGCATTTGCATTGCATGCATTTAATATATTATATTATATTATATATTATATTATATTATATTGTATTATTCTTTTGCAGTATTTCAGATGTAAAACTATCTAAACATTCTTCAAACTTTTGCATTGCATTATATTATTATATATTAGAACACAAGCCATATGGACTACTTTTATAATGATTTTATAGTGCTAAATAATATAATATAATATAATAAAAAAATAAAAAATATGTTCGAAATAAAAATATGTAAACATTCTTTTTTAAAAAAACATGCATTTTCTTAAGAGGCAAAACTGTTTATTTTTCTTACCCAGATGGCCAATGTTTTTCTTTTTCTTTTCTTATTTTAGGCATAACAACTTCTCTAAATTTAATGAGGTTCAAGCTTAAAACAAGAAGAAATACTTGCAAGGAAAATAAACTTTATTCAAGATTTATCCATTAAAAATAAGTCTTCCTCTCAACTGCTCAGAATTGTAAAGATGTTTAGATGTTTTTACTGGAAAACAAGGCAAAATATTGATACGGAAATGCTGTTTTGCAGCGACGACTCTACAGAAACGATTAGAGAAACAGGGAAATGCTGTTTACTCGGGCTGTGTGCTTCTCTGCAGGCTGGTCATGTGGCGATGAGAGCCGCAGAAACAGTGGGGCATTTGTCACGCCGTCCAGATGAAACGTGCCTTTAATGACACCAGACGAGGGAATCAAACTGCTCCACCGGCTCAGTCCTCCTTTTTTATATTATTATTAATGCACTCCGCAAATTACCAACGGCCCTCCAATTTGGGTTTAATTTAGATGTTGGATTACGTGTGATCTCTCCTGCAAATTCTGATGTCACGGTCATTGTCTGCCTGTTAGAATTCAATTTGAGGAGTGGAGATGGTTTGAAACGTGATGATGTGGAGGAGAATTAAAGTGAACACGGCGGGTCAGAGGTGGGAATATTATTCCACACAGAGCGACTTTTATAGTAGAATGCTGCCTGAAACCTGTACTGAAGACAGACCTTGAAAATAACAGCACACAAGGAGGGATTCAGTCTTGTTTAATGAAAGATCCTTCATGTTTGTTATGCTGAGACAGGGACTAGAGAATACTAGATCCATTCAAAACCCTATTGAGCTGGCAAGCAGCTTCCTAGTAAAGAACTGTATGTATGTATGTATGTATTATCATTCAATTTTGTTTTAATTATTTTTTAATTTGTCAGATTTTATTCATATTTGTTATATTTAGGATTGAAGATTTTTGTTTCTGAATATTTTGAACTTTTTATTACTTTTGAAGTCATCCACCACTAATTTAAAATGATAAAATAGATCATTTAGACATATATTATATTATATTTAGCACTATAAAAGCATCATAAAAGTAGTCCATATGACTTGCGTGCTATATTATATATGCCATATTAGATTTAATATATGTAAGCACATTTAATATATTTAGCACAAAATAATTTCTGATTTGAAAATATATAAACGCTTTTAAAACAGCATGCCTTTATTTCAGAGGCAAAACTGCTTATTTTTCCTTCTTACTCTATTTTTCTTAGCGATAACTCTGAGGTCTATAAAAATATTATAATAGAGGTGAAAGCTCTGGGATGCTGGTGAAGGATACATGTGATTTTGCTTTACATTATAACCAAATTGCATATTTTAGAAAGCACACTGAGTATTTTTTACCTACTGTTTTGAACAGTTTTTCCATCAATAGTGTGCCTATTATGCTTGAAAATGCAGTCTAGGTAGGCAGCTCACTAGTGATTGGAAGAGAGCTCTTGTGTATTTGTGTATGGCAGCTGACAGGAGCCCATCTCTTAGAGAAAGCAATTCTCCATTGAGCTGGACTCCTGGCCTTTATAGTGCTGTTGCTCACTAGTATGTGTGTGTGTGTGTTGGTGCTTGTTTATGAGTGTGTGTGAAGGGTAAAGGACCTCCTTGGAGTTGCTCGGGCCTTCTCATGTCAGCTGAAATTAGCTGGAGCAGCCTCTGCCAGACCAAATAATAAGCTCCAGTGTCTGGAGGCGTCTTACAGCAGACCTCTTCACACGCCACAGCGGCCGCTCTCCTGTTGCTGCGCTCCGAGAGGTCGTTGCTCTTATTTTCCACGTGCACCCAGGGAAATGCGTCCGATATGGAAAAATCTGGCCCAAAATCATTTGCATTACATTGCATTTTCCTTACTACCATTCTATCCCGCAGTAATGAGGATTTATGAGGTCACAGAGGTTGTAAATGCATGTGCAACGAATCGACCAAAACATCCATCATCTTCGAGAGCGCCGCGTCAGCGTGTCTAAACCAGTGCATGCATGATTTCGCAATATAGTTCACAAGTAATCAATAATTAAATCACGATTTGTTTACGCGTCCAAAAAGCACCAATTTTTATTCTATCATCTCACCCGTCTTTGTTCTTTAGCCCAGTCATTCAGAGAGCATTAAAATTGCATGCTGTCAATACAACCGCCTTTTCTAATGCACATGCGTGCAACTGGGGTGCTAACATGCCTATATGAATTATTAACTACAACAAATGACTTGTCACAGCATGTCTGGCAGCGTCCCATCACGTCTGTCGTGCTAACAGCCAGCGTGAGTCTACAAGCATCACAATGTCAAACCGCAGGGACCTGAGCTGCATATTGCAGGGATCCTTTAGCATATTGCATTGCAGTTGGCTAAGGTGTTTAAAGTAGTTTTTAGCATGTTATAAAGATAAGATGTTAAAAATTGTAACATGTTGCTGTGTGGTTCCTAAGGTGTTTTATGTAACTTTTAGCATGTTTGTGGATGCTAAAATGGTCCAAATAGCTTTAGCATGTTGCTATGCGGATGATAAGGTGATCAAAGTGTCTTTTAGCATGTTATGCTGATGTTAAGATGTTCGAAGTAGCTTAAGCATGTTGCTATGAGGTTGCTAAGGTGTTTTAAGGTGATTTTAGCTTGTTATGCAGATGCTAAGATGTTGCAGATAGCTCTAGCACGTTGCTATGCATTTGCTAAGGTATTCTGAATAGCTTTTAGCATGTTATGCAAATGATAAGATGTTGGAAATAGGCTTATGATGTAGATAAATGGTTGCTAAGGTGTTCTGAGTAGCTTTTATGCTAATTGGACGTTAAGATGTTCCGAATAGCTTTAGCATGTTGCTATATGGCTGCTTAGGTGATCCAAGTATTTATCTTGTTATGCAGATGTTAAGATGTTCCAAATAGCTTTAACAGGTATTTTTAAGTAGCTGTTAACCTTTTATATGGACATTAAGATGTTCCATGTAGCTTTAGCATGTTGGTATGCATTCGCTAAGGTGTTCTGAATAGCTTTTAGCATGTTATGCAAATCGTAAGATGTTGGAAATAGACTTAGGATGTTGATGAATGGTTGCTAAGGGTTTCTGAGTAGCTTTTAGCATGCTAGTTGGACGTTAAGATGTTCCAAATAGCTTTAGCATGTTGCTATACGCAGGGGCGATTCTAGGATTTTCACTTTAGGGTATAATAATAATAATAGCCTAATAATAATAATATATGTGATGAGGGGTGAACGCAGTGAAAACTTAGCTACAGTAGATGGGGAACCGATTATTGCTGCCTCATGATATTTTGTAAACTGGATTTATGACAAAGAACTGCACAGATGCATGCAGATATTATAACAATCTATCGATAAACACACACCTTGTCCTCTGTTTCTTGCTCTGCTATAGCCCCCCTAAAAGTGGCCTAGCAACGCCCATGGCTATACGGTTGCTTAGGTGATCTAAGTAGATTTGAACTTGTTATGCAGATGCTAAGTTGTTGCAAATAGCTTTAGCAGGTATTTTAAGTAGCTGTTAGCCTTTTATACGGATGTTAAGATGTCCCATATAGCTTTAGCATGATGCTGTGAGGTTGTCAAGGTGTTTTAAGTAGCATTTAACTTATGCATATGCTAAGATGTTTCATATAGCTTTAGCATGTTCCGATGCATTTGTTAAGACATTCTACATAGCTTTTAATGTGTTATGCAGATGGTAAAATGTTCCAAATAGCTTTAGGATGTTGCTGTGTGGTCGTTTAATTGTTCTGCGTAGCTTTTAGCGTGCTAGGTAGATGTTAAGATATTGCAAATAGCTTTAGCATGTTGCTACGCATGTTCTAAGGTGTTCTGAATAGATTTTTAGCATGTTATGCAGATGGTAAGATGTTCCAACTAGCTTTTGGATGTTGATATATGCTTGCTAAGGTGTTGTAAGCAACTTTTGGCATGCTAGGTGGATGTTAAGATGACGCAAATAGCTTTAGCACATTGCTATGAAGTGTCTAAGTAGCATTTAGTATGTTATGTAGATGTAAAGATATTCCAAATTCATTTAACATGTTGCTAAGGTGCAGGTTTGGATGCATTTTACCATTCAGCAATGCATTTTGCTGAATGTAATACAAAGGTGCAGATGTTATGAAATCATAATGCAAAAAAGTTGCACTAGAAAAATCTCTTGATGAAGTCTGAATATCCGATTCTCTGCGGGTAGCGAAGCATTGCAATCTCAAAGCTGCGCTAGAGCATGTTTTACTCATTTAATATGAATACAACATTCGTTTACGAGCACTGAGCCTCTCTTAAGACTCCTTCACGGTGCCAGAACGAGAATATATATTTGTTTAACGCTCTCTCACTGGACTTAAACCGTGCTTTGTTCTGTCGGATCTTGCGATTGTTGACAAACCGCTCTCTTCAGAAAAGTCGCCCATAACTTGTAGTGATTAAAACAAGTCAAATCTCCTTCATTCTTTTTTCCAAGCGTCCCCCACCACAGTAAATCCAAGAGATCTGCAGGTAATGATGGCTCTTAACATTCTTTTCCGTGGCTCTGAACGAGCTGTGCATTGTGGGATTAGAAGGGAGGGGTTGGGATAGTGGGCTTTTGGCTTTGTTTGATGTCTCTAGTACAGATGGCAGCGAGCGAGCACTGGGATAATGAAGCTCACTCCTCGAGCGGATCGTTAAACTCGGCACTGTTTAAACACACAATGATTGTTGGGTGAAGTTACCGCGTTAAGTCGTGTAGGGGGCTGGGTTTTAATTGTGGACAGACCACACAATCCCTCGGTGGAGTAAAGATGGCTTGATCTTGTCGCTCCCCGTCCCCCGTATGCCATAATTTGAGAGTGAAGCATCGCAGGGCAGGTTATGTTTATGATTTAATTAATCACCTGTAAATCAATATCAATACCACACCCAATTAAACTCTGGCGGTCTCTTCATTTGGCACTCCACAGAAGATAAAGCTTTTGGTGGCTTTAGCGGTGCTTCCTAAAGCAAATATCACTATTACTGTTGCTCTTACTTAGTACTAGTGATTTAAACAACCTGCTAACACTCAACGTGTAACTCGTCCTTGCAATATTCACCCTAGTAGATGATAAAATTGGCAAAATCCCAGCAGAACTGAATAACAAACATGCTAAAGCAATTTGGAACATCTTTAAGTCCATATAATAGGCTAAAATTTACTCAGAACAACTTAGCAAACAACATCTTAACATCAGTATAACGTGTTAAAAGCTAATGCCTTAGCAATTGCATAACTACATGCTAAAGCTATTTGGAACATCTTAGTGTCTACATAACGTGCTAAAAGATACTCAAAACACCTTAGCAACCGCATAGCAACATGCTAAATGAATTTGAAACATCGTAGCTTCAGCATAACATGCTAAAAGTTACTTAAACCCCTTAACAACCACATTAGCAACATGCTGCAATTTGGAATCTTTTGAGAATCTACATCATGTTACGGACAATACCTTAGACTTCTAACATGTTAAAAGCTACTCAGAAAATCTTAGCAACCACATAGCAACATCTTAAAGCTATTTGAAACATCTTACCATCCGCATAACATGCAAAAAGCTATTTGGAACATCTAAGCATCAGCATAGCATACTAAAAGCGACTTTACTCACCTTAGCACCCACATAGCAACATGCTAAATCTATTTGGAACATCTTAGCATCTGCATAACATTCTAAAGTTTACTTAAAACACATTAGGAACCACACAGCAACATGTTAAAGCTATTTTTTGAACATCTTATCATCTTTATAACATGCTAAAAGCTATTCAAAACACCTTAGCCAACTGACTTGAAATATGCTAAAGGGTTTTGAAAGGGTAAGCACTGCTCAAATCCATTTTAATAGTTGCTGGAATTACAGATCAGAGACTGACCTATAGATTGATAATTGACTAGCGTAGCAGTGCGTCACAAATGAGGACGTGTTTGTGATCTAACAATTGCCGAAGTTGTGCATGTGTCAGATGTGTTCAGTGGCCGGATCAAGTGTTTTATCAAATGTGAGGGACGAGAGACAGTAGCGAGAGCCGTTACTGCCCGCAGGCAGGCCGCAGGACACACTCTCACAGGACCCAATAAAGACATGCTTTCATGTAATGACGAGCCAGATTGTCTTGTTACTAGCAAGTACCTGCCTGTACCCTTCGTTTCCCGCTGTTTTAAATGGGATTTTCACGCTAATCTTTATCTTATTAGCTTATTTGCTCATATTAGGGTTAATGATTTTAACAAACTCCTACCTACTCTTAAGTAACTGTGTATGCGTCGTCCTACAGTTTGTAAAAGATTATTCAGTATTATTAAGGAATATTATTCCTCACTGTTATTACAACGTATTTACATTGAAGGGGGACCTGAGACCACAGAGACTTGGACTGGTAAGTAACCACCTAGCAACCATCCAGAATGCCCTAGCAACCACATAGAAACATACTAAAAACCATTCTAAAAACTACACTCCAAACTAAAAACTACATTGCAACATGCTGAAAAACACTCAGCGACCACACCTTAGCGACCATAAAGTAACATGTTAAAAACTACTCACAACACCCTTGCAACCACATAGTGACATTCTAAGAACCATTCAGAACACCTTAGCAACCACATACAAAATGCTAAAAACACTGAATACCTTAGCAACAGCATAGCAACATACTAAAAACACTCTGAACACCTTAGCAACTGAACAGCAATGTGTTAAAACACACAGAACACCTTAGCAACCGCAGAGCAACATACTAAAAACATTCTGAACACCTTAGTAACAGCATAGCAACATACTAAAAACACTGAACACCTTAGCAACTGAAGAGCAATGTGTTTAAACACACAGAACACTTAAGCAACCACACAGCAACATACTAAAAACACTCTGAACACCTTAGCAACGGCATAGCAACATGCTAAAAACACAGAGAACACCTTAGCAAATGCATAGCAACATACTAAAAACACACAGAACACCTTAGCAACAGCATAGCAACATGCTAAAACAATCAGAACACCTCAGCAACTGCATGGCAACATGCTAAAACATTCAGAACACCTTAGCAACCACATAGCATTTTTATTTATTTATTTAATTTGATTTGATAGTATATTGGTTAGTGTTATTGCGCGGCAGTAATTCGGCCCTCACAATGAAGCCTTGGTTTATCCAGCGGAGCAGCTTAGTCCTATTAATCTCTTGTAACCAAATAAAGTGTGGCCGGGCTTGTCGTGGCGGCTGCCGGCTAAGGCCAAGGACTCGTGTCCTCTCTTTGGGTCATTACTAAGCTTGCACCCCCCAGGGCTCTCCATTTCCATTGCAGCTCCTCTGTTCCTCTGCTCTACCACGCTCCCAGACTCTCCACGGCTTATCGTTTGGAAACAGATGTGTTGTGACAGTGGACATTTTCCATATGAGCTGCATAGTTATGACAGAGAGCAAAGCACCGTATGATCCAGGCCGGTCAAACCGCCACATTCATCCCCTCGGTTCTCAGAGCTCTTCTCTAGACGCTGCTGATATGGAAAGCCGTTTAAACAGCTTCGTGAAACAACTTCCAATCTTCACCAGCAAAGCCCTGGCCCGTACATTCAGGCCGTGTCCCAATTCGCGAACTACGTAGAATGCAAGATTAGCATGTCCCAAATCATAGTATGTTAACCTAGATTTTATTTTCTGAGGGAAAATTGCAGTAGCCCCTCACTGCAGAACACAAGGTCCAGGTTTAGGGGTGGAGATGGGTGGGTTTAGGGATCAGGGGGAGGAGACGGGTAGGTTTAGGGGTGGAGATGGGTGGGTTTAGGGATCAGGGGGAGGAGACGGGTAGGTTTAGGTATATGTAAGGTGGGAGGAGTTGGATCTGGAGCCAACCACGCCCCCTGGATCTTGTGTTCTGCAGTGAGGACCATCTCGAAAATTGAGTGGTGTTTGCCACGCAGAAGTCACCGGCATGATGCTAAGGTTTTCTTGGAGGTTGCCACAACGTTGATATATGGTTGCAAAAGTGTTCAGAGAGATTATTCTCCATAAAATTATGCTAAAAATGTTTTATGTTAAATTTTATGTGCGAAACTCACCACCACAATGCCAGGTTATTGCTAGGGTTTCTGGGTGGTTGCTACAACATGAAATAGGGTTGCCAAGTGATTTTTCTTCTCATAGAATGACAAAACAAGACATTTATTTACTAATATTGTTTCTTTTCAATACCAGTAGCCAATATAGTAAATTAAAAATTAAAATAAAATAAAAAAAATGGTTTAGGTGCAAGGTTTTATGTGCAAAAAAAGTCACCACCAAGTTGCAAGGTTATTTGCAATGCTATGCGGTTGCTACGTATGTGGTTGCTAAGGTGTTCTGTGTGAATTTTAACATGTTGCTATGCGATTGCTAGGGTTTCTGGGTGGTTGCCACAATGTTGATATATGGTTGCCAAAGCGTTCTGAGTGATTTTTCTCTCATAAAATGACAAAACAATATGTTTAAATATCAGCATTGTCTCTTTTTAATATCAGCAGGCAATATAGTAAAAAAAATTATGTTTTATGTTACGTTTTGATACATTTTATGTGCAAATGTCACCATGAAGTTGTTAGGTTATTAGCTAAGGGCTTTGCTGTATGGTTGCTAATGTGTTCTGGGTGAATTCTGACATGTTGCTACGTGTTTGTTAGGGTTTCTGGGTGGTTGCCAATGCGTTCTGAGTGATTTTTCTCCTCATAAAATGACAAAACAACACATTTATTGACCAATATTGTCTCTTTTCAATATCAGTAGCCAATATAGTAAAACAAAATGTTTTATATTATGTTTCATGTGCAAAAGTCTCCACCAAGATGTTGCTAAGGTTTTCTGGATTAATTTTACCATATTGCTATGTGGTTGCTGGGGATTCTGGGTGGTTGCCACAATGTTGATATATTGCCAAAGTTAAAATGGTTTAAAAAAGTTAAAAATGTTAAAATCACTTGACTTAGCAGAGTTTTAAGTACACATGTTATTTTTTGGTCATACTGATGTGTTACATACTCCAAAGCATGTATTTTTATCTTTAGTGAAGCAGCAGTAGAAGAAATTCATGGATTTCGATGCCCCAGACTAGCGGTGACCTTTACAGCTGTTTTAAACCAATATCTGGAGTCTGAACATCTCATATACTGCAGGACTAGGTGCGCTGAGCCCGCAGGGATTTGTGTAGTGCTTCCGAGCATCAGACCATAGCTAAAACCTCTCGTGTCAACTCCATGAATGCACCCAACACTGAGCGAATGGCATGCTTTTGAAATCATATGTCTGGGGGTGGTAGCTTATCCTCTGCTATGTGAAAGCACTGAATTCTGGCTTATCGTGCTGTGCTGTACCACAGACGGATGCCGCTTCCCTTGCAGGCGATGAGTGGGGATCGCTCTTTGAACGATAATTACTCAATGGAACTGATTCAATTAATTGAGGCCAGGAGCAAAAACTGGAAAGATTGGAACAAATTAAATCATAATTATCAGCTACTTAGGAGAGGCCACACCTGAGTAATTTCAAATTAAGATAAGTGTATGTACATAGCAGTTGTCCTGCTGTAGGAAGCAGACAGCGCTGACAATATTAGCATGCGGCGTGTGACGCTAATCCAGTGAAATTAATCTGAGCTGGATCAAACTAACTGTTTTTGATGCTCAAGAAATTATAAGAAATTATATCCATTGCACTGGACTTTTTCTTCCTCTTGTGATGCACTTGAGAGCATGATTGTTATGTTTGTTGAAAGTGGCGGCGTTTTAGCGCCAGTATAGTATTATACCGATATTTAACTGTGCTAATGTGGTGTCTATCAACTGCTAAACCAGCATTTTGATTGAAACTGGTTCAGATGTGCTGATAAACACTGCATATCTAATGTCTACTGCAGATTTAATGCATACTGCAGAGTGTACTGCATACTTTGTTGAATCAACTTTTTGAATCCTACAGCTTTTCAGTTCTTTTTTTTGTGGCCATAGAAGAGTAAAGTGTCAATCGGATGCATGCTTTAGAATCTCGACGGATTAGTTTTTCATGAATACTGCGAATTTGGACATATTACGTTATTCATTTGATGTTTTAGCTTACTATATAGCAAGGAAGTTGACATACTGTATTTAACATACTTCTTTGTCTGTATACTGTACATTTTGGCAAATGAAGAAGGGTAGAATCTGGTGTACGTACTGCATACTGCAGAAATAATAGTATGGTAGTATGTAATTCTGAATTCTTTGTGTTTTTCCGGAGGCTAGGAAAAAGCCGTGATTGAGACGCATACAGGAAAGCAGGTGGATGCTTAGGACGCAGCTTCATTATGAAGTTCACTTGTGGCTTTTGCCAATTAACGTCTCCAACGAGCGGCGCAGCTGGGATCTTTAGCACTGACGTTCACTAAGGTCACTCTCGCACATGTAGTAATTGTATTCTTCTGTGATTCCAGGTCAGTCTCCCGCAATCGATGACATTCCAATAAACAAGGTGGCGGTCGGCCAAGCCATTGTTTCACTGCGGTGCGGCTTGAGAAATTCCTTAATCCCCCATCTACAGCAGAGCTCAGGAGCTTTACTGGTCTGGCCTCCCTGCTGGCTGGGGTCCATAGCACTGTCAAAGCGGTCTGATTTACACCCCTGCTTTTCCTGCATTTTCTCCGCAGCCTCTCCAGTCTTTATATCCTATACGACCACATTGAACTCGACTCGTCCATTCTGTTTTTCGCTGAATGTGTCTGTTGCATTTGATAACAAAAGCAAATAGTGAGTTAATTTCATTCAATTATGACTGAAAGTGCATTGTACTTTCATTAAACTCAATAACTGATTATATTAAGCCGAACTTAAACTGAATGAGTTGCAGTGGATTTCTAGTTCCCAGCAAGCTTTGCTTTATAAGGAGAAAAGGTCCAAATGTTTTTTTTTTTACAGCGATGCCATAAAAGAACCATTTTTGGTTTCCCAAAGAACCTTTCAGTGAACAGTTCTTAAAAGAAACTTTTTAATAATATAAAGAACCTTTTTCCACAATAACAAACCTTTTGTGGAATGGAAAGCATGGAAAACAAACATGCATAAAAGCACCTTTTCCAAACTAATTGCAAATGATTTATTGAAAGCATAATCTATTAAATGCAATAAACAAATGATCTGATACCATTAGAAATGTTTGTTTTATGAAGAACTTTGTTAATCAGGTCAATAAGCAATTAACAACTATTCTTCCTTTTTATTATACAAATTTTTGATTACAAATTTATAAATCTGTTCTGAGATCAGGTAAAAACTATATAGATGCTGGCTTCACAGAGATCGAACCATTGAAATGTTGTAATGTTTCGAACCGTTATGATGATACATAACTGTTACTGAAATAATGTGACTTTGGCAGTTTGACATGCACTGAATCATTAGTTTGAAACGAATTATTCACAAAGGTTTTGAAGCTTCGAATTCTCTTCTTGTTACTATACGAATGTGCCATTAAAATGTCTACATATTTATAAAACTAACCCAAGATCAGGTAAAAATCATACAGACTCTGGTTCATGCGTTCACAGAGATCGAAACATTGAAAATTCGTAACGTTTTGAAACACTTCGGCAGTTTGGTACATGCTCTGAATCACTGGTTGGGAATAAATGATTCGCAAAGTTTTCAAATTCTCTTCCTTATTATTATACAAATGTGGATTAAAAATGTCTATAAATACATAAAACTGGTCCAAGATAAGGTAAAAACCCATATAGACACACCATATAGGTTCACAGACATTGAAATTTCATAACATTTCAAAATAGTTATGATGTAATGAATGTAACGAATCCTTGTTTACTGAAATCAACAAATGTATAAAACTAATCCAAGATCAGGTAAAAATCATACAGACACTGGTTCATGCATTTACAGAGATCGAAACATTGAAAATTCGTAACGTTTTGAAACACTTTGGCAGTTTGAAACCCGCTCCGAATCACTGGTTCGAAACTAATTCGTAAAGGTTTCAAAGCTTCACAAAGCAGTGTTTCAAAATCGCCCATCACTTTTCAAATTGCATTATTTGATATAATTGAGTTAACTTCTTTAATATTTGAATTAATCCGCAATTAACGTGTTTGTTTAGCACAAAATTCTAAGCTCTACTAATCTAGTTTGTTAGATTAGCTCACTGATTAGCTCACATTTTTTGAGTTTTGCCAACTTATTAGGGTTTACAGTGGTTTCAAATGGTCAGAAGGACAAAAAAGTGAGTGTTTGAGCGGACCGTATGTTTACGTTAGGACCGAAAAGCCACAAGCCAGCAGCGGGAGTGGAATATATTTGGAGCTGCGATAGAGAGGGATAAATAATGTGACGTTTGTAGGAGGCCTTCGCCCCACACACATGTAAATCTCCCCCACTTCGCCGCTCAAATAATCCTTCAAAGCCATCCTGAGGTTTTGAGGGAATGATTGGCTTTTGTGTCGCCTCCCGTTGCCTTTTTCCTGCGAGCACCGGCAGTGTCTGTTTGCGGCGAGTCTATTCAGACTGCAGATCCGCAGCAGAACGCCGCTATTAAATCACCACATTTAAGACGGCTGCCTCGACAAAGCCCTTCTCCACTTCTGAAAAGACCCGAGCACGGCATATTGTCACGGATCGACTGACGCGCTTAGCATTCCGCCGCATTTCCAATTCCGTGCCATGTGCTGCTTCTGCAGGGAAAAGCGGGGCAGGAGGCTGTCATGGCCGAGGGAGGGTTTGGTTTCAGGGTTAGTGCAGGAGCAGAGCAGCTCTCGTCTCTGATCTCAGAGCTGTATGAGGCCGTGTGAGAGGCCATCGGCGCTGTAAAGAGAATAACATATGGGGAAAAAAAAAAAAACTATGTTCTTCGGAATGTTGCATTTTTCCCTCAACAGCTGCACTGTACGGAACAGGGTCAACAGAAAGAAAAGACAGGCAGAGTTACAGTATAGGGATGTTTGGGTCTGTCAGGTTGTTGGTTACTGCATAGATATGTATAGGTAGATTCCCTATTAGCATCTGTTTCTATGGGCCGCTATACGCAAGTCGTCCGCCATATTGGAATGGTCAAAACAGGAATGTGAATGCTCGAGAGCAAATTGCCTGTATGTCTGCAACCCTAGTTATACGCATGTATGAAGGTCTATATCTGTAATAGACTTCAGCAGATGATTTTGCTAAACTAACACAATACAACAAGAAGAAGCCATTAGCTAACCCAACATTTAAAAAGTACTATAGTTTAAAAACCTGTAATATTAAGTTAATACATATTAAAAACACAAACCAATGATGCACATGTCTCTTTCTGTTCATTAGCCGACTATGTCTTAATGTCTGAAAAAGAAACAGCATCGCAGCAACAAATATATAATGAGCTTGACTTTTTCATCAGCAGCGAGTGTGTTTGAATTGCAGTCTGGGGGAACGTGCTCGTATATACGTATACTGTATGTGCGTCTTCCTCGGTGTGCAATAACGAGTGTCGGCCTACACCTGCAGCGCGTCGCTTCTCAGTCCTTAAATTTATGTGAAGGATTCATGCAAAATGATCTTTTGTCCCCCAAAAAAGCACTGAAGGAGGCGCTTCGAGACACCACAGTTGTTCAGACACATTCTTTCAGACGATCGGCGCATAAATGTTTCAGCGCTTTTTTCAAATGCACAATAATATCAGACATAATTTGAGCCAGCCCAGCATGCTTTGCAGTCATCGGGGGTTGTTTCCTTTTATCATTAATGTGCAATCCAGAGCATTTCAAAAGAGCTTCGAGCTTTTTTACACGGCTGGAAATGGATGCTAACGAGGCTGCCGACGAACACGGTTGCGCTGCAGTAAACGCTAAAGAACTGTTAATTAGCGGATGCATGCTAATAGGCCACGCTGTCACACAATCGACAGCGCAACCCTCCTCCATCCGTTTTTTTTTTTTTTTTGTGGCCGTGATGCAAAACAAAACAAAACACTTCATTATGTGAGAAAACGGCACGTTGTTCAACCCGAATTAATTGCATTGTGCTTGGCGAAGATGCACTAACACACTTTGATGCAGTCCTGAAATATGCATGGGCTTGTAGTCTGAGGTGATGCAAAGAGCCAAATTTCCACCGCTTTGGGCCTGAATGGGCTCGATCTTTCAGTTGCACTTAGTAAGTAGATAATTTAGCTCTCATTAAACATGGACACTGCCTGCACATACTTATCATATATAAATGTGTAGCTTATTTAGTTAATTATATATATATATAATTTTAATGTGCAGTTTTTCATAGTGCAGTCATGCTATAATCTATTAATAAATACCCTATTTATTTATTCATTCATTCTTTCATTTATTCAGTCTTTTTTTAAATGTGGCACAAAGGCCATATATATATATATATATATATATATATATATATATATATATATATATATATATATATATATATATATATATATATATATATATATATATATATATATATATATATATATATATATATATATATATATATATATATATATATATATATATATATATATATATATATGTGTGTGTGTGTGTGTGTGTGTGTGCGTGTGTACAGTATGTGTGTGTTATTTAAGATTATTTTATAGCTTATTTATCAAAGTGATTCAAAGAGCCAAATTTCCATCCCTTTGGTTCTGAATGGGCAGTTACACTTAGTAAGTAGATTATTTTCGCTCTTTAAATATGGAAACATGGCTGAACACCACAATGCACTGATGCCAAACCTTTAAGCAGCTCAGAAAATGCAAAATAATGGGCTTTTCTACTTTGAGAAGGACATGAAAGGTGGCGCAGTGGAGATGCCCTGCGTTTCAGGCCCTGTCCGTCCCCGGGGACCGAGACTCATTAGCTCTTGACTTCAGAGCAGCCCAGTCCTGCTTCTCTGGCTCTCAGATGTGGATAGAAGATGCCGGACTGAGGGTCCACAGCCGCTTTCCAGCCCCTCCTTCTCCACTGCTGTCTCACTATCCCATCACCCCCCACTGTTTGTTCAGTTTGACTGACAGCTGGTTGAAGTTCAAGGCGCTGGCAATACTGTTCTGCTCCGGGTTTATTGGAGGCAGTGAGGGAATGACAAAATATAAATGTGAAGTGATAAAACTTTTAGTGCCTGGCTGATCAGAAGGTTAGTTGGCTACTTATGTTGATGTTGCTCATATTTGTAATGTTATTCAATCTTAGCCCTATATAATATTTATAGGAAAGTCCAGGTGAATGTGTGGTTGTAATGGATCCCATAGATGATGTGAAGGGTTTGTTAAAGGGTTTTTTGAAATAGCTTGATGAAGACTTTCTCTCCAATAGATGCTTTGTGTAATGGTGCATTTTTATACTTTATAAGGTTTGGGAATCATAAGGAATTTAAACATTTGATTCTGGTTCTTCTTAGTACTTGGCTGAAGGTACTATTAACAATTCTGTTTGTAAAAAAAAAATTGGAAGATAGAAGTGCTCAGCTTCCTGTTGCCATATGATTTTATCTGTGCATTATTGCAATACTTCACCTGTGCAATACCTTACTTGTGCAATAGTAATAGTTTTTAGTCTTACTTGTGCAATAGTATATTGATAGTATAGTAGTAGCATAGTAATTTCCTTCAATGTTGTCTTATCTTGTCTTATCTTACATTCTAATAATTGGGTGTAGTTTATTTGTTTGTTTGTAAATAAGAACAATTATTTGTGTGTGTATTTACTATTATTAAATATTTTCTTTCATTCGTTTCAGTGGTTAATTTAAACAAAAAAAAATGTAATGTGTTATGTACATAAATAGTAGTTTTTTTTAATTAAATCCTAATAATTTATTAGTTAATTTAATTGTTTTATGCTTATAGATTAATAGTATATATTTAACTATATATATTGTCATATTAACGGCACAGTATCAGTTTTCGCTCAATTTCTAGCCAGATGTGATAAAATAACCTGTAGTTTAGGAAATGAGTCTGAGGACTTCAGTTACCGCTCTGACTGATTCATTCGCGTTTCTGATTCTGAACAGTGAACACTGGTAGAGTATTTTAGTTTGGTGTGCTGTCTGCTGCGTGTTCATATATATTTGTGTGGCCTTGTGTTTGTGTTGCTCGTTTCTATCAGCCCAAAGCTGAAATCATTGGAGGGTCTAGCTGTGACCAGATCGTGTTCGGATGATCTGGTCAAAGCTGCTGTATGGTCTGAATCCCTGCAGCTCAGTATACTGTACACCAGCAGCGTCTCTGTCCTTCATATATATTATATATAGGATGAAAGCAATGGAAGTTGAAAGTGCTCTTAATAGGCCTCATGCTTTATTCCTTCAGCACATGATGCCTGCAGAAAGAGCTGTGTGTGCAGCTTATGTAACGCTGATCTTATGTGGCCTGTTGTTTGACAGTGTTCCTGTATCAGTATGTTTTAGCAAAAATTATGATTTTGGTGTTTGTTCAGTAAGTATAATCATTTAAATTGAAGCTTTTGCATTTTTGCGAGTGCTGTTTTCCTATACTAAACTCACTATGATGTTAGCATGCTCTAGTTGAAGCCCAGAGTGTTACTAAGCGGTTGCTAAGGTGTTTTTAGTGTGCTAAATGAGACTTTAAATCGACTATCTTACCTAGAACCCTATGAAATCCATTTATTTTTTCCAAAATTATTCCCCCCCCCCCAAATTCTGTTTTTTGTTTAAATTTTTCTGAATTCCATTTTGATGGTTTAAGTCCATAATTTAGCATCAAAAAGGATATCTAATTGAAGTAATAAAGCCAATACATTTTTTTAGAAAATTGTTAATTTATTATGATCTATTCAAATGTCAACAATTTTAGAGTCTATGAATTTATTTAGTTATTTATTTTTAGGAATGCTGTGTTGTCTCAATTTTTCTGGATTCTGTTTTATGATTTACTAAAGTGTATTTTCCAATCAAATAAATTAATGGGATATTTTTAAATCAAATATATTCATACAACTACAACCAACTTTTACTTTAACAACAAGATTAATCTTTTAAAATGTAATCAAATGAAATCTGAACAATTCCTTTCATTTTACGGCAAACAAGTGTGCTGCACAAGAGAGTTTTACTGTTTAAATGAAAACATGGATGAAAAATGTGTGATATTGTTTTATTTAAAATTATGCAATACTGTTTTGCATTATACTGTACAATAGTAATACATTTCTGTTATAATTTCTACTTGTCTGTGTATATGATGATGATTTTCTCAAATGAAAATGTGATTTGATTTAGTTTATTTTATATGCTTCTGAGAACAAGATGAGATATCAATATTACAAATTTTTCATATTTTTTTAATTTACCTCTTTCCCCGCCATTGACGAGTTATCTCGTCTTTTAGAAGACAACGCTTCACCGCCAAAGATGAGTTTTTACGGCTTTTCGTGTTTTCACTGTTATACACTAGGGGGCGCTATTACACATCTTCTGAACGAGTACAAAACCTCCCGAACAAAAGCACACGTGAACAGGACGGAGAAACAAGCGATCTCTTATGTGAACAGATACATATGAAAAATAATGCGATCATCAGCAATGGCAGCATATAAATGAAAACTGCATAATGTTACAGAGTAAAATGTTGATCCAGGAAGTGGTATATGTCTGTGCAAGCTTTGGAAGTGTTGATAGAAGCGATTTACTGGATTTATGCTTTGTTAATCGTACTGAATATTACCCAGATGTAGTGTTTGATAAAAATTGGATTTTCTCACCATTTTGCTCAAAATTATGCATTTTTATGAAACCTACCTATATTCAAGTGTTGATAAAAAAAAGTGACTCTCAGTGCAGCTCTTCATATTTCAGCATTTGTCTTTTTGCACTTTAATATTAACAGACACTAGTCCATATCACAATTTGATTCATGGTACAACTCTACTTTTGACTTATTCATCTAAAATCCCGTGTTATACAGTAAATTCCATTTTTAGGAGTTTACGTCCATTTTTAGGAGTTCACGTCCATGTGCTCTTCAAATACGGCCCTATATACCTTTAGCATGACCTTACACAATACATTCTCCGGGTTGTGTCACTTAAACAATACAGGCCATTCTTTCCGTCCCCCGTCCCGCAGAGGTCGTTTATGAAAGCCTTGATTGACAGCCTAATTACCCAGTACAGCAGCGTGAGCTCTCTGTTGTAGGTGCGGCTCGCAGGATCGAGCAGGACAGGTGGTTGGATGGATGGAGGAGGTGAATTTGTCCTCTCTCCGTCCATCCGGGCTGTCAGGGGACCGCTGAGTGTGTTTACACGCTCAAAACGGCCAGGCAAGTGGCCCAAGCAATCAAGTGCACAGATAAAACGGAAACAAATAATAGGTGAGGAGAGGAGAATTGCGTGCGTCCACTGAGGCGGATAAGACAAATATGGGCCGGTGATTGAGCGGTGCATTCAGGCTTTGTTTGCTCTGATTCAGGCAGTGATGGGCAGGTCGGGGAATGTGAGGGGCTTTAACAAGACAGCTGCCGACGGGACGAGTGGCAGTGGCACTTTCAGCTGTCCTCTCTCAAAGACAAACAGGTCACATTCCTCAAGGACAGTCGGTCGGACGGACGTGGCATTCGAAGGATATTTATGCCTCATGCACGAGCGAGTCTGGCAGTGCCGGCGCCTTGGCGGCCCATGCCAAGAATTCATCTTTAACCACCTGTTTAGTGATTCTTTTCAGTTTTATGATAATTACTCGTGCAATGCTGTAATTAAGGAGTAAGCTGTGACATTAAACGGGATAAAGCGCAGAACTGTATCGATCTGGAGATGAATTAAATTGCATCTCTCATAACGGTTGCTGTATGTTGGCAAGAACCTGTTGCGTATGAAATTAGTTTAAGAGTAAAGGCAGAAAAAGGTTGTGATGATGTTGTTGCTATGAATGCAATGTAGCAAAAACATGTTTTCCTGCCTTTTGATATGATATAAATGTCATAATATGTATGCAAACAGCCGTTGTTGCTTAGTATATTCAAAAAAGTTTAAAGCAATAAATAAAATATGGTAAGCATGCAAATAAAATTAATTAAGAGGTTCAAGTGAAAAGGCTTTAGTATTTTTGCAACTCAGTATTTTTCAGTTTTTTTTTTTTTTTGATAAAAAATTCAATATTTATATATACAGTGGGTACGGAAAGTATTCAGACCCCCTTAAATTTTTCACTCTTTGTTATATTGCAGCCAGAAAAGTAGTTTGTTATTTATTTTGTATTTTTATTTTCATTTATTTTATTTTATTATTTATTTATGTGTTATGTATTACTTATTATTCATTTATTTTTTATTTATTTATATATTTTAACAATACAGATTGTGTCAAAGCAACTTTACAGCATTAAATAGGAAAATAGTCTGTCAATAATGCAAAATGACAATAGTATTTTATGCTCAAAAATAGCTATATATATTTTTTTTCCCCCAGATGAAACATAATTTCAACCAAACAGCTGTTGTTGCTTAGTAGATTTAAAATGTTTATTGTAATAAATAAAATATGATGAAAGAGGTTCAAGAGAAAAGGCAGATAATATTGTTACTATAATTTTTTACTAGGCTATATAAGAAATAAAGCAAAAACATTATCTCAATCTTTTTTGCCTTCTGATTTTATATGAATTTCACAATAATTATGCATATGCTCAAAAAGTTATTAATATATCTATTTTTCTTACATAATTTTATATTTAAATATATATTACATGCATACAGAAAATTAATTCATAATTATATATAATATATAAATAATATTATAAATAGTTTCATTCTTTCTACTTCAAAATGTCATGTTACTTTTCTGCGTATATTTAGAATAAAGCAAAACCATGAATTAAAGAAAAGCACATCCTCTATCTGCAGCGTCTCAATGTGAAGGTTGTTCCATGCGTTTGTCTAAAGATAAACGTTGCTATCGGTCGTTTCATCTCTTTGCACGTCCACGTTCTATTGATTGAAGCTTCTTGTCAAAATCCAACAAGTAGGTGAATCCCTCGTCACAGATCTGTGTCATATCCCTCTCACGATTCAATCAATGCTGAAAGCTCTCTCCAGTCTCCAGATCTTCTGCTCCTACAGGAATCCTTCCTTTAAAAATTAAAATCCTGTCATTTACTCTCCCTCATGTCACTCCCGATGCTTCAAAGCAACACTAAAGGAGCGATCGACGTGATTCACCAGGTTTCAGGTTTGAAATGATGAGGGTGAGTAAATGATTGTTTTAGTGAACCATTCCTCTGAACTTTAGTGAAGTTTTGTGGTTTTCTTTCTCTAGTGTTCAAACGTCTGTTCCCTTCTGTTGACCTCAGATCAGTTTCTCTGTTGCTTTCGTCTTCTGAAGTCACTCTGATGGGGTTTGAGAGTTTAGATGCACGTTGCTTGGTGTCGGTGTGATGATGTTATTTTGTGAGAACACAGCCTGGCATTATTAATGCTTCATGAAACCACGGTGGGGTTTTGAGACACAGGCCAGAAATGGAAAGAACCACACGAAATGGTTTATCAAACAGTTATTTTATTTTATTTCAGTTTTTCATATTTTTTATTATATTTTATTTTACTTTTATATTTTATTTATTTTATTAAAGGGGTCATATGATGCGATTTCAATTTTTCCTTTCTCTTTGGAGTGTTACAAGCTCTTGGTGCATAAAGAAGATCTGTAAAGTTGCAAAGACTAAAGTTTCAAATCCAAAGAGATATTCTTTATAAAAGTTAAGAGTCAACCACGCCTACCTAAAACAGCTAGTTTAGACACGCCCCCACATATCTATGTCACTATGTGGGAAGATTTGCATAATGCTGCCCAAATGTTCACGCAAAGAAAGAAGGCGTAACTTTTATTCTCACTGTAGTTTTGTTGCTGCCGCCGCCGCCATGTCGTGAAGGCGCTGTGTGATTCGTTGTGAAAGCGAAACTACTTTGTTTGGCCTTCCAAAAGAGGACGATATCTG
>NW_015547715.1:727224-735467 GCF_001515605.1 Sinocyclocheilus anshuiensis
TAATTATGTCCCCACTGGATGCAACAAATGCCTCGTTTATAATGGGTTTTCATGTTTATTTCTCTTCGCTCCGGCCGGACAGGGCATCACAGTAGGGTAAGGGGAGTAACATTTCCGTCACACGCTTGAGGTATTCGACGAGTATTCGATTAAAAATCGACGCGTTTCAGAAAGGCGGGGCATAGAGGAGAAACAATAATGTACAGTATGTGGAAAATAATGTGTTTTTTGAACTTTAAACCGCATAAACACATTTCATTACACCAAATACACAAAATAATGTTCTTTTTAGCAACATCATATGACCCCTTTAATATTATTATTTTTAAATTAACATTTTTATTATTTATTTTATTTTATTATTTTAGTGTTTTAGTTTTTATATTTTAGTTTAACTTTTTTATTTTACATTCGTAATTTTATTTTAATTTATTATTATTTTATATATTTTTTCATTTTTTATATAGTTATTATTATTATATATCAGTGTTTTATCTTTTTATCTTTTTATTTTATTTTACGTTTTTATATTTTATTTTGTTTCATTTATTTCATTATTATGTTCTTATTTTATTTGATTAGTTATTTATTGTTTATTTTATTTTTATATATTTTTTTATTATTTATTTATTTCAATTTTATTTTTAATTTAATTTAATTTACATTTTTATTTGTTTTGTTTACATCACTGTCTGGCAAAACTATGACATGCTTTTTTCTATTGCTAGCTGATGTCAACTGATGTTAGGGAGAGGGGGGATTTTTAGAGAGCCTTTTATAAAATGTACTATATCTTCTGAGAACAAGATGAGATATCAGTATTTTTAAATTAATATAATTTTTTAAATATTTTAAATTAAGTGTAATATTTTTAGTTTTCAGTCCAGAAGAGAAGGTATTTTAAATGCGTATAAATAAATGCATTTAGACTGAATATGATTTCCCAGGCTGTTTATCGGTGGCTGTGTTTGTTTAGCTGCGCAGGTATTACTGCTCTGCGTGATCACTTTCTAGACGGCTCATTTCACTGGCATGTCGAGCCGAGTCAGCAAACGCTTTTGCACGATAAATGATCCTCTTACACATTAAACAGCATCAGGCGCATTATCTCCCTCTCCGTTAGCGTTGTTTAGACTAAACGAGCATCTCTGAAACAGCACAAATAATACGCAGCATGCACATAAAAACTCTGAACGCATTTGAGTGTAAATCTGTGAAATGTGTGAATGTAAATAAAGGAAACGGCATTTACATTCGACATAAATGCGGCCGTGTTTGGTTAAGTTGGCTACGTCTCCCCGGTGACATTATAAATTCAGCTTCTTTTTATTTCTTGCAGCAGAGGTCGATTTCCAGCCACGAGGGAGATTGTGTAATTGCGGCTGATGGTGGTATGACATTTCAGGCGTCTTCGAGTGTCCGAAAGGCCTCGTCTAATTGCCTCCATTGCAAATGAACCGGAGGCTGTCGGCGAGACCCGATCATCCCATCAAGCCGTGTTTTTGTTTTGGACAGAAAACAGTTTTAGCTGGAGATTCAGAGAAACATTTGATTCGGTGGCTGCAGTTAATGAGCTTGTATCACAAACGCATTTAAAAGGAAAGCCAGTTTTAGAGCGGGGCTCTGTAATTAATCTGAAGTCCCCCTGCAGAACGTCAATACACGATGAGCGTGTTTTCTGGCCGCTAGCTGCACTTTTGTCTCTCCGCTGAGGAGAATTAGTGAGAATGTGTCAGGTGAGGGACACCGAAAGGTCATTCTCTTGTTCCTGTCACACTTTTAGAAAGCTCGCTCAGAGCTCAGGTTTTCACTCCACTACTTTTCTTTTCACATTCATGAGCTCAATATACTGTACTTCATTGTCATTTCCCTTCTTGCAAATAAAAGATGTACATTGTTAGAAAAGTTATTCATGTGAAAAACGTTGCAGAAACGTTACTTTCGAACATTAGAACAACATTCTACACATTCTGTGGCTAAATGCACTCTTTTAAAGCAGTGTTGTGTTAGTATATACTCTTATGGTATTTAATATGATTGAAATAGCTTTTATTTTTATATTTTAATAAAGTAGTAGTATTTTAATTTTTATTTTATGTGTTATATATTTGTTTTATTTTATAGCTTTAGTAATTTTGTTATGTGCTTTTGTTATTTTTAGATTTTGACAATTTTTTTATATTATTTTATTTGTTTATTTTTTTGTTTTAATAATTTTAGTAGTTCGGTTTTAGTAGTTCTTAAATATCCAGTAATTATATTTTTGACATTTTTTTATATTTTATGCTTTAATTAGCATACTCTGTTTTAGCTGTTTGACATTTTGCACGGTAAAAGCCCTGTATTAAATTTTACAGGGCTTCCATTTAAAACTGATTATTATTATTAATTTTTTATTTATTTTTTATTTATTATTTATTTATTATTTTATTGTATTATCTGGAAGCTATAAAATATAATCAAATTTAATAAAATAAAAATGAAATAAAATTAATATTAAACAAAGTCATACATTTTACTTATTCTTTTGTTTTACTTTTATTTTATTTAGTTTGTACACAATTATGATGCTTAAAACAGCCAAAGCTTTCTAAGTAATGCGCTCTTTCTGGAAATGTGTCTTTAATAACTTCAAAACACTAGGATAATGGCAAAAAAATAGAATAATGGCTTGTTAGATGGATTTATGCTTTCATTATAATGGCAGTAAATGCTCATTATGATTTATGCCTTCAGGAAACGTGACATCACATTGACCGTACTGTAGGAGACGTCTCTAGGTTTGGCTGATGTTCAGATCGTACAGTGATGTGCCAGAGAAACTGACCATTCGCTTGTTTGATTTACTCTAAAAGCCGTCACCGTTCTCACACACCGGCGCCGGTTAGTCACTAATGCTCTTAAATCATGAAGTCTGCTCTTCGTTTCTGTATGTAGGTGTCGCATCTTCCCGATGGGTCTTTATCAGGTCGTTTATTGCCACTGAAAATGGATGATCTTACTAAACAGCATTCGGCGCCACCAGCCGAATCCAGACGTGACCTCACAGCACTCAAACTCTTTCTAAAAGAACACCAATCAGTGCTGCATTATATTTGCTTTTTATTTTATTTTATTATTTTTACTATATAATAATACAATCTGTGTATTTTAATTTATTTCACTTTTTTATTTTTTATTTTATTTGACTGTTTATATTATATTTAGTTTTTTAATATTTTTATTTCACTTTATTTTATATTATTTATTTATTTTGTTTTACTTTTTATATTTTATTTGGTATATTATTATTGTTTTATTTTAGATATTTTTATTTCAATTTGTTTTATTATTTGTCTTTTTATATTTTATTTAACTTTTATTTTATTTTAGCATTTACTTAATAAATTAAATTATTAACCTTATTAATAAATTATTCAACTTAATAAAATCTATGTATTTTAATTTATTTTGTTTTAATTTTGTTTTAATTTTATTGTACTGTTTATATTAAATTTAGTTTTTTGCTAGTATTTGACTTTTTATATATTTTTTTACTTTAATAATCATTTTACTGTATAATAAAATCTATGTATTTTTATTTATTTCGCTTTAATATATTATTTTACTGTTTATATGTAATTTTTTTGTTATATTACTTTTTATATTTTATTTTATTTAAAGTTTATTTTTTCTTTGTTATTTTTTTTTACTTTTTGTTTTATTTTGTATATTTTATCATGATTGTTTTATTTTATAGATTTTATTTTAATTCGTTTTATTTTTATTTTTATATATTTATTTCACTTCTTATTTATGTTATTGTATTTTTTATTATTTATTTATTTTATTATTATTATTATTTACACAATTGATTGGTATCAATATATAAGTGGATTATCTGACTAAACGTACCAGCCGAATACAGACGTTCGGGTCTGTTTCCGCCATAAAGTTAATTGATGCTCCCTAATATTATCCGCTTTAATTTCAGATTCCTGTCTGTCTGTGTTTGAAGTTTGTCTGGAGCCTGCGCTAATGTCAGGCTGGGCACGCAGAGCGCCGGCCCCCCGATGATCTCTCATCAGCGCTCCCTAGAGGGATGGTTTGATTTCAATTAGGGAGCGAAGCGTTATCAGTCTCCTACCTCGAGCACGGCAATAATTAGAGGCGGGATAGGATCTGACGGGCCGCTCTGCATGCATAACGCTGTGCAAAACCTCCACGTTTCATTAGCGGCGTCTCCGGTGCTGGCATCAGCAGAGCCCGCTGTGTTGTCAGCACGCTAGTGCTCGCCTCTCATCCACGCTTCAGCCACAAAGACTCTTTGAATGGAGTTCTTGTCAGCCGGGAGGCCGCCGGTCTGAATCACACCAGCAAACCGGAGCGTTAATGGTGCCGTCTAAGCTTTGCTATCAGTATCTGTCATTCGCTTCTTAAAGGGAGGCTCCTCTTTGGGAGTTTTTCTGCAAACGTGGCACTTTTTGCACAGATAAGACCCTTCAGCTTCAAGGGGGTTATTATTTTGCTCTAGGTACATCATCATAAGGGAACTCCAGCTTTTAGGTAAAACATCTGAGCGGGATTGTCGCTCATACAGATTTTTTTTCCGATTATCGCCATGGGATGGTTTGGTAAGAGGACCCGAGGAAGAGTCTTGTAAATTGCATTGCGCTCAATTGACCCGTAATGGACGAACAAACATTTGATGATTTGGAGCCAGCTTTAAATTTTTTAGTCTTTGGCTCCCACAAATGGAGCGAGCTGAAAACAGATGCGTTTTTACACCGAAACTAAGAGTCCATGTATTGTAATGACTGTAAACGTGCCCCAAATGAGCATTAAAGCCTTTAACATCTCTTCTTCACTGGCAGCGATGGCAAATCAGTCTCAGCATCCTGCTGGCCATCGGTGCAGATATCGAGGGCTAGTACAGCTCCTGCAGCGGGGCGGCAGTGACCTACATCAATAATTTAATTTAATTTAATTTAATTTAATTTAATTTAGTTTTGTTTTGTTTTGTTTTGTTTTGTTTTGTTTTGTTTTGTTTTGTTTTGTTTTGTTTTATTTTATTTTATTTTTAATTTAATTTAATTTAATTTAATTTAATTTAGTTTTGTTTTGTTTTGTTTTGTTTTGTTTTGTTTTGTTTTGTTTTGTTTTGTTTTGTTTTGTTTTGTTTTGTTTTGTTTTGTTTTGTTTTGTTTTGTTTTGTTTTGTTTTGTTTTGTTTTGTTTTGATAATATATTAACTCATATGAACTCAAGTTCTTTTAATGTATTATTTTTATTTAATTTATTTTATGTGTTATTTAAGCTTCCTTAAACCAGTATTCACAGCACATTTTTCAACAACAACAACAATAATAATAATATTATGCACAATTAATTTAGCAAGCAAGTTTATATATCACATTTCATGCACAATGGTAATTCAAAGTGCTTACATAAGGATTTAAAAAAATCATAAAATAATCACAACAGATGTGTAAAAAAATACAAGTAACAATAAAAGCAAAGAATAAAGAATTATTAAAAATGTATTTAAAATGTATTAAAGCAGTTTTATGTATTGAAAGGATACATAAGATACATTGCAATCAGTTGGATGCAGCACAGTGCTCATTAAGTAAATTATTGTTATCAGTATTATTATTAATAGTATTAATAATCTATTTGTAATACAGTTCTCTTCTCTGGGAGTGCTGGTGAATCAGTGTTAGATCAGTCTGAGCGTCAGTGCAGATGGAGAGGGTTTGTCTTCGTTGGTGACCTTCATCAGCTCGTCTCTGCTAAAATCACAGCGCTGGATCTCGGCCCCCGGCGCTCACTTCTCTTATGCATCTCACATTGCAATTATGTATGCCAGCACTGTCTCTCCGCACGCATCCAGCCCCTTTCCTTCTTTCTCTGTTCATCCCGCCCTTCACGCGACCATTAGTGCCAACAGCTTAGCGGGTTGTCCCGGAGCAAGGTGACACGGCACCAGGAAGTCCAGCCCTAGACTCCATTAGCGCCAGCGTTCCCGCTCTCCATCCATCCGTATGGCACTCATTTGTGTTAAACATATCTGGTGCATGCCTATTAGTTTCTGCTGCCCACAGGACACAAAAAACACTAATGAGATCTCAGTCGTTTCTCGCACAAAGCAATGCGATTGAATGCAGAACGAATTGACACTTTAGTTCAAGTTAGATTTTACTCCTGCTAAAAAGTAATCTCGTTATGTCTCATATAGTTTCATAAGATATCTCAATTTTGATCAAATCGGTCAAGTCTCATAAACGGCAATGCAATTAAATGCAAAGCAAATGGAATGTTTTGCTTCTAAAATAAGTTTGAAATCTGAGCAATGACTTGATTGCTGATTGCGAAACTGAGAACAATTTGAGTCCACAGATCTCAGTTGTTTCTTGTACATGATATTAAATGGAGAGCAAACTGATATTTTTGAAGTGAGATTTTCCTCCTGGATAAAAAGTAATCTCTTGGAATTTCATAAGATATCTCAGTAATGTCTCAATTTTGTTGAGACTCAAACAACGAGTTTATGAAATATAAAAAAATATCTCAAATTGTGCACAGATTCGCAATCAGAAGTCAGAGATCTCAGTTGTTTCTCGTGGAAAGCAATGAGATTGAATGGAGAACAAATTGACAAGTCTTTTGAAAAAAAAAGGTCTTATGGTGCATAATCTCAAAGAATTTCATAATAGGTCTCAATTATGTCTCAATTTTGCTCAATTTGACAAGACTCACCATTAACAGCAATGCAATTAAATGCAAAGCAAATGGAAAGTTTTGCTCTTAAAATAAGATTATGAGATCTGTAAAATTTCTCAAATTGTGCTCCAGTTCATAATCTGCAATCAAAAGTCAGAGATCTCAGTTGTTTCTCGCACAAAGCAATGATATTGAATGGAGAAGAAATTGACACTTTTGTTGGTCAAATGTTCCTTCTTATAAAAAGTAATCTCTTAAATAATTTCATAAGATGTCTCAATTTTTCGTTCAAATTTGCCAGGACTAAAACAACACTGCAATTAAATGCTAAGAAATTGGAAAGTTCTAAGATAAATTCTCAAATGTCTCAAATTGTGCTCCGATTGGAAATCTGCAGTCAAAAGTCAGAGATCCCAGTTGTTTCTCATACAAAGCAATGAGATTGAATAGAGAACAAATTGAGACTTTTGTCGAAGTCTCAAAATCTCATTATGTCGCGATTTTCTCTAAAACAAGATGATGAAATCTAAAAATGGTCTCAAATTGTTCTCAGATTTACAATCTGCAAATGTAAGAGATCTGATCACACAAAGCAGTGAGATTGAATGGAGAACAAATTGACACTTTTGTTGAAGTCTTTTTGAAGAAAAAGTAATCTCATTATGTTACATAATCTCATGAAGAAATTCAAAAGATATCTCAACTGTCTCACTTTTGCTCAATCAAACAACACTGCAGTTAAATTCATGGCAAATGGAAAGTTTTTCTTCTAAGATAAGTTAATGAGATCCAAAAAATATCTCGCATAGTGCTCCGATTGGAAATCTGCAATCAAAAGTCTAGAGATCTCAGTTGTTTCTCATACAAAGCGATGAGACTGAATGGAGAACAAATCGAGACTTTTATTGAAGTCACAATTTCCTCCTTGTAATCTGTAATAGACTTCAAGTAATCTCTTATAGAATTTCGTAATATATCTCAACAATGTCCCAATTTTGTTCAAATTTGTCAAGACTCATAAACAGCAATGCTTTTAGAAGACTTTTGCTTCTAAGATACATTGATGATCTTAAATTGTATTCAAATTCCCAACCTGCAATCAAAATTCAGATATCGCAATATGAACTCTTCTAATTCTCCCAGGTCTATCTATGATCCACATTCATTTGATACTGTAGCTCTAAACTACTTTATCATCAGGATTTTTACCACAAACACAACTAAGATCTCGTGGACTATGAAAGCGCAACTTCTGGGCAGGTTTCACAGCCTTGTGGCATGAAAATCTACTCAGTCTGATTAATTGCGTAGTTCCCAGAGTGCCGCAGTGAACTTGAGAGTGCTTGAACGATGGCAGATGGTGGAAATTCTAGTGGAATTCAAGTAAGAGAGCCATGCGTATCTGCTAATCCTAACACACTCGGATGGCTTTCCTTTAAAGGGGTCATATGATGTTGCTAAAAAGAACATTATTTTGTGTATTTGGTGTAATGAAATGTGTTTATGCGGTTTAAGGTTCAAAAAACACATTATTTTCCACAT
>NW_015547715.1:736459-768904 GCF_001515605.1 Sinocyclocheilus anshuiensis
GGAAGGCCAAACAAAGTAGTTTCGCTTTCACAATGAAGCACACCGCGCCTTCACGACATGGCGGCGGCGGTGGGAACAATACTACAGTGAGACTAAAAGTTACGCCTTCTTTCTTTGCGTGAACATTTGGGCGGCGTTATGCAAATCTTCCCAGATAGTGACGTAGATATGTGGGGGCGTGTTAGAACGAGCCGTTTTAGGTAGGTGTGGCTGACTCTTAACTTTTATAAAGAATATCTCTTTGGATTTGAGACTTTAGTCTTTGCAACTTTACAGATCTTCTTTATGCACCAAGAGCTTGTAACACTCCAAAGAGAAAGGAAAAATTGAAATCACATCATATGACCCCTTTAACGCCCAGCAGAGATGTGTGTTTGTGTACGTCCGATTCCCTGATGTCCTGATATCTGTCCGTTTGCACACATTCCTAAAGCGTCATTACACACGGGCAGGGTGATGAATTACTTTTAATAAAGCAAACACAGTTGTTTCGTGTCCAGATCAATCTTTCTCTCGGTTGCCATGCCAGCCATTGTCACAAGTAATTGCCTAAACCCCTCGTCGTGTGAAATAGGGCTCTTTCGGAAGAAAGCTGAACTTGCAGCGGCCTCAATTTCCTACTCCAGTGCACTTTACGCTGCAGCGGCGAGCTGCAGGGGACGGCTTGGCTGGATGCTGTCCTTACCATTATAGTGCCGCCTGAAGCTTCTACATTCCCAGGTGCATCCCCCTTTGAGCAGACGGGATACTGACACGTCTCAGGCCGCGGTCCTGGAGCACTCGTCCCTCCGGGTCAGGTGACAAGTAGTCTCCTGCTGGTGCGGAAACATACTCATTTGTCTCATTTGAAATATCGCAAAGACAACCATGAGCAGATTAATAACGTTTGATTAGCTTCCCACAGGAATCCAGATGAATATTCATGCAGATTAGCCCTGTTGTTTTGGGCTGCGCCATCATACTATGAACAGTTGGTGACGGCAGTTTCAATTAAGGTTGGTTGTTTGCTTTGTCGTGTCTTAATCTCCCTGCAGGTGGACTGGCTACCTTTAACCAGATCAGAGGTGTAACTGGAGTCGGTGAGCCAGTTGTGTGTAGAGATTGGCCAATAATGTGTTTTTTAAGACCAGTTTTGAATATTTTCATCTGTAAATGTCTAATAACCAATATTCAGAATCAAATGTTAATTATTATTTATATGTTAACATTAAAATAGTCTAATAATAACTATTACTTTCAACAACAACAACAATAATAAATGTACATTTAATTATTTAATTAATAATTATAAATAAACAATACATGTTATTATTATTATTATTAGTTTATTAGTATTTTTATTAGTATTAAAACAATACAAATATTTTATAATTATTACTTTTAGTTAAACTATTGTTGTTACTATTTTATAACGTATAATAATAATAATAATAATAATATATTTATATTAGAATTGCATAATATATAAAATATATATAAATGATATTATATTTATAATATATTAATAAATTATGATATAAATTATATTATTATTAGTTGTTGTTGCTTTTAGTCATATTATTAGTCATTAGTCATGTTCTATAGCAATAAGTATATTTTAATAAATATTACTTTTAATAATTATAATAAATTAAATGATAATATATTATTATTTAATTATAATAAATTAAATGATAATATATTATTATTAGTGGAGCTATTGAAACAACATATTTTAATAATAAATATTGATTTGAGTTATTATTAGTTATTATTATTTTTAAATAATTATATTAGGCAGTTATTAAGTTAATAATAATATAATAAATATTAGTGATATTATTATTATTATTGTTATTTTTACTATTATTATTAAAACTGAATTATGAATATTAGTAAAGTTGTTTTCCGATCGTAATTTATTTTCACCATTATTTTGGGCTATGTCTAAGTGTTAACTATGTATTTCATCAATAATTGGTGAAAACTGTCTTTATATGACAGATTGTTGAAAAATAAGAGGCATTTCTTTTCTTCTGGAATATTGTGCACTAATAAATAGTTGTAAGTAAGACCAGGAATGTGTAATAAATGGCCGACTATTTTGATTTCATGTTGATGTTAACCATTAGACTTTGCCACCTCTGTGCTTTCACCTGAAGGTGCCCGTTTGTGCTGCACCACTTTCAGCCGGTGGCTAATGACAGCTCTTACAAATTGCTCTTTTAAAAGACTGGAAACGGTGAAAACTGGGTCGACCCTTGGGAATGCTTTACATGGCAGACAAATGTCAGCTGAGCAACTAAGACTAAGTCTATTGACTTGCTAAAATCCAGAGTCTGCGGAGAACTTAAATTAGCGGTTCTATATTTAAACCGCTGCATGTGTTGCGAATTAGGCTGCATTTGTCTGGTAATCGCATGGGAGATCTGAGCGCGAGCATTCCAGGCTAGCTGGAAACAGAGCTGCTGGACAATATAATATAAAAACCTGCCCCAGTTCTCTCTAGCAGCGTTTTTCCTCTCTCTCCTGCGCTAACAGTCTTGTCCGGATCGGTTGTTTACGTGTTAGTGGACGCACAAGCTAAACATCTGCTATTTTAGTATCCCTCGGTTTCCTGTTTCTCAGTGTCACTCAAGTTCAGTTTAGCGATCTGTGTTTGTAATCATCTCACGGGCAGCCATGTTGTCCATGTGCTTCAGGTTTATAACTCCAAATATGTAGCGACTGAGAGTAAATTATGTACTTGGGCCTCAATAGTATTTGGTAATATTCCACATTTAGACAGAGATTTCATCATCTTAGCAAACAAATTCCATCATGAAACATATTTGTATAGTTTTCCAGGGCATTGCTAGTTCTTCTTACTATGGTGTTCTGAGTGCTTGTTAGCATGTGAGGTTACTAGGGTGCCAGGATGTTGTTAGCATGTTGCTGTGAGATTGTTAGTTTGTGCTGGAAGGTTCATAGGTTGCTATGGGGTTGCTATGGTGTTCTGAGTGGTTGTTAGCATGTTGTAAGGTTACTAGGGTGCCAGGATGTTGTTAGCATGTTGCTAGGTTGTTCAAGGTGGTTAATGTGTTGCTTTGGGGTCACTAGGATGTTCTGTGTGTTTAAGAAATTTATATAAGGTTGCTGGGTGATTGTTAACACTGCTGTGAGGTTTCTATGGTGTTTGGTATTAGTGTGTTGCTATGAGGTTTCTTGGTGTTTCTGGGTGGTTCATGCATTGCTATGGGGTTGCTAGGGTGTTCTGGGTGGTTGTTAACGTGTTGCTTTGAGGTTACTAGGTGATTCTGGGTGGTTAATATGTTGCTATGGGGTTGCTAGGGTGTTCTGGGTGGTCGTTAATGTGTTGCTTTGAGGTTACTATTGCTTCTTGGTGGTTAATGTTGCTGTAGGGTTATTGGATGTTCTGGATGGTTGTTAGCGTGTTGCTTTAAGGTTACTAGTTGCTTCTGGACGGTTGATATGTTGCTATGGGGTTGCTAAGGTGTTCTGTGTGCTTGTTTGAATGTTGTTATGAGGTTACTAGGGCAGTTTAGGTAGTTAATATGTTGCTGTAGGGTTGCTAGGGTGTTCAGGGTGGTTGTTAACCAGGTCTCTAGGGTGTTTTGAAAGGCTGTTGGCACATTGCTAGTGTATTTTAAGTTGTTGTTAGCATGTTGCTATGAGGTTGCTTTGCTCTTACGAGTGGTTTATATGTTGCTATGGGGTTGCTAGGGTGTTTTAGGTGGCTGTTAAAATGTTTCTGTGTGGTTGCTAGGGTGTTCAGTGTGGTTGTTAATACATTGTGAGGTGTTTAGGCGACTTAGCACGTTGCTAGGGTCTGTGGGTGCTAGGGTGTTTTAAGTGGTTGTTAGTATGTTTCTGTGAGTTTTCTTGGATGTTTTGAGTGATAGGAAGTTAATTCCAGGTTTCTAGGGTGTGGATGTCTTGAGGGGCTGTTTGCATGACGTGTTTCTGGGTGATTGCTTCTTACTGGCCCAGTTTGGCTTGTTTTAGCATCTACTACATTGTGAATCTAAGTGCTAAAAAGGCATTTTTCATGTCAGCTGGGTTTGTTTGAATCCCTTACCTCAAGCAGAGCAATGGTACTTGACTTAGCGAATAGCTCTAATGCTAATGCAAGTGTTTATGTAGTGATTGTTTAAAAGGCTAATCCTATGAGCGGCTCCATGAGAATCGGAGGTGATTGTTTTATAATGAAATCTAATTAAGGTTAATAAAGTGGATGAGAGGTGAGACGCCATACAGTATGCAATGTGATCGGCTCGATGTCTTCACAGAAATGCCTGCAGGCTTTTTCCTTCTGAAGGATGTGTGCTGCATCTTGACGTCGGCGCTCACAGTTAAGATAAAAGTCAGCAGATTTCGCCCGATCTGTTTCGGCTCGTCTCGCAGCGCTGCTGATGTAGCTCTCTAGGCCCTCTAAAGTCTTTTTAATTCCCACATTTATGTTTAATACTGAATTCATTTTTAACTACATCTGCTTTGTAAGGAGGCGTGCTGTAAAGCATCCCGCAAAGATTTCCACGAATACGAGTGAAAATATGAAACATGAACGACTGGTTCTTTAACGAGGCGTTCATATGGAAGTCCTACATGCTTGCAGTTAATCTTATTTATCATTAACTGCATTTCTTTCTTTTTTCTGAGCCGTTGCATTAATGTTCTTGAAGGTGAACCAGATGAAGGTAATGTAGGGAAGGTCAGCGCACATCCTGCATCACGTTCCCAAGGGAATTTGTGAAGGAAAAGAAGGATAACATGCAACATTTACCGCGTCACTGACACACTTCTGCAGAGCTTTGCACGCTTTCCGGTTTTTGCAGTAAATTTACTCTCTGCACAGGGTAGAAAAACAAGCCAGAGCTCTTGAGAAACAGCTTGAAAAGTTGGCACTTCTTTCATACTAGATGTGTCAAAACTAAAAAAAAAAAAAAAATCAAAACATCTCTTAAAACTGTTGAGTCTGATTTATTTTAGTGAATCAATTAATTCAATTTAATGAATTCATTTTAAAGGATTCATGTAAATGGTATAATAATAGTGTTTAGGCAATAATCAAACACCTAAACTGTTGAGTCTGGTTCATTTTAGTGAATCATTAGTGAATCAGTTTATTCATTTTAATGAAGTAATTTTAAAGGATTGATGTACATGATATAATAAGAAGGTTCATTTTAGTGAATCAATTGAATAATTTTAATGAATTCATTTTTAAGGATTCTTGTAAATTATATAATAATAGCATTTAGGCAATAATCAAACACCTCCTATAAACTGCTGAGACGGATTCATTTTAGTGAATCCATTGATTCACTTTAATGAATTAATTTTAACGGATTCATGTAAATGATGTAATAAAAGCATTTAGGCAATAATCAAACATCTCCTAACTGCTGAGTCTGATTCATTTTAATGGATTCATTTTAAACGATGCGTATAAATGATATAATATTTTTTTATTGTGAATAATAATAATAATAATTTCCTGTTTTGCAGTAAATTTACTCTGCATGAGGTAGAAAACCAAGCCAGAGCTCTTGAGAAACAAGCTTGAAAAGTTGGCACTTCTCGGAGGAAGTTCCCACCAGATGTCAAAGACTTGCATCAATCGCTGCACACATTTTGATGGCTGCATTGTAAATGCATTCAGTTGCATTTTTGTAGCACTTCCACACTCACGCCAGACAGTGTTGGCGTATCCGCCATCTGGCTTTGATTAATGCATTTAACAATCAATAAGTTAAGCATCTGCTAATCTGCAAAGCTCCACTCCACCATTGTCGTTGCATTATGAACACTCTTATTACCCATAAACACCAGATTTGATGATCAGAACGTGGCATTGACTAATCCAGGGCTCTTTGATTTCCACGTCAGGTGTACTGCGTGTTGCATGAGTCTCGAAATGGGAAATTCTGGCATCAGAACCAGCACAATTAGCGTCAGCGCGCACTTATCTGTCACCCGCCGCTCTGATGCTGATTCCAGACAGGTGTGATTACAATGGTAGGTTTCTTGGGCGTTTTCGAGCCCATCATCGTGCAGCATGAGGAAGTTGTGACAGGCGCTGAATGCTGAATGTGCAGCATTGATTACGGTCCTGAAGTGTGACCTTTTTTCGACGCATCCTTTCACAGTTTGATGCGGATCGTGGATCGATGGCACTCGCCGATGGAACGCGTGTGATTGCACAGTAAATGCATTTTGGCTGCCAGCTGAGATATGGTTGGATATGAATGTCACATTTTATGGTCACTAACTTCAATACATACAGAAAAGTGTTTTGTGGATTTTCAGAGTTGAGGAGTGAATAGATAAAAATAAACATGCTACTAACTTAACTAGTTTTTACTGTGACAGTAGTTTAAAGTGCCACTTTTCTAGTAAATTGGTGCTTTTTATCAAAAAAATTCTGGGTTTTTCATCATGTTTGTTTTTGATCATTCATGTTGTATTGCACGCTCAACTCTACACGACACAAGCTGAGGCAAAAAATCTAACACCTCAAACTACTGAATCTGATTCATTTTAGTGAATCGTTACAGTGAATCAATTAATTCATTTTAAAGAGTTCATGTAAATGATACAATAATAGTGTTTTGGCAATAATCAAACACCACCTAAACTGTTGATTCTGATTCATTTTAGTGAATCAATTCAGTGAATCAATTGATTCATTTTAATGAATCAGTTTTAAAGGATTCATGTAAATGATATCATCATAACATTTTGTTAATAATAATAACATTAATAATAATAGCAAGAATAAATACATATAAAAAGGAATATATATATATACAGTATTCATTTCACTTAATTTGAGTCCCCATGTCTTTTGTTGTTGGTGTTGTTCTTGTGAAACATTTGGTTAAATGCTAGTATTTGTCACTTTGTTTTCATTATATATAATTGTGATTGATTTCTGAGTTTATTGTGTTTAGTGTAAAATTGAAATTCAGTTTAATGTTTAGCACTCTAATTAAGAGGCCAACTGTTTGTTTTTTTGCTGGGTAATTGCTTGATGATGAATTGTTTGAATATAAAAAGTGAATTGTATCATCTGATGTTATATCATTAAAAAGATATCGGCTCTCTTAACTTGAGTGTAATAGTTAGCTACTTTTTATGACTTCCTTTGTAAAGGGTAGCTTGACTTTAAGTATCTTGTAACACATTCAGTCTTTTTTTCAAGTCTACAATGTTTCAAGGTCAAGTCTAGGTCAAATTTTAGTCAATGTTTGACTCTAGACTTGGACTTTTGAAAAGAAGCTGCACCGATCGTCCATCAGGACAGTAAAGCAGCTGTTGTAGCATTGTGGCCATAACCATCACACACAGCTGGTCATCACCACCATAAAGCACATCAATGGACAAGTTAGTCATTAAATATCTGCACAAATGCGCTGTAATTAAGTTTTTCAGCCTCATAATTATTTGGTTCTCTTTGTAGTTTGTGTAAGTCAGGTGATTAGCGGCACAGCAGAGTCTGGCTCAGTAATTAGTCCTGAACAGCGTCGTTTGCTTCATCTCTTCATCACACTTTTCTGTCCGTGTTTTTAGCCAGAATCACAGCAGGTGAGGTACCGGAGGGGGCGAGCGTTGCCAGGCGAGTGTTGCTGGGCAGCCAGTGACTCCATCAGGGGGCAAAGTGTACCTGCCTATAGGAATGATGTCTGTTAAGGGCACTTATGTACAACTGTGATACAGACAGATTTTACTAGAGCACATTTTGGGTCATATTTCAGCCAAAATTTGAATAAAAACAATTAGCAATTATTTTTGGATCAAGAAATTAAAGACCATGAAGTGCTTTTTTTGCATTGTGACATTATTTTCATGATAATTAACTCATTTTTCTTCCATATTTTCATTACGGTAATGTGTCTGGATGTTTGACTTGTCTTTTTCAGAATTCTTAGTGATTCACATTAGATTCTCATTACTTCAAAACATAGTTTACTGTAATGGATTAAATAAATTTTAATGGAAATAATTCTGCATAAATGTTTATGTTTATTAAAGTTTTGTACATAAATGTAAATAATATCTTTACTTTTTATCACATTACTTGTAATGAGAGAATTTGCAAGGAAAAATTTACTAAAATGTATATATAATCTATCTTTATCATATAATAAAATAATATAATATATAATTAATTTGAATTTGTGATTAATGTAATTTCAGTTAATATGAATTTGGAATGAGCTATATCAAATAAACAGTAATAAAAACAATAAAAATAATAATGTACTTTCTTATCACATGACTGTAATGAGAGAGAATATGTTAAATGTTATATCACACACACACACATACTAGTACAAAAAAAGTTCACGCGTTAATACGATATTCAATACAACATATTCATATACAAGTATATTCTCAGTGCTCTATAGGCGTCTGGTCTCAGATTCATTGCTGTTACTGTGTGGAAATCATTTTAATTCAGCACACGTTTAAACCTCATAATGCGCCGCAAAGCATGCTGCTGTTCGAGTTTTCAATTGAAATGCTCAGAAAACATCTGAATCACGGCGGGGGGGCTTTGCGGGATTGATTCATTTTTGTTTTGCCACTCATTCCGCTGGAACCTTGAAAAAAAAAAGGCAGTAGCTCATCATCCTGAAAGCTGAAAAACTTGGAGAGCTGAAGGAAGCTCAGTGTGTCATGCAGCTGAGAGGTGTGTTTGACAGTTTTCCCAGTGTTATGACCGTGGTTATGATTATATGTAATTGACTGTGGATGGAGTGTCACATTTAAGATGTCAGGTGCCAGCGCAGCCAGGCGCCACACTTGATCTGAACAGTTGTGTCTCCATATGCCAACCCGACTCAGTCATTCTCCAGCAGTCCCTGAGAAACAAGACTGGATTGACACGCACTGGAGAGCTGGATCATCTGAAGGATGTAGAATCATGCAGACTACATTTCTGCTACTATATATCGAATTGAATGAATTCTAGTTCTGAATACCACTTAAAGATTCTGTTTCTGTTCCACTATAGGATCATCAAAAGAAATTTGAAAATGCTGAAAGTTTTTCAGGTTTCCTGAACACTCCTCCTCCCTTCATTGGTTTGTCAAACAGATAGTCCCGCCCCCACACTCACATAATTGGTTGAATCAGTGTTGCTGATGTTGGGCTGGACAAGATTAACAGAGCAAATATTTTAACATTGCATAAATTAAATTACACATCACCTTTATCACCTTTTATAATTCTGAGGGTGAAAATAAGTTGGGCCTAATAATATACTAAACAAAAAAACACCATTTTTATTGTTTTAATATGTATTTTAAGAGCCATTCTGATGGATTCAGTGATTGAGTGAGTCATTTAACTGATTTAGACTCATAAATTATGGATTCGAGATTGATTTATTATGAAGAACCGGTTAATAAGTCATTTTTAACCTGTTTTCCGAACACTCCTCCTGTCTTCAGATTTTAGGAGAAACTATCTTAACATTGAACAAGTTACATCATCTTTAATGATTCCTTGAAGAGTTCTTTTAGTCATTTAAGGAAGCTGATAAAAAATTTGACCTCTATATACTAAACAAACAATAATGTATTTGGTAACATGTTTGTTTACATATTTTAAGAGCTGCTTAATGATTGAGTGAGTCATTCAGGAATCATGAGTCTTCTTTTGTTTCATATTTCATAAGAGTCATTTGTTTGTGAATCACTATACTGGTTGCGCTGTATGTTTGTTGTTGTGTGCAACCAGTGAGGGCAACGTAAAGGAAATATGTTTTGGCTATTTAGTGTCTATTTAGCATGCAGTTTTTTGTTGTTTGTCTGTTTTTCTCTTTTCTCACAACTTGGGTAAAATTAATGATTATTTGGCCTTTCTGCAGTTATCAAAGTATTTTAGTACACTCTAAAAAATGCTGGGTTAAATACAACCCAGTGCTGGGTATGATATGGACAAAACCAGCGATTGGGTTGTTTTGACCCAGCATTTGGGTTACTACCCAGAACATTGGGTTAAACATTTAACCCAACTGTTGGTTGAAAACAACCCAATCACTGGGTTTGCCCATATTTTACCCAGCACTGGGTTGTATTTAACCCAGCATTTTTTTTTGAGTGTATGACATTCTGTCCACATTAGCACAAGAATACTGATGTTCAAGAATCATTAATGGATCTGAAGATCATTAAAATCCTTGAGTTCCAGTGCTTTGTTTTGTCTTTTAACGCCTGCTTTGTTCAGACCAGATTGTGGAAGCTCTTTTTTTTCCTCTTTGCATGTGATGGGAAATTAAATACATAAAGTAAATAAAGTGAAATGAGAGGTGGAGAGATTGGTGTGGTGTGCGCGGGAATGAAAGCGATGCCGGATGAAATCACAGAGCCGTCAGCATCTGCGCTGGGAATGCTGTATGCTAATCGACCAATTAGAGCTTTCGGATTCAGCGGAGAGATGTAGCACAAAGCCCGGCCTGTCATTTAATCAACTTAATTCTAATTTAAAACCGACGGAGTGCAAGTGTTCTGTTCGCTTACGTTGAATAATCACGTGTTTGATTCGCTTTCACTAAAAGAAAAGCACATTTGTTTTAAAATTACATTACAGAAATAGGATTAAATCCCAGGCGTCTGAAACAAACCCCTGAATCCATTTGCCTCCGGGCAGATATTGTTGTCGAAATCTAAAAGCGCTCAACGTGCATGTGTCCGTACAGTGGCCGAGCGCGTCCAATCGTGGTGCAGTGGGCCGTATACAAAGAGGCAATTAATATCGAGCCGAGCACGGTGGCCTGCGACGTCCTATAATAACATGGTTAGACCAAAGGTTAATGTGTTGAATTCAATATGCATCCTCATTCGTTTCAATGAAGCTGTCCGACAAAAAAAAGAGGTAGTCTGTAATCAAAGGGCTCCTTGTGCAAAGTGAAATTAATTATAGGGGCCTTCATAAATTCAATGTCATGTCTTAATCTTCTGCTGGTCCCCTTCCCAACCGTTATCAGCTCGGCTGGAAGTGGGCCGCACGCTCGGGCCGATCTAATAAACGGCTGTGTGAGATGATAATTGTGAACGAGCTGTATGTCGGCGGAGATGTGAGTCCGCTCGGACCGGGCAACACTTTAGTCAAACGCCAGTGAAAATGATGGTGTTTATCAGCCCATCTCCCTCACGGTGAATATAGAGAGGACATTATGTGTTCTGGGAAGTGAACTACTGTGATATTTAATCCAGTCGAGCGGTCTGGTGTGCATCGCATGATCAAAATAACAGCAACCCCTTTGAAAACATGAATGCATGCATGTCTGAGATACAACGTCCGTATCAGCACCTACATGATGGACAAACTTTAAAGGAGTAGTTCAGCCAAACATTAATATTTGCTGAAAATGTACTCACACTCAGACCATCCGAGATATAGTTTGTTCATGCAAACAGATTTGAGAAATAGCATTGCATCACTTGTTCACCAGTGGATGCTCTGCAGTGAATGGGTGCCGTCAGAATGAGAGTCCAAACAGCTGAAAAAAACATCACAATAATCCACACCACTCCAGTCCATCAGTTAACATCTTGCGAAGCAAAAAGCTGCATGTTTGTAAGAAATACATTTATTATTAAGGCAAATGTATTATCAAACCGCTGCTTCCAGCTAAAATACAAGTCTGTAATATTGCTTCCTCCAGTGAAAAAGTCATCTGCTGTGAAAAATCTGATTATAAGACAAAACAGTCAAAAACAGTTCTAAACAGATATGTTAGTGGATTTTGATGTGAGAGGACAACAGAGAATGGACTTTTTCCTTGTAGGAAGCATTATTATGGATTATGGACTCATATTATAGCCGAGAAGTGATGGTTTAAAGTTGAAACATCTTAATAATGATTTTGTTTCTTACAAACATGCAGCTTTTTGCTTCGTAAGACATTAATTGATGGACTGGAGTGGTGTGGATTATTGTGATGTTTTTATCAGCTGTTTGGACTCTCATTGTGACGGCACCCATTCACTGCAGAGGATACACTGCTGAGCAAGTGATGGAATGCTACATATTTCAAATCTGTTCCCATGAAGAAACAAACTCACCAACATCTTGGATGGCCTGAGGGTGGGTAAATTAGCATTTTTGGCTGAAGTATTCCTTTAAACATCATAAATGTGTTTGTTTAGCATGCATTTTCCTGTTAATCTTCACAGTAAACAGATATGGCTCAGGTCAGTGTGAGTCTTTGGGATTTTTTAAGATGTTTTTGTTGGTACGTGCGTCTGATCAAGAGATGCATGATTTGAGGAATCATTCATGTCTAAATGGGTTTCACACTGTGGTTTAACACTTATGGTTTGGGTTTTTGTTCAGATCGCTTTGATTTGTGCACTTTAAGATTGAATTCTTGGAGGAAGCCGTCTGCACTGGTGAAGGGCAACACCATGATGAATTTGATCCAGAATATGTTGCTTGTTCATTGAAGTGGATGACAGTACTAACATGCTTTCTCTCTGGTCCTCTTTCTGCAGGCATACTTCCGACAGGGTGTTGCCCTTCAGTACCTGGGGCGCCATGCGGATGCCCTGGCCGCCTTCGCCTCGGGACTGGCGCAGGATCCCAAGAGCCTGCAGCTGCTGGTGGGAATGGTGGAGGCCGCCATGAAGTCCCCTCTAAGAGGTACACGGCATGTTTGTACAGGTTTTGGGGTCAAATTCCTGAAAACAGCCTCTTAAATATAATAAAGAGAATTTCATTAGTGAAAAAGGTACATGAATGGGCCATATATTGTCTTATTTGAAATCTAAAAATGCCAAAATCTGAGTAGGAAATGATGTTTAAAAATAATTTCAGATGAGTGAGAAATATAAACTGAAGATGCAACATGCTTTTTTGGGCTCTTCTGGTGTAGATTCATCTGCTGACTATAATGAGCATGATAATGGGGGTTTCAGTGTCTATAATGTGCTTTTTTGTGTGTTTTTTTTTCTTTCGGATCATATGTGACCTGCTCCCTTATTTTAGATAATTTTGCATTTTTATGCACTGAATGAAAGAGTAAAGTCTCAATTCTCTACTAGCGGAATTACAGTGTTTCTGTGCTTATTATAATTTTTGAAGCTTCCAAACTATTTGTAGATGTTTATTTGACAGAATTAGGAGATTGATCAGTATTTTAAAAATAGATAATTGATATACAGTGTGTGTGTGTGTGTGTGCGTGTGTGTATATATATATATATATATACTGTATGTGTCTGTGTAAAATATTTACATTTTATATATTTCAGAAAATATTTATATGTATATATTTTCTACATAACCTCAATAAATCAATATATCTACTAATATATATTTACTAATGTATATAATAATTATATATACTAATGTTTACTAATATATTGAAGATATTTATGTATATTTAATATATGTAATTAGTATTATAAACATTTTATATTTTACATTTTATAAATAATTCTCACTATTTCTACAATATTTCTCTAATTTTCACCATATCTAAAAGTCAAGGCTAAAATGTAGGAGTCAGTTTTCAGTCTTTTTCACCCAATGTCAACACTACACGTTTTGAAACATCAGACCATGAACCAGAATAGCAGCAGAAATCCAGCGCTTGCAGTGAATGATGCCACATAGCCTTAGAAAGTGTCCACTGACACTGAGTTTGTCCAGCTGTCTGTGGCGGGACGGTCTGTGTGTGTTTATGCGCACGTGTGTGTCTGTATACCACATCCTCTGACGGGCCGCTAGCTGTAGGTGTTTGAGAAATGCTTTCGGGACGCTCGGATGTAAATCGCAGTCTCAGAATAAACAGGGTCATGCAAACAGCCGTTGCTCTGGGAGGACGTCCAAATGGGGCTGTTTTATCTGCTAATTATGTCCCTTTTTTCCCCCTGTTGTCCCTCAGAGCCAGACGCGGCGCTCTGAGCCGCGGAGAGAGTAGATTATGTTGAACAGTCTCTCCAAATCGGCTCCGGGCAGAGGGGTGATCGCTCACGGCCCCTGGGCTCGCTGATAACAAGAGACCCGCTTTCTCCCGCTCTCTCGCTTCCCCTCATCCCTTTATCGCTTTTGTAGCGCCCTTGTGTGAGGATTTGCATGTGGGATTACCTAACTTTAATTTAATTGTTCTCCTCTTCGCTTCACATCATCAGAGGTGCCATTTAAAGCCCTTTCGCTAAGACGAGAGGTGAGACGCCACCGAAAACTGAGCCGATTGTGTCGGGCTGCTCGCGCGGGATAACAGACGCTCCTCTTAGCTTTGTGTTGGAAAGTTGCAGACTCCGGAAATCACACTCAGGATAATCCCAACGTGTGCCTGTTGAGCTGGTTAGCTCCAGTTTGTGATGTGCAGCACTATACAGTGATCAACTAGTCAGTCTTGAGGAAAACCTCTATAATTAATGGCCAGAGACATACACTATACACTAGGGTTAAACAGAATTAACAAAATATAAACAGAATTGAGTATTAAAGCGTCAACTATCTATCTATCTATCTGTCTGTCTGTCTGTCTGTCTGTCCGTCTATCTGTCTGTCTGTCTGTCTGTCTGTCCGTCTATCTGTCTGTCTGTCTATTTGTCTGTCTGTCTGTCTGTCCGTCCGTCCGTCTATCCATCCATCATTCTATCTATCTATCTATCTATCTATCTGTCTATCTATCTATCTATCCATCCATCCATCCATCCATCCATCGTTCTATCATTCTATCTATTTATCTATCTATCCATAGTTCTATAGTTCTATCTATCATACTATCATTCTATCATTCGTTCTATCATTCGTTCTATCGTTCTATCTATAAATAAGATGGATACTAAATACTATAAATACTGAAGCAATGCGTCATTGAAATGGTCTGCAAACATCTTTTTTGAAAAGTTTGCAGTATTGATGTGATTGATGGTTGTACTGTATCCACAGATGGTTTCTACTCTCTCTTGATGTGTTTTTAGCCCGTCCCAGCGGTATAAAGCGTGATGAATTAGTGCAGCATCTACCTGAAACCTCTGTTTTTGAGCTACAGGGAATACTAGAACTCCTCCAGATGCACAGCGAAGTACAGATATGGAAATCCACACGGCTTAGTTTAGGAATAGTAGTGTAAATAGACTAAAAGAAAGTAAACACAATGAAATGCAAGTGGATGTTGTTGTCAGTCTCTGTTATTATTTCTTTATTTAGCTGCTTCCCACGAGACGCCAGACAGACACGTCAAAGCTTCTGTTTCACATGGCAAAGCCTCTCGACAGAAGAGAGGGAAGCGATGAAGAGAAAGAGAAAAGCGTCGAGAGGAAGGAAAGATAGGCACCCAGAGGCTCATCATTAAACCCTCCTCTCCGCGGCGGGCTGCATAAGCACTTCTGCGCTCTTGTTTATCATGCCCGTGTCTGCTGTTAACTAGATTCACATACACACTCACTTCCGTCCCCAAGCCAAAGAGTTTCTCGCCATTCCGATTTATGCAACTTGTAAAAGTGTCAGGCTGAATGCAATTACGCGATATGAATGTGTTACCACAAACCCAGAGGAGTGTTTGTAGCCCACGGCAGAGGACTTTCACGCCTGTCGGCTACATGAGAAGAGGGAATTAAACCTGTCGGAAATCACTCAGTGTTCCTGAAGTGTCTTTTTACAATTAGGAGATTCATTCATGCTGAATTTGGATAGATTTTCGATAGATTTCGATAGATACTGTAGATCGAAAGAAATACAGTATAGCTGATAAGTATATCTTAAAAATGTCTTTGATTTCAAATAAATGCTGTTCTTTTGAACTTGCTATTCATCAAATGTGACCCTGGATCACAAAACCAGTCATAATGGTCAATTTTTCGAAATAGCTGAATAAATAAGCTCTCCATTCATGTATGGTTTGTTAGGATAGGACAGGGGTAGGCAAGTTCAGTCCTAGAGAGCCGCAGTCCTGCAGAGTTCAGCTCCAACCCTAATCAAACACACCTGAACAAGCTAATCAATGTCTTCAGGATTACTAAGGCTATTAATATCCTAATGATTTTTGGCATAAAAGAAAAATCAATCATTTTGACCCATACAATGTATGCTATTGCTACAAATATACCCCAGAGACTTAAAACAAATAATAAAGTCACAAATTATCTTGAAGCAAAAAAACCATAGTTTTAGACATTTAAAAAAAACAGCCTAGTCATGCAAGATTTGGTCAGAAACTGTCTAAATTTGTCTGATTTACCAACAAAAACTGTTTAATCTTTACAGATTTAGCAAAAAACAGTCCAGTTTTGTCCAGTTCGGCGACATTGTCTGTTTTTTAGCTGAGTTGGTCAGAAAATTTCTAATCTTGTCTGTTTTAATCTTGTCAGATTTAGTTTTTTTCCCCCCAGTTTGCTCAGAAAATGTATTTTGTCTGATTTACCAATACAAACCTGTTTAATCTTGTCAGATTTAGCTAAAAACAGTCCCGTTTTGTCCAATTCGGTGGCATTGTCTAATTTTGTCCAATTCATCATAAAAAACTGTTTAATATTGTCAGATTTAGCAAAAAACTGCCCAGTTTTGTCCGATTTTTTGAGAAACTGTCTAATTTTGTCCAATTCATCATAAAAAAAGGTTTAATAATGTCAGATTTAGCAAAAAACTGCCCAGTTTTGGCCAGTTTGCTAAAACAATTTCAGATTTTGTCTGATTTACCAGCAAAAACTGTTTAATCTTGATGTTTAGCCAAAAAACAGCCTAGTGAGAAACTGTCTAATTTTGTCCAATTTGCCATCAAAAAACTGTTTAAGATGGTCAGATTTAGCAAAAAAAAAAACAGCTACGTTTTGTACGATTTGCTCAGAAAATGCCTTATTTTGTCTGATTTACCAATGTGCTGATGAATCATAATCAATAATACAGCAATGTATAAAACATTTTATAAAACTGATAGTTGCTGATTGGTCAACACAGTGTTCCAGCTGTTATGAAATGCAGGGCATGATATGAAAGCGCTTATGACAGTACACATTTGCGCAGCCGAGATGAAACATGCTGAATTGGCTATCAAACACACCCAGAAGGACAGTAAGAAATACACTCCACAGAAAAACGAGGGAAGGGCAGATAAAAACGGATCTTTGGAGGTCCCGCGGGGCAGTGGGTTACACTCGACTGTGGCCCGTCGTGATTTATGACAGCGTGTGCGTTTCTCTCTTTAACTGTGTCTCCTTCCTCCGCCGGAGGTCACCTCTGCACATATGGTGCGTTCGTACATCTTACCGCATAGTAACACGTGGGTTTGTTTTACGGATAAGCATTTCTAAGGTGAATATTTTACCGAGTAACTTCCACAAGAAGGTCTGTTTTGAGTGTGCGGCGACGACACACACATGAATAATCACCTCAGCTTGTGCAGACAAAAGCTGTTTCACTGAACACGCCGTGTTAGCTTTACAGTCGTTTGTTCTGCGCTTGTACAGTAAACGAGCTCGTGTTTAACCTGCTCAATTACATTTTCTTTTTCATTTTTGTGATGTGTAAATGAACTGAATACAAGTTCAGTCGACAAATGACAACTGAATGAGCTCTTGCCAATGCTAGTAACTTTAGTGACACGAGGTGCTGCATATAAAATTAGCATATGCAATTAGTGAGAAAATGGACCCGATTTTGTCAGATTTAGCATTAAAATGGTCTGATTTTGTCTTATTAGTTTTGTTGTTCTGAGAAAATTTAGAGTGTTTTAATATCTAAAAGACTGACAAAATTTGTTTTGTCTGTAAAACCTGATTTAGTCTTATGTAGTCTTGTCAAATTTAGACAAAAAACAGCCTTGTTATGGCAGATTTTGTCAGAATCTGTCTAATTTTGTCTGATTTACCAACAACAGTGGTTTAATTTCGTCCGATTTAGCCAAAAACAGACCAGTTTTTGTTCAATATGGTGAGACACTGCATAATTTTGTCCAATTTACCATCAAAAGCTGTTCAATGTTGTCAAATTTAGCAAAAAAAAGGCCAGTTTTTGTCTGATTTGGTGAGGAACTGTCTAATTTTGTCCAATTTACCAACAACTGTTTGATATGGTCAGATTTGCTCAGAAAATTTCTAATTTTGTCTGATTTAACAACAAAGAACTGTTCAATATTGTCAGATTAAGCAAGAAACAGCTCAGTTTTGTCCAATTGGCTCAGAAACCGTCTAATTGTGTCCAAATGACCAACAAAGAATGGTTTAATTATGTTAGACTTAGCAAAAAAAAACTGCCTAGTTTTGTCTGATTTGGTGAGAACCAAACAAAAACCTCTCATTTTATGAGATTTAATGTATGTAACACAGTTCGTAGTCACGGGAAGAAGGAGGCGGGAACCGGCGAACGTTTAAAGACTTTAATCAAATAAACAAACACAAAATGAAAGTAAAGCGGCAGCCCCTCGCGGACGACTGCCGCACACAAAATAAAATCCAGGCCTGGTCCTCTCTGGACTCGAGACCGGTGAGTGGTGCAGGTGTCGTGCATTAGCATGTACTCCACCGGCCTCGCTCTGTTCCCACGGCTCTCGGCTCCGCCCCTCTCGTCACAATGTAATTTCTTAAAAAAAAAAACATCCAACATAGTTTTTTAAATATCTAAGTTTTGTGTATTCGATGATTAGTAAATGTAAAATTTGCATTAAGTGTGTATTTAGATTAGTATTAGTATTCAGAATACTGTACTAAATCTGAGGAGGTTTTTTTTTGTATGTTTCATGTCACATCTTTTCTAACTCTCGCTCTCATTACATTACTGTAGAATCCCTGGAGCCGACCTACCAGCAGCTGCAGAAGATGAAGCTGGACAAGAGTCCGATTGTGGTGGTGTCTGTGATTGGTCAGGAGCTGCTGACTGCCTCCCATCACGGTGCGTCTGTGGTGGTCCTGGAGGCGGCGCTGAAGATCGGAACCTGCAGCCTCAAGCTGCGCGGCTCTGTTTTCTCGGCCCTCAGCAGCTCTTACTGGTCATTGGGCAACACGGAGAAGAGCACCGCCTACATGCAACAAGACCTGGAGGTGGCCAAAACTTTAGGTGAGCGACTCTTTTGAGTCAGTGAAGACTTTTAACTTCTGCAACAGATTTTAGGTTTCTTGCAACATAATTTTGTTTTTATTGACCATATGCCATAGTTTGAATTAGCTATTATTTGTATATTTTCATTTTCATTTTAGTTTAAGTTTTAGTCATTTTGTTGTGGGCTTTTGTCATTTGCATTATTATAATTATTATTATCTTTAAAATATTTCTATTTAGTTTGAGTAATTTTAGTACTTCAACCTAATTTTTTTATATTTCCGTTAGTTGCCAAGGCAACATTTCTAATTTGTGTTTAAGCATTTTTAAATTTAAGTTTAATCTAATATTTATATTTTATCAATATTAATACTAATTATGTTATGCCACGATGCAAGAAATCAGGCCGTTGAGATTTGCAATATAGTATATATCCCCCTACAAAAGTATACTGTATGTATGCAAATAAAGTTGGACGTACTTACAGTATATATCCAACTTTATATAAGGAGCTGGGTGAAAATATAGTTACATTTTGTGAATAAATAAATAAATAAAAAACAGTCAATTGAGATTTACAATATAGTATATTTATTGATTTGGGGAAAAAACTGAAAAACAAAACAAACAAAAAACAGCCTAGTTATGCCAAATTTGATCAGAACAGAAACTGTCTATATTTTAATAAAAATATATATATATATGAAAATTTTAAAATGTATAAAAGTATAAAATGAAACAATTTAAAATATAAAATGTTCAAATTTATAATAAATTTATCACAAAAATATTTCTAATAGTTTATATTTTTAATATTTAATCTAATATTTACATTTTACAATTTTAAAATGTATAAAACAATATAAAATGAAAAAAATGTAAAATATTACATTTTTAAATATATTGCGTTTCATCTATTTCAATTAACATCTATTAACAATTTTAATAGTATATATTTTCATGTTTAATCTAATATTTATATTTTAGTAATATGAATACTATTAAAATTGTAAAACTTATAAAACAATATACAATTTAAAAAAGGATATTGTATTTCATCTTTATTTCAGTTAACAATTTTTAATCGTTTTAGTTAACAATAATAACACTGACTACGACCTTCAGAGTTAAACAGGCTGTTTTTGCTACTGTCCCTTTAAGATCTACCTCACTTTTGCTTCACAAACTTTAACATTTCTTCTTTTGTGTTCCACGAAAAAAGTCATACCGGTTGTACGATGAGTAAATTATGATTTTGTGGTTAACTGTTCCTTTGAAACGTTTTTAATTGGACTCATTTTGCATATTCCTGTGATCACGTTCTGTTCTTGAGAAATCAATGTACTTCTGTGGTCTGTTCCGAGAACGTACAGTGATGGACGTCCAGGTGACCTTGTGCACGAAAGGCCTCGGTACCTTCTCACAAAGTTAATTATTTTGACCCAACCGAGCACACGCTGATAAGGTCTCTCAGTAATTAGGCTTCATGGGACTTTTTTAATTAAAAGCCGCTGCAACTTTTGCCTAAAATGCCACTCGATTCGTTTTTGTGTTTTCGGCGCAGTGTTACGGTGGCCGAGAAGTGCAGAACAAATCACAATTCTGAAAACAAAAGAACAAATTACAAACGCAAATGCAAGTCTAAAAAACCAAATAACAATTCAGAAAACACAAAAACAATTCAGAAAACATTATAACAAGTCAGAAAACACAATGACAAATTCGAAAACAAAATAACAAGTCAGAAAACACAACGACAAATCCGAAAACAAATTAACAAGTCAGAAAACACAACGACAATTCAGACAAACCAGAAAAGGTAGGTATAGTTTGAGACAGCGCCATTGGTTTGGGATTACTCACCGCTGATTGGACGAGACATCTGTCAATCAACGTATACAGGGAGAACCAGCCGAAGAACAGCAGAGTCGTGGTAGAAAGTTCGGAGATGGTATTAAAGTAGCTCAGTTTAAATGTATTGTATGAATTGCCCTTACTCTGGAATAAAAAATACGGAGTGTATATTTACATTTAGTTAAAAGTGGCTGTAGAACATCAGCTCCAGTGGCGCAGATGGATAAGCGCTTGCCCTTGGCTTTTTGACGTGATCGACCCGGGTTCGATCCCGCCTTTTGCCGAGCTTTTTTTTCTTCCCTTTTCAAATCTCCCGCCTTTTGCCGAGCTTTTTTTTCCTCCCTTTTCAAATCTCGTATTAGCAATGGATTCTATTTACACTAAGTGAAAATGGCAGTATTTTTAGCAATATGCTATTTACACTAAGTGCAAATACCTATTTACACTATGTTAAAATAGCAGGATTTCTACGATCAAGTATACTACTTGTTGCAAATAGTGGCAATTATCTGCACTTCAGTATTGTAGTACATTATAAAACAGTATGCAATAATAACGTATCGAGTGTAAATTATAATTTTAATTTTAATTATTAAATGGATGCCACCTTATTGGTACAATAAAGCCCTCCCTACACCTACCCTAACCCTACCCGATACTTTATTTTCAACTTTTGGATTATTTCCTTAATTTTTATTGAAAATAAATGCCTTTACGATGTGATACGAGATTTGGAAAAGGGAGGAAAAAAAAGTTCGGCAAAAGGCGGGATCGAACCCGGGTCGATCGCGTCAAAAAGCCAAGGGCAAGCACTTATCCATCTGCGCCACTGGAGCTGATATTCTACAGTCACTTTTAACTAAATGTAAATATACACTCCGTATTTTTTATTCCAGCGTAAGGGCAATTCATACAATACATTTAAACTGAGCTACTTTAATACCATCTCCGAACTTTCTACCACGACTCTGCTGTTCTTCGGCTGGTTCTCCCTGTATACGTTGATTGACAGATGTCTCGTCCAATCAGCGGTGAGTAATCCCAAACCAATGGCACTATCTCAAACTATACCTACCTTTTCCGGTTTGTCTGAATTGTCGTTGTGTTTTCTGACTTGTTAATTTGCTTTCAGATTTGTCGTTGTGTTTTCTGACTTGTTATTTTGTTTTCGAATTTGTCATTGTGTTTTCTGACTTGTTATAATGTTTTCTGAATTGTTGTTGTGCTTTCTGAATTGTTATTTAGTTTTTTAGACTTGCATTCGCGTTTGTAATTTGTTATTTTGTTTTCAGAATTGCGATTTGTTTTGCACTTCTCGGCCACCATATTTTACTCCTATAATTTGCGCAGCGTCATGGGGCGTAGGAAAAAGGTGGATAACGGTTCTGTAATTCCAAATGAACAATATGCATTACACAATATCACACTATCCAATAGAATTCTTTCAGAATTGTGATTTGTTCTGCACTTCTCGGCCACCGTACAGTGTAAATATACATACATCTAACGCTGAGATCATAAACATTCTCCTCGCGGCTCCTGAATGTCAGAGGTTTACAGCTCGACTTTAAGGCATGAAAGCATTGTAGAGTTGACTGTTTCTCACCCTGTCTGTCTCACATGCGATGACGCACCTGAACTCTGAATGTTTGTGTTTGAGGTTCAGCTCGCACTTTTAACACATTAGTACACAGCTGACGTCTCGCTCAGCTCGGCTCGGGTCTTTTCTCTTGTCAGAGCGGCTGATTGCACTCACACACAGGATGAAGGTCTGATAAGAACAGCTGCAGATGTTGCAGGTGCTGCGACGCTCGAAGCGTGACTGCCATGATGTCATCGCTGTGCAATCTTGTTCATCCACTGATGAGTCGAGTCACATTGATTTATATAGAACTCTTCACAATGCTCATTGTTTCAAAGCAGCTTCACAGAAAATCATGATATTGATCTTTAGAATATCTTAATATCTTCATGCCTTATAGTTGCATTCAGCAGATTAGAGTTGGACAATAATATACATAATGTGACAATGCAAGCAGTTGAGATTTGTTGTACATAGTATATATCGCCTGTGAGTATACTGTATGTATGCAAATAAAGTTGGTCTAGTTGTGTGCCAGATTTTGTCTAAATCTGTGTAATTTTGTCCAATTTACCAACAGAATCAATTTTGTCACATTTCACAAAAAAAAACAAGTTATATCACATTTGGTCAGTAACTATCTAATTTTGGCCGATTTACCAACATAAACTGTCTAAATTTGTCAGATTTAGGGGGGTGGAAAAAGAGGCCAGTTTTGTCCAGCTTGGTCAGAAATGTTTAATCTTGTCAGATTAGCAAAAAAAAAAAAAAAACGGTCAAATTTTTTTTGTTTTTTAAAAAAAAATTTTTTTTTTTTTTAGGTCCACAGATACGTACTGTGTTTTTAATAAGGACTGACTGTAGCTGTGCCTAAAATTCATATACTGTAGTATTTTATGATATGTGTCTGAATTTTAGTGAACATTTTTTTCCCTATAGCCTCTAGTTCAGAGTTTTATACCCATAATTGATTTATGAACAAAAACTTTTTTTTTTTAAATCCCAGTTTAGTTTTGTAGTTTTATTAAAAAAAAAATTAATTAATTAATTAAAATGAATAAAAAAATAAAATAAAATTAAATACTTATATCAGATTTGGCCAGAAATGGTCTAATTTTGGCCAATTTACCAACAGGAACAGTCTAATTTTGTCAGAAAAAAAAAAAAAAAAAATATAAATATATTTAGATGTATTTACACTATGCTGTTTTTAACTAAAAACAGAAAACTTTTTTTATGCATTTTGGAAGTTTATTTACACAACACGTTTTGGGAACCTGAAAATGCAAATTTTGGAAAACAGGTTTCAGAGTGCACGTTTTTGAAAACTATAGCGTTATTGTCTCTGTGTAAACCACAAAAATTTGACAATCAATCAATTCATAAATATATATATATTTATGAATTGATTGATTGATTCTGTTCATTTAATTGCTTAATTTATTTGTTTTTCTTTTACATTTATTTATTTGTTTTTGGACAATTAGGCAGAAATTTGTAATAATATTTAATAATGAATAAACAGGTCATAAACTGAAAAAGAAAAAAGATGTAGACTGTACTTTGAAACAATTTTTTATGCATAAATTGATAGTAAATTTCACAAATAATTCAAAGTAGAAAGACTGAAATAATCTTGTAAAATGTTCTCTAATGATCTTTGCTTTATTTACCACTTTGAACAATTTCGTACTAATTTTTACAGTGCACTAGCTGGTTTTTGGAACTCAGTATCTGGTTTCTTGCTAGTCTAAGGTGGTGTGCCAGTTTAGGTTGACCTCCATCAGCTGGTAAAGCAGACTGAACCAACTTTGACCAGTTAGAAACAGTCCTTAAGATGATGTTCCTGCAATTCCTGAAGGCTGTGAACACATGTTCTTCAGATTCATGTTGGTGTGTGTTTGGAAACCTTCTAACCCAGATCTGGTTTCCTTCAGGTGACCAGACAGGCGAATGTCGCGCTCACGGGAACCTGGGGTCGGCCTTCTTCTCCAAGGGGAATTACCGCGAGGCACTGAGCAACCACAGACACCAGCTCGTCCTGGCCATGAAACTCAAGGACAGAGAGGTAATCGCCAACTAACCGACCCGCGCATGTGTGTGTGTTGCCGTATCTTCACCTCAAACAGAAATAAAGTGTGCGGGATTGCTTTATCAGAGGCGCAGGACTCATGTTGCGAAGTGACAAATGTTTGAGTCAGAGCTGCAGGGCAGACTCACCAGTCTCTGTCACGTTTGTGGACTCTCGGCGTCTCTGTTCTGTCTCCTTTCAGCTCGCCGTCTATCCGTTCTGATGCACTGTTGAGAAAACACCCCCAAATGTCCGACCTGGGTTAACCTCATGAAAATGTGTCTGGGTCATACTTCTAAAATCAAAAGAAAAAATGGAATAATATTTAAATTAAGTAAAATATTTTGCGAAAAGACAATGAAGCTTAATTTTAGAACATTTATTTATTTATTTATTTATTTATACATACATACATACATGCATGCATTGTTACATTTAATTTAACTGGTTGCTTTTAATTTCATTTGTATGACATTTAAGCACATTTCCCCCAAAACAATGAATCTGGATGTTTTAAAGTTTTAAAATTTCATAATTTATTAAAAATAAATTATTTAATATGAAGAATAATATAATATATTAAAATATAAAAAATCAGTAAAATATAGATGTTACATAATACAAATAAATAAAAAAAAAGAGTCATTTAAAAAAAAGAATAATATATATTTTTTTTTTTTTAAATTACAATGTTTTTTAACTTTATTTTTATCGCATTCCCCCATTACAATGAATCTGGAACTTTTGATATATATACATATATATATATAAAGAGTTTTAATATCAATTATTCTCGGTGATGATGATCTCATTGCAATAATTTGTAAAATTTAATAATGAATATTAAAAACAAATTCTAAAACAATTCAGAAAATGAAGAAAAATATAATTAAATAAAATATAATACAATTACCATTACAGTAAAAATAATTATATTTTTTGGGAATTAAAATTTTTGGGGGAAATAATAGTAATGTTAAATAATAAAAATAAATATTTTTTTATTATTTTAATATTACATTAATGCAAATTGTGATTAAAATCAGCTCAATTAAGATGAAACTAATGCAAAAATAGTAATGGTCCTAAAAATAGACTTCATTTTCTTTATGCCATACATATTTTTTTCTTTTTATCTTAAAATGAAATATGAGCCAGTGATATTCTTGTCAGGTTTGGTGAGATGCACATGCTGGCTGAGCTCTTATCAGCTCATGCCTCATCCGCCGGCTCTTCTCATCATCATCTGATTCATATGGCTCTATGAAATGTAGTGGATGAGGAAAATGATAGACTCTTCTTTTGTGTGTCCAGATTGTGTCCGTGTGTTTGCTCTGTGCACAGAAATAAAGCACTGCGTCCTCACATCTGTTCCTCTTCCTCCTCTCTTCATGACTCACTCCAGCCGTGGACCTGACCGTGATTCTGCAGCCATTAAAAGCAGAAATGGTGTTTGCAACACGCTCAGCAGTGTTATGTGACTTTGGAATATTTAGTGCAAAATAATGTAGGACTGGATTTTATCCATCGGAATTTGATTGGGTTGTGAAAAGTAGGTTAGGATATTACTGATTAATATTAATATGTAATAATATGTATAATAATAATAATAATACATTTGTCATTTACATTAGTCACAATAATGATTCTAATTTAATTTTTTTATTAATTAACTTAATTAATTTATAAAAAATATGTTTTTTATAAAAGTCAATAGTGAATAATAACACAAATAAATTATATGAGTAAAATAATAGAAATAAATAGAATACAATTTTCTTTCGCATTACAGTAAAAAGAATCATATTTTTTAAATTAAATTACAGCAGTTTATTTGGAGGAAATTGTGCATAATTATATATTAAATAACACAAATAAATGAAAACATTGTATAATTTAAACAATTTTCTCTTATTTCAGTAGAAACTGATTTTTTTTAATTTTCTTTTGTATTACAGTACTGCAAATTGGGATAAAAAAAGTGTGCTCAATTGTCATAAAAATAATGTTGAAAAAATATTAATGGTCCTAAAAATAGACTTAATTTTCATTATGCTATATATACGTTTAGTTTTATTTAGTTAGTTAGTTAGTAGTTTCCTTTATTCTCAATGATGATTTCATATCTCTGTGCAAATGCAAATGCTTCTCCGGCCCAAACTTGTCTCCATCTTTTTTGACCAGTGACGTTCCATGATTTTTCATGACTTTTCTAGTTATTCATGAATTTTTACCTGAAGAAATACTGAATATATCTTGTGAAATTTGAATTGACTAAAGGTGATTTTGATGACATTTCCGTGACCTTAAAGATTTTCTTAACCTCTGTGACTTTTCCATGAATGGGTGTCACAATTTCCCTGATATTCCCAGGTTTTTCAGGACTGTGGGAACCGTGTTGATTTTAATGCATGGATGCGTTTTGAACTTTACCTGTGATTTGTAATGCAACACAAATACTGTTGTATCCTCACAACAATGCAGACGAGCGTTATAACGGGTATTAGCATGAACGGAGCAGGTCAGTTCAAGTTAGTTAAACCGCTGACATGTTTATATCAAGCTTGATCTGATTTAATTGCACAATATTCTGATGTTTGATATTAAAAGTTAAATGTACAGCATGCTCTCAATATGTCTAAATATTTATAATTAGCATCTTTGAGGAGTGTTAGATTAGTTCCAAACAAAGCATTTTCATATAATGGCCATACGGTCGCACGCTTGAGCAGTTTGTGGTTAGATCCGTGGGATGTGTGTGTGTTGTGTCTCTCAGGTCATCTCATGAGCTTCAGGGAACTGAAGTATGAACAGGTACAGCAGATGTGTGTCTGCTGCCATATTGCAGTGTGTTTGAGCATGCGTGCATGTAGGAAATGTGTTGTGATGGATCATCTGCTGTAAGTGTGTGTGTGTGTGTGTGAGTCAGCGGTGATGGATTTGGTAGAAGACGTTCTGGCTCCCCCTCTTAAATCTGTTGTCTAATGGTTTGATCTGTACTGCAGTAAACACTCATGACCCATCACACTAATTACTCCAGATCCCAACTAATCAGAACATCCACACACAAACCCTACCTAATCTCATCCAGGCTTTCAAGATCATTCTGTCTTAGAACACATCACAACTCAAAATGATCTATCTATCTATCTATCTATCTATCTAAACAAAATGTATATAACTAATGATTATTATTAATTTGAAATAATTATATTAAATTCTAAATAATATTTTTAAATTCTAAAGTTAGTATATACATGCTTTGTATTTATATATATTAAATATTTTTAAATGTATATTTTTTACTATTAATAATAATACATTAAATTAATAAAATAATTATAAAAGTATTATGAATATGCAAATATTCATATATTCAGAACAAACTCAGCTTGATAATGTCAGATAACTTTGATAGAAAAGTATGTAATGGATTACAATCAACCAAAAATAATTCAGACAGCTGTTAGTATGACAGTATTTACACAACTATCAATACTTAGTCGGGCAGCCCTTAGCCTTAATGACAGCCTGTAGTCTCCTGGGCATGCTGTCATCCAGCTTCATGCAAACCTCAACTTCAGTTTTTTCCCAAACTCGGTCTGAATAATTTTAGGTCCCAAATTTGTATCAGTTTTACTGGTAGTCCACTGTATGAAGAATTTTGGGTATAATTTGTCACAGTTTATTTTATTTTGCTATCCTCACTTACATAAATTAACTATAGTGTCCTGCACCCACTAGTAAAAAAAATATCAAAAATTATATCTGGTCTCTGAATAATTTTTGGTTTGACTGTATATCCTTCCGGTGTTTCTTTGTCTGAATACGGCACTTATCGCATGCTGTGTGGTATCGGCGTTTGGTATCGGGGCATTTTAACGAGTACGAGTACGAGTACAGGAGCTCACTATCGGGCCCGTGCATCCCTAGTGATATTACATTCACTATAATTTTCTTGTTTCTCACATTAACACTCTATATCAAGGTCTGAGATGTTTTTTGAAAGGAAAATGTTGAAGGACATTTGGTGTGGAGCATTTGTGCTACAGCTTTTATTCTATCCTAATATTCCCATTAGTACGTGGAGTGTCTCTGTGTCAGTATTGAGTGAAAAACATCAGTGCATCATTAAAAGCAACAGAAGAGTGTTAAATTCAGTCGTTAATATAGACGGAGGACTTTCAGAGGCTTATAATCTATATCAGTAAAGCATTAGGAATGAATAGAGCTGCTGAAAGTGAAGGTATATCAGTGTATGTGAGAGACTGCTAGAGAAACATTCCCCAAGTGTTCGCTCCATTACCCTGGAATCCAAACCAATGAGCTCATGATATTACATAGATACATTTTTTCTCGCCTTGCCTCAGGAAATCTTTTTTCAGTTTGCAGTAGTCTAACAGTGGACTAATGAAGCAGCACAGCTGTTTTCAACATTGATAATAATCAGAAATGTTTCTTGAGCAGTAAATCAGCATATTAGAATGATTTCTGAAGGATCATGTGACACTGAAGACTGGAGTAATGATGCTGAAAATTCAGCTTTGCAGCACTGGAATAAATTACATTTTAACAGATATTCACATAGAAAACAGTTATTTTAAATTATAATAATATTTCACAATTTTACTGTTTTTACTTTATTTTTTAATCAAATAAAGCAGCCTGGGTGGGCAAAAACATAAAAAAAAAAACAGAAATAAATGACTTTTTAAAATATATTCATATAGAAAACAGCCGTTTTAAATTGTAATAATATTTCATCCTAGACTTGCTGCATATGAAATCAGTGCTGGATTTATTGTGTAAACGCTGAATGCAGCGCGCAGCACAAACACGTGTCGCACATTAAAACAGTAGATTCAGAGAGCAGCTGGTAAGACATTATGATTAATGACAGAACTCATGTTCTACTCAATGATTCATCTCTGTTGTGTCAAGATTTAAAGTAAATATAAAAGTGCACAGAATATAATTCAAACCCAGCTCTTTTTCTTCTCAGACACACACAGAAAAAGAGGAGAAATACATTTTGGGGTATTTTTGGAATGGCACTGTGCACAGTTTATTTACAAAATGTATTGAATAAATATATTTATATTGTTTAAAAGCACACTGCGTGGAAAACTGTATCCAACAATGCAATGCACTCAACTTCACCTTCATTTCTATTGTGAAGAATGAACTAGTTTTTTTCTCCTTTACATTATTTGATCATACTGACAAAAGGACATTTTACATGAAATTGGGTCAAAAATGCAAAATAAATATTTTTGTTTCTGATATGACAATGTCATGAAGTCATGTGACAATATTTTAGCATACTACTTTCTGTTTAAACAAATAACATACAGTATTCAGTATTTGTACTGCTAATGGTATATTTTTTAATATGTAAGTAATTATATATACACTACTGTTCAAAGTTTTGGGCTAAGCTTTGATGTTTTTGCCCTCCCAGGCTGCATTTATTTGATCAAAAATACAGTAAAAACAATATCATTGTGAAATATTATTACAATTTAAAATAAGTGTTTTCTATCTGAATATATTGTAAAATGTCATTTATTTCTGTGATCAAAGCTGAATTTTCAGCATCATTACTCCAGTCTTCAGTGTCACATGATCCTTCAGAAATCATTCTTAATATGCTGATTTGCTGCTCAAGAACATTTCTGATTATTATCAACGTTAAACACAGTGGTACATTTTTCCAGCATTCTTTGAGGAATTGAAAGTTGAACAGAATTTATTTAAAATAAAAAATATTTAGTAACATGATAGATGCCTTTACTGTCACTTTTGATAAATTTAATGCATCCTTGCTGAATAAAAGTATTCATTTATGAACAAATAGCAGACAGTATTGAGTATATACTGCACAGTATGCATGCATTCTGTTCCAAACAAAGCTGATGTCTTTTTTCACATTTTCTCCATCCTTCTTCTCATTTTGAATCTTTCTTTCTCTCTTTCTCTTCCACACACACATACCGTCTACTTTCATGATGTTTGAAACACTCTGCAATTGTTACTTGCTAGCAGTTCAAGTGAGCGTAGCGCGGGCCGGCGGTTTAATCTCTTTTAGGTAACATATTGTTCTTATATTCATTAAGCAGAGCACTTCAGAATATGACAGCAGTTGTAATTGGTTTGGTTTCATCTTGTTAAAATGCATTCATTATGCGACGGGTCCTGGGCTTCTTTGTGCGTGGAGAACACAGAGCTGCACTGTCTGCCTGTCTGTAATTGTGAGACGCAGTCACTGTCAGCCGCTTAATTAAAGCCAATGCAGAGAGGACATGCTCCATTTGGGACCATTTGAGAATTTCCATCTTCCTCACAGGTAGGGATAAATAGCAGACGCTCTCGCTGATGACACGTGTGTGTGTGTGTGTGTGTGTGTGTGTGTGTGTGTGGCACTCAGTATTCGAGTCAAGTCACAATTATTTTAAAGAACTTTATTCAATACAGAACAGTATTAAAGTAATAGTTCACTTAAAAATTAAAATTAGCTGAAAATGTACTCACCCTCAGGCCATCCAAGATTCAGATGAGTTTGTTTCTTCATCAGAACAGATTTGGAGAAATGTAGCATTACATCACTTGCTCACCAGTGGATCCTCTGCAGTGAATGGTGCCGTCAGAATGAGAGTCCAAACAGCTGAAAAAAAGCGGTTCAATCTGTTCTGATGAAGAAACAAACTTATCTGCATCTTGGATGGCCTGACGTTGAGTATATTTTCAACAAATGTTCATTTTTGGGTGAACTATTCGTTTAATGTTGCAAAGTCCTTCAGTTTTGAAACTAATGCAGTTTTAGCTGTAAAGCAGCTGTACACAGAACAATATTGTCATTTTTAGCTCAGTTTAGTTTTTGTTCTGATCCAAGCGTGTCAGTGATCTGAAATCTTATGCATGGTTTATGTAAGGACTATAGTCTGACTGTTGCCCAGGTTTTTCTTTTATTGTCGTTACAGATGAATTATGTGATGTTTTCAATGCTAGTCAATATGAAATTAAATGCACACTATTTATATAAATGCACATTCCTGGTCTTTTTTTGTTTGTTAAATATCCTAAACATGAAGTTAAAGGGTTATGAACAGCATAGCGTTTTGACTTTTGGTAGTTTTACGTTCCTGAAGAGTGTAAACATTGTGGCTCTGTGGCGTTTTCAAAACATTGCTCTGTTTAAGCGACCTGACGTGTCGTCATCTGCCTCAACGAATAGTTTAAGTTTGAGCCAAATAATATTTGGGAAGCCTTTTAGGAAATGTATTTGTAATTTTATTTGGTTTCAGTAGTGCCACAGAAAAGACACTATAAATCACTCTGCAAGAACAAAAATCTGAGCTTAATCAGTTTTTCTTTTATTGTTGTAAGTAGTAAGAACAAAATAAGACAAATTGAATCTCCTTGTTTCCTGACCACAAATATGAATATTTGAGGTGCAAAGTGCAAAATGATTGTTGTTTTTTGGAAATTTTGTACAATATAATACGATAAAATATATTTTTTGTGGCTGGTAAAGGAGCCATTGGTGTGTGTGTGTGTGTGTGTGTGTGTGTGTGTGTGTGTGAAGGATATTGAGGTTTTATTATGTCTGTTGCTGCTGAATTGTGATCCGGATCAGATATTGAGTCCCATAATGACTTTTGAGTGTTATTGAGAGATTAAGAAGATTCCAGGAAGATGAAGAGGGATCGGGAAATTGCTCCATCCTATTTCCTCTTCCTGTCACAACCTTTGACTAAAGCACCTGCCATTTAGATTTGATTGCACAATATAGACTTTTTAAAGTCTGTTTACTCAGAGACGTGTGTGTGTTTTAAAGGTCATTAGTAGCTGTGATGCTGTAGATTCGCCTCAGGCAGGCTTCCTCAGGTTATGGAGGAAAACTCACCTCAGGCGAAGCAGAGATCTGTGATGCTCTCATGGGCCCTGTTCTCTCTCTGTGT
>NW_015547715.1:769170-769324 GCF_001515605.1 Sinocyclocheilus anshuiensis
CATGCATATGCTGTATATATGTGTGCATGCAGTTCTGCAGTAGTTAAAATGATGGCCTCACCAGAGGAACAAATGCACCGGTGTCAGAGAGATGAATAGCTTTGCTGATATTGACTGTTTGTTGCTCTTTAAAGAGTCTCCAGCCTCCAAAGAA
>NW_015547715.1:769547-804072 GCF_001515605.1 Sinocyclocheilus anshuiensis
TATTCATTTTAAGTGCAAACTAACAGACTTTATTAGACTGTATAGACCTAAAATGGATTAAATACACTGGAAAAATATCCAATCGATTCCTTTGAGTCCAGAATGCATTTGTGTCAGTGTATGGTCAGCGTCAATGGCCGTTCATTGACACACTCCATACAAGCATATCAAATCAAAGATGGCAGCTTTCTGCCACAGAGCCGTGACCTGTCGTGTGGTCGGCTGTAATGAGCCGTGGTGTGGACGAGTCATTTGAGTAACTGACCCTCCTCTACACGGCAGCGCTGGCTACGGCTAGCGGAGCACCATCCGACTGGAGTGACCAAGCGCAGAGTCATTTAAAGGCCTGGAATTGCATCCTGCACCGAGATGGCACGCCTGTCAGAAAGATGAATGGGAGCTTTAGGGACTCCATTTTAATGAAGGCAGAGAGGAGAGAGAGAGCGATGCTCGTGTAGTCGTGTTGTGTAAAGATACTCCTGTAGCACACGCTCTGTAGGTCAGGCTGCTCCTGAACTGATGGAGACCTGCCCTCCATCACCATTCATCACCCTTAAACACATTTCTCCCTTCTTCACACTGCTTGGCCTCAGTCAGGGTCAATGCAGAGACTCCACAAAGAAAAGATACTGGATTTCTCTAGTTTATAAACTTAGAACAATTACATCTGACTTTATGACCAAAGAATTATATTCCACGGTTAATATAATTATTAATATATTTAATAACTAGTGTTAAGTATTATATATATATATATATATACATACTCGGTATGGACGTCACAGTTCGGTTCATGCAGTCAGACAACAAATACAGTCAGTCATAGGTGATCAATCCAGACGGGGGCGCACACGGTAATGCAACTCTAACTGTCATGACAGGAAAGAGTAGAAGAAGAGACGATCTACCCACCAATTTCAAAAACAGCTGTGTGGGATAGGTTTCGGATTCTAGAGATGCTGCATTGCAATCATTTCCCAAAATGTAGTTTGTGTGGAATTTTTTTGAAGTCTCTAAAGACGACAAAATATTGTACCAGACAGATCAAGTTCACTGTTCGCGCTGCTCAAAATATAAGAAATATGGGGGTTTACATGAATGTATCTCTGAGAGGAATTGACTGTCTTCAGAATGTTTTCGATGGCATTTTCTTTTCCTCTTACCTCCATATAATGCATTTATAATGCAACTCTGAACAATCGAACCGTGACCCCAAAGCCGAGGTACGTACCGAACCGTGACTTCTGTGTACCATTACAACCCTAATACACACACACACACACACACACATACACATATATATATATAACAGATATATTTAGTATTAAATGTAATATATTAAATATTGTCTGCGTTAGTGTGTTCCAGACAGATTCTTTATGCATGTTACCTATTTAAGCCAGTAGATGGCAAATGACTGTCTTTATGACTGAGTCAGTGAACCATTCATTCAGTCAGTTCGTTCAAACACACAGATTCATTCAGGAACCATGAGTCTTTATGAATGAGTCATTGAATTGTTCGCTAAACCAATTTGTTCAAAAACGCTGATTTATGAGTGTCTTTATGAGTGAATCATTGAGTCGTTCATTCAACTGATTCATTCAAAAACGCTGATTTATTCAACTGAGTGTCTTTATGAGTGAATCATTGAGTCGTTCATTCAACTGATTCATTCAAAAACGCTGATTTATTCAACTGAGTGTCTTTATGAGTGAATCATTGAGTCGTTCATTCAACTGATTCATTCAAAATCACTGATTTATTCAAGTGAGTGTCTTCGCGAGTAAATAATTGAGTCATTCACTCAATTGATTAATCCATAAACACTGATTCATTCAGGAACGAAAATCCACCTTCCGTTTTTTGCTCAGAGATACACAACAGTTAATTCTGCTGCTGCTTTTTAAAACTATTTTCATTTGGCTGAGCAAAAACACACAAACTAACCAGCAAGATTGTGCGGAAAATATAAGTTACTTCTTGTTTATCGAACTGTTGTATAAAAGCAATGTCACATTCGCAGTTGTTCTGCACTCACAATAACCTTTAACCTCGACGCTCAGATGTCATTGCATTACTACTTGGTTTTGGTTTGTTGTTATATGCAGTGTTGTCATTATTTGATGACTCTACGGCACCCCTGAAGGTCTGGAGTCATTCTGGGATTGATGAAAGCTGCAGCAAGAACAGAGTAACCCATCAGTCAGTCAAAATGTGTAGCTTTTTTGCACCCTGTGAGGTGTGATTGTTCCTCAGGAGGAGAGGGAGGTGATGGATTATATGGGAGTTTCTCCCCAGAGGTCTGCGCTGCACTCTCTCGGCCCGTGGGCCGCTCCGCTCACACGTCAATGTCAGAGATCAATAGAGCTGATCTCTGGGTGGGTTTGAGTCTGAGTGTGTGTGTCACTGCTGAGATGAATCTAAATAAGTCAAACATTGTTAGGAAAGTGAATCTCACATCTTGGTCAAAGAGGAAAAAAAAAAAGATGTATTATATCCTTTTTGACACTGTACATATATATATATATATATATATATATATATATATATACACAGACTTGCATGAAACTCACGTCAATGTCAGAGATCAATAGAGCTGATCTCTGGGTGGGTTTGAGTCTGAGTGTGTGTGTCACTGCTGAGATGAATCTAAATAAGTCAAACATTGTTAGGAAAGTGAATCTCACATCTTGGTCAAAGAGGAAAAAAAAAAAGATGTATTATATCCTTTTTGACACTGTACATATATATATATATATATATATATATATACGCAGACTTGCATGAAACTGTTAAAGTCTCAGAGCTGTTTTTAACCAGTCGATCAGGTTGTAAATCTGTTCAAATGGCTTGTTTCTTCCTCGCAGCATATGTTCATGGCTGATTTGTCTTCTTGCTCTTCGTCTTTCTCTCTCTCTCTCTCTCTCGCTCTGTTTTTCTTTTTCTTGCTATTTGCACATGAGCATTGCATTTCTCTACAGCATACACACTGCAGCTAACTACAGTTTATCCCATTCAGATTGGTTATCAGTGGCATTTTATTAGAGGTGACAGGATATTAATGGTTTAAGTCACTTATATCAGTGGTTTTCAACTGGTGTGTTCTGATCAGATCATGGACAACAGGGAGAAACTATTCAAAATGCAATCAATATTTAAACTAATCACATACAAGGTAAAAGAAAACATGACTCTGGTTATGTTAAGTACGGGTTCACTTGCACCTGGAATAAATATGATTTATTGCAATTCAAGAGATGTTTAGAAACCGAAACCAGCATTTTTCCTATTCAGCGTATGTTGTATTACAAATTTTAATTTTGAGACATAAAGTTCCATGTTTGTGTTTAAAAATATATTATTTTAGTATATAAACTTGTTATTTTATATAGTATTTATAGATTTTTGAATTAGATTTTATTATATTTTTATGATTGTTTTATTTTTTATTGTTTTCATTTTAATTTTAGTTTACATTTTAGTACTGTTATGTGCCTTTGTTATTCTTATTATTATTCTTATTTTAATATTTCTATTTAGTTGTATTATTTTTTATTTCAGTTTGAGTTTTATTGCTAATTTTCATTTACATATTCCATTTATATTTAATCTAATAAACTATTTATTTTTAGTTAACAATAACAACACATAATTTTAGTGTAGGTAATGTTATGTGCCTTTTGTCATTTTTTATTACTATTATTTTTTCAATAATTCTATTTACTTTTATTTTTTTCTTTATTTCAGTTTGAATTTTAGTAGTTTCAGTACTTCAACCTATTTTATTTCAGTTAGTTGCCAAGGCAACATTTCAAAATTTCATTCATGTTTTTTAACTAATCTTCATCTTTATGCGTTTGTGAGCAGCGTACAGTAGCTGTCACACATCTAATCTTATTTATTTACTTATTTATTTAATTAGTTAGTAATAGTTTCAGTTAATAATAGAACTGACTATAAACAGTTCTAGTACTCTATTGAGTCTTTAATGTCCAATATAAAATTTGAAGCAAAACCAGAAGCACTGACTTTTATTAATTTTGTCAGTAATATCTGACACCGAGCAGATTAAACATTGAGCGTCCATGGTTCTTGTTTACAGCCACAAGACGCTCAAGCATAGCTGCAGTTATCACTGTATAAACATGACGATTTTGGAAGTGATTCCTATGGGACGATCATTTAGAACATTCACTGCCGCATCAAAATGCAGTCGACACTCCCAAACCGTTCAGTGATGTTCAGGTGGCTAATGCACGGCTTGTTGGTCGAGCAGCAAGGTTTCTGCAGAGAAGGTCACAACTGTGATATTCATTCTTTGGGAGCTTGGCGCTGTAAAAATGGTGCCGCATCCCAGAGGAGGATTTGCATTTTTTCAGGCTGAGGGAATGTTCTTACGCAAACCCTGCTGATATGCTGCCAGAGAACACAGCGGCTGGCTGTCCACTCCTCGCTGCCTCTGACTCTGCTTTCTTTTCCACTTTGTCTTTCTTTTGTGGCTGTATATCTCTCTGTGTGGATTACACACTCTCTGTCTCACTCTTTCATTTCAGAACTGACCTTCAAGATCCAGTTCCTCATTCCACATAGTCACAGCACTACATTGTGAATCTGAATGAGCACAAAACATACTGTCTTTACACAGCCTGTAAGGACTACTACTGTAGCTTACTGCATACTATATACTGTTTGCTAGAAGTTGCACCGACTAGTCGATTAGGTTTGCCAGAGACAGCTGATGCTACACGGTAAACACTGACTAGTCAGCTAATTTTCTGGTCAACTAGTAAAAATAAGTAGTTGTGAAACCCATTACTGTGTACTGTCTACTAGTTTTTTATAGTATGTAAAGCAGTATGCAACAATACATATTTTAAACTTGCTTAACTACAGTTGTGCATACTACAGTTTAAAATATTTATTGTCATTTTAAAACCAAATTTTGTGTAAAAGTGTTTTTTACACTACAATTCAAAGTCGAGGGCATTGGATTGTAGCCTGCATTTATTTGATTAAAAATACAGTAAAAACAGTAATATTGTGAAATATTATTACAATTTAAAATAACAGTTTTCTATGTGAATATATTTTAAAATGTAATTTATTCCTGTGATGCGCAGCTGAATTTTCAGCATCATTACTCCAGTCTTCAGTGTCACGTGATCCTTCAGAAATCATTCTAATATGCTGATTTGCTGCTCAGGAAATATTTCTTACTATCAGTGTATAGAAAAACTGTTTTGCTTTTTTTAATAAAAGTCTTTACTGTCACTTTTGATCAAATGAATGCAACCTTGCCGAACAAAAATCTTACCGACTTCAAGCATTTGAATTTGTTCAAAAGCTCAAAGTATGTAGTATGCATAGTAACCCTAAAGCTAACACTAACACAAACACAAACGGCATCACCATCAGCGTTCCCTCATCTACAGATCCATCTCATTTACCCACAAGCCCAGAGAAAACAATATCCAATCTGTGACATCAGCTCACCCTCAACCTCAGTCGAACAGGCCAAGGAAACGCACCTAATCACATTTCCTTAAAATGCCGGAGAGGAACAAATTGCTTAAGCGGAGTGTAATGAATTGAACAGCAGATGCCAGGCCTCAGTAATGTGCTCAGACAGGCAGCCGTAAAACAAAAAAATCTTGTTGACAATTTTTTGCACGAAGCAATTCCTCCTGGCAAGGCGGCCTGAGCGGGGCCTCCCACAATTCCCACATGTAAACAGATGAAAACGAGACGGCGAGAACGAAAGATAACACCGCAGCCAGCTGGGCTGACAAGTGTTTGATTTCCCAAAAGAGGCCCGGGCGACTGGGGTACTTCTGCACTCACCGACGGCACCGGAGACGGGACTGAGGGGAGACTAATCCAGTTTTAAATAAATAAGATTACAATTTCATGATCTTTAACATCTCCTCCTCCACTTAGCTGATTGTTCTGCATCCACTTGAGACATTTTTACAAAATAAATTGAAAATGTTCAAAAATATTATAAATGTAAATATAATAACAAATATAATTGTATTTATTTATGGACAACCTGGAAATCACAGGGAATTAAAAAATTGTGATTAGCATTTAATTTTAAATATTTCTTATAAAAATATACCTTTTGTCTTCATTTTAATTTAAATTACTTTGTTTTAATAATTTGTAATGTTTTATTCTCATTTTTGTTAGTTTATTTATTTATTTATTTTTATTTGTTTTTTTTTTCAATCGAATTGAGAATGTACAAAAATATTATTTAATTATAAATATAAATATAATAAAACATAATTGTAGTTTATTCATGGACAACCTGGAAATCACAGGGAATTTTAAAATTGTGATTAGCATTTAATTTTAAATATTTCTTATAAAAAATATATCTTATGTCTTTATTTTTAATTTTAATTAGTTTAAGTTTTAGTAATTGTTAATGTGCTATTCTCATTTTTATTAGTATTTGTTATTTAAAATTTACATTTTTGTAATTTTAGTTCTTAAACTTATTGCAATAAGTTGACAAGGTGACTTTTCTCATTTTCATTTAAGTGTAAGGTTTTCACACTATAATTTAAAGTCGAGCACATTGCATTGTAGCCTGCATTTATGTGATCAAAACTACAGTAAAAACAGTGATATTGTGAAATATTATTACAATTTAAACTAACTGTTTTCTATGTGAATATAAGTTAAAATGCAATTTATTGTTTTCCTTTTTCGCCCTGAAGAAGATATCACACGTTCATCAGGTTCATCGAAATTATCCATCCACGATCACTTTTAGTCAGCTTTGACGAAACTCCTCTCAGCTAGCACGGTTTTCTATGTGAATATAAGTTAAAATGCAATTTATTCCTGTGATCAAAGGGGAATTTTCAGCATAATTACTCCAGTCTTCAGTGTCACATGATCTTTCAGAAATCATTCTAATATGAAATTTCAGGGAATTTTAAAATTGTGACTGGAAAAAATAAATCATGGAAAACTTAACTGTGAATATTTATTTCTACAATAAATATAATTTAGTATGCTAGTAAAACTTCCATTCCAAATATGTCTTTTGAGAGCAAATGTGTGTCACCTGGATCTGTGATTGTCTCGTTTAAACTGTCTTCTGTCCGTCCCTGTCTGGTTCTTTCTTTTTTTTACCTCCTTCTGCTGGTCATGAATTCATGGTTCACGGTGTCTGTACCCTCAGAACAGGATCTGAAGCCACTCGAGGACACATTGTATAAACGAAGTGCTGAGCTAGACGTCAGCCTTTGGAGGCGCTCAGGAGTGGCGACAGGCGGAATAAGCCTCATTCAGGTCTGGCAAAGCGGCAAAATTGTGGGTTTACCACAAACCCTACGGTCTTCTGAATGACCCGGCGTCCTCAGAAGAGACTGCAATTATGATCTCAGAGGGGTTCCTGTTGTCTCGTTGATTGCTCGATGTCCCATTGCGCTGTAAATATTTACGTGAGCACACTGACATTTTACCGCCGGGTCAAGACTTGAGCTTGACAGGCATGCGGCCCTGCTTTTACAGGATCTTTGTCTTTATATGTCTGTTCCCAATAAAGTCGTTTTTGCCCAGCATGTTTTTTTTTTTTTTCTGAGCTGTCATGTTGCGAGTTTCTCTGAGAGCGTTGCGCGTGATCATTGTCGAGTCATTCGACCTCTACATCAGACCCTGAATGCATCTGACAAAACAGCACCAGCACAGCCTTGAAAACTTCACAGCGTTTCCCTGGCTTTGATTCCCTCTCCGTCCCTTCAAAAACTACCCTCCCAGAAACAAAGGATTTGCATTCTACATTTATCACTGTCATCATGACAAAGCAATGCAGCGCCGCAGCCGAAAATATCAGAGCGGTGGGGAAAAAAAGAGAGAAAAAGTCCTGTTGATTCATTCCCTTTTATGGGAAAATCAAATCAAACCAATCCATCTAATTATTACACGCAGACTTCGCACGCTGATGGTAATTGCGAGGAACAAATACGTTGGAAAGGGCACAGATTCCTCAAAGGTGCAGATCTGTACTGAAACGGCTGAAAGTGTCTTGAGTGTGAATCTCACAAAAAGTGATTTTTATCTGGCTCCCAGCAGCGCCATGAGAGGGAATGGCATGATTTTCTCAAAAATATCAGTTTAGAAGCCATAAATGTGTGGTCAATTATAGGAATGTTTGTATGACTAATACAAAATCTAGTGCGATGACTACTTAGCATTTATAAGCATCACAGTAAGAGAAATGTTGAATATATACTTTAAATTTCATTCACTACAAAATAATGATCAATAAAATGAACTATTCATGCTGTAGAGAGTGCAACAGTCTGGTTCTGGAAGTAAAATCCCATTAATTTTCTCTATTGAAGAATTGATTTTGAATGATAACTCTAATAAACTCTTAAAAACAGACCTACTCTCTAAAAAATGCTGGGTTAAATACAACCCAGTGCTGGGTTGAATTTAACCCAGCATTTTTTAGAGTGTACCGTGAGATACAATGTTAATCAAGAGTATTCGCTTTTGTTGAAGCCATCAGCCCACATTATTTCAAATGATTTAAAAAAAAAATAATCACGTTTAACAGTTACAGTAGAGAATTGTGACAAGTTAGTCACACCAAAAGAACACTTTAGTGCCCGCCTACTTCTTAAATATTTGTATATAAATGCATATTTTGCATTAAACGTAACATATATTGTTTATATATACATAATCAACATCTTTAGATCAATAATTTCTTATTTCTCTGTGAGTTTGTTAATCAATGGTAGTTGCTTTTGTTGAAACCATCAGTCCACATTTTCAACTTATTCTTTAAATAATCATGTTTAACAGTGCAATTCCTGGTGAAAAACTACGTTACCCATGATCAGTGTTGGGTGTAACGCATTACAAGTAATGCGAGTTACGTAATCAGATTACTTTTTTCAAGTAACTAGTAAAGTATAGCATTTCTGCAGAGGAAATCCACCAATAAGAAAATCGCTACATGTAAATCACATCCAAAGAATGCTTTAGATAATATATATATATGTGTGTGTGTGTGTGTGTGTGTGTGTGTGTGTGTGATTTTGTCAGATTTTCAAACATTTTTTTACTTCAAATCAAAGTTTGTAGTGTTTTGATTCTCCTCATAGCTGACTGGCTTGGATCATGGCTTATATCACTTTTTACGAAGATTTTTTTAAAAACTCTATGGCAAAAAATAAATGGAAAAATACTTCCAGAACCAACTAAAAAAGAGCACTGTTGCACTCTATTTGTATGCTTGTATATGTTTATGCTTATTAGACTGTCAGATTGCTAGCTGCATTTACATTGTCATTTAGCATGTTTTTATCCAAAAATTGACTTACAAAGGAGGAACAGTTTATCATTAGAGCCAACAATTTGCGCAGTTAACAATGCTAAGCTTCCAGTGTAAGCCAGTAGCGTAGCTTAGCCACATGCTAAAGTCAAATTCTGTGTGTGGAGTTCAGTAGTGTGTGTGTGTGTGTGTGTGAGCGTATGGATGGCTAACACATCGGGTACTGTACCTGGCAAGGGGTTAATGAGTTGCTAATGAGACACATGGCTAGCAGCTAATTAGATGTGACCTGTTTTCCTGCAACTTTACCTCACGGTTGACAGCTCATATGCTAATGTGCTAATCCACCTGCTCACTGTAAAGTCTTTGTTCTTTTACGGTGTTATTTATTATTTTAGCTATGTATAGTTTGAAGTCACAACTTTTGAAGTAGATGCAATATCCCTGTATTCTGAAGGTCTTGCTAATTTGGCTCTAAATAAGGCTGTAGCTTGTTATATGAGATGCCAGAATTGTGATTCATTTCAAACACTTCAGCTTAACCTGACGTCTCCTTTGATATCCTTACAAGCATTTTAATGATCTCTGACTCTTGAGTATCTTCTGTGAGAAATCCTCAAAATAAACCAGATGGTTAAGTCATTAAAATGAGTGTTAAGTTTTATTCTCACGGTCTCACTCCAAATCAGAAAGCATATTTCAAGTCGAGGTCATATTTCACCTCAGAATCAAGAGAAAAATTTATATTATATTATAATTATTTTTATATATTATTATTCTGTGTGTGTGTATACATATAGTTTGTTTTATTATATTTATTTCTATATTATTTACATAAATGTATATATTTATTTGCTTTTCACAGCTATAGCTTTACTTGTATTATATTATATTATTTTTTAAACATAGCATTTATTTTACTTTATTTTGCACTGGGACATTATTTCTTATTACCATTAAATAATGTATTTAATTTATAAAGTATTTAATATATATAAAAATATATATAATATAAATTACTGTATTTAATATAAGCAAAAATAATTAGTATAAAATATAATTAAATATAATGAATTGAAATGTAATGAATATAAAGTTTTTTTTCTTTCCTTTTTGACTTTAAAAATCAAGGGGAAAATTATATATATATATAATTACAGTTTATATTTTATTATATTTATTTATATATCATTTTATTTAAATGTATATATTTATTTATTTTTCACAGACAGTGCAATTTATTTGCGTTATTGCATGACATTATTTTTTTACTTTAAAAATTAAAGGAAAAATTAGATGATGTTTAATTATAATAATTAAAAATAAGTTTTTTATTATATATTATACATATAATTTTATATAACCAAATTTTATTTTATTGTTATAATATTGATTGATTGATTGATTGATTGATTGATTGATTGATTGATTGATTGATTGATTGCAGTGGGACAATATTATCTCATGTCATAAGTCATGTCAACGTAAAACATGTATTTACTAAATACATTTGATTTGATTCTGGGGTGAAATATGACCTGTGCATTTCTTGGCTGAATTCCCTCACTCAGCTCTAATGCTTTTGCATCTGCAGTTGAAGCCACTATAATGAGTGTGTTTTGTATGCAGCAGGTCAGTGCTGGGGATCTGGCCGTCTGCGGTGGTGTAGTGCATTAGAGAGCGGAGCGGCTGACACAGCACGGGGCGTTATACATGCTTATTGATCCGCTGTCAGGCCTGACTGAAGCCCGACTGTCACAGGAGCTCGTGTGATAGACAGACGAGCGTGAGAACCCACCAGAGAAACAACTCAAAATGAAGACGTACTCAACAAAACCTGCCCCAGAGGTGGAAATTACACCGTAACGGGCCTTTTCACCATTCCTTTCACGAGTTAATCTCCCCACTCGCTCCACGAGCTTCCTCGTTAATGTGGCGTTATAATTAGCAGGTGTCTGGTTTGTTAACATCAGGAGCACGAAGAATGCGCGAGGGCTTTGAGGCGAGTTATTGACGACAAAGACGCTCCCCTTTGTTGACGTTGGAATCGTCTCATTCAGAGCGTCGTGTGGGCGAACAGGCCTGTCGGAAATCTCATGGTGAGCTGAATGAGTGGCAGTAGATTGCGGATGTTTTCCAGTGCGCGTTCTCCCTCGGGAAAAACACACGCAGCATGGGAGAGAAACGACTAAAGATGCTAATAAAGCCGTTTAAATAATTCATCTCCTTTATCTTAAACCTGCTGCCTCCAGGGCTGCGGGAAACGCTCAACAGCCTCTCTCATCTCCGCCGATTCTGACTTTTCGTTCGTTTTTATCCGTTATCGCATCCCTCTCGCCCTGTCACACTCCTCCTTCACCTTGGCTTTCTTGTTTGTCATCTTGTCGTTTCCGTCTCTCTCTCTGCGCTGATAGCACTCGAGATGTTTTATTTACATCATTGTCAGGATGATTTCCTGGAGGTAAATTCAGATCTGAGAGTTCCTCTCCCTCAGGAGCGGTGCTGGAGTCGAGCGCGTTTGCGAGCGCAGCGGCGACCGTATGATTCAACTGCTGCGTTTGTGCGTTATCACTGCGTTTCTGTCGCACGCTTCCAGCATGGCAACGTGCATTTCTGCTGAAGTGTCTCTAAAACACCTCTTGCGAGCCCAGCGTGGGTTGCTTTATATATCATAGGGAAACAAGATGTCCTAATTATAATATAGAATTGGTATGGGGTTACTAGGGTGTTTTGACAGGTTGCTATGAGAGTGAAAGATATGGCTTGGGTCTTCATTAACTGTTTCATTAAATTGCAACTAAATTTTCAACTACGTTGCAAATAAAAAATTTTAAGACTTATATGCAATTTTTTATATTTATATTCCAGTATTGCTACTACTACTACTATTACTAATACAAATTTAATATATTTGCATTTATGATATTTTATTTACATATAATAATACACAATAATTGTCTAGATATGGCTTGGGCCTTCTTTAGCTATGGTTCCATCCAAGTTGTGAATTAAATTTTAATAATAATAAAATATGAAATATTTTATGTATTATATTTTTTTATTATTTATATTTGATAATAAAATAATATCAATAATAATATATTTAATTTTGCTGTACAATATTACTATATCCATTTACATTTATTATATTTATTAATATTTGCATGCGTGCTTACATGTCTGTTTTATTATTTTTCTTTTTACTTTTATTATTTATATAATAAAAAATAAATCATACACATGCACACATGTATATATATAATGCTAAAAATAACTAATATGCATTTAAATATATTATTATTTAATTGATTAAATAGTAGTAGTAGTAGTAGTAATAATAATAGTAATGCACATATTTAAATGCATTTTATTTATTTTTATTTATTTATTTACATATATTTTATATTTATATATATATATACAGTGGTGTGAAAAAGTGTTGGCCCCCTTCCTAAAATATGCATACATTTTTAATGTGCATTTTGGGATTATTGTAATTTGCACATTTTCATCCAACATTTTTATATAATTTCTTAAAATACAGATAAAAATACATGGATGGAAACCCAGCCAGCTCAGGACGTCTTTGCATTTTTTAATTTTTTTTTTTTACCTCTATCCAGAAGGTGCAGATGGTGCATCTGATCACTTAGTAAAGTAACAGCATGGGTCTTCTCAGCAAGACTTTAAGAAATCATTTGTATCTGTCGGGGTTATTTAATAATAATAGTAATGCTGCCTTAACAAACATGCAATACTGTTCATGAATGTGCAAGATCATGGTGGATGTGTCCATGCGCTCACGTCTTCATAAATGATCATTTAGAGCAGGTCTGTGTTGCTCTGCTGCAGCATCTGTGGGTTGTGTGTGTGAGGAAGAGCTCTGCTCCGCTCTTTGATCTGTGTCTCTCTCTCACACGCTGCTTATTAATGAGCTCATGTCTCCTCTCCTCTTCCCAAAAGATGCGCTTTGTGTAGCTTTCCCTGTATGGATTACGCTTGGAGATGTTCTATTGATCCGACTGAAGTCCATATTGAACCGCCTCTAATTTGGAGCTGGTGGAGAAGCTTTCTGCAGCCCAAACAGTTAATAATTCCCCATAATATGATGAATAGATGGTGTGATTTAATTAATCTGGTAAAGTGAGTCATTAATTAGACACCAAGCTTGCTGGTCTGTCCAGTCATTCCTCCTGTTTTTACGTCTTCATTTGTCGGTTTAATTTGGACATTCTTCCTCATCTCTGTCTTCCTCATGCGATGGATTTCCCCAGATGCTCCTGATAGGCTTCCAATCAATAGCATTAACCTCCGAATTAATCATCCAGCCAGTGAGCAGTCCAGTTATTGGAAGTGGTTTGTGTCAAAATTGAATACATGCCTAAAAGTTGCACCTTTCTCATAGCTGTGGACTAGCGGTTAGCTGTGGTGTCGTGTTACTTTGACATATAAAGTGAGAGAGAATGATTATCATGTACTGTATGTTGTTTACATGGTGCTTCAAGGTACTGAACCATGGTACTGTTATGTTAAATGTCCAAAAGACAATGAGCACCCATCTGATCTCTAAACTATATATAGCAAATGTTTATTTAGATTAATATATAATATTTTCAGTTTTTCACCTTATTTTTAATTAAAACATTTTTTTGAAAATATATCAAATATATAATTTTTTTAATGTATTATGTATTTATAGAGTGTGTGTGTGAGAGCGTGCAAATGTATATTTAATATTTAATTTATTTATATTTAGATACATTTATAATATTTTCTTTTTTTCTTTTTTCAAAAACACATAAAATCTTAAATATTAAACATCTTAAAAATTTTAAACAAATATTTATAATACTTGTGATTAATGTATTACAATTATGAGAAAAAATATAAATCAAAATAATATATAAACAAAAAATAAGCATACACACACACATACGTATATATTCATACATACAGTATATAGGTCAGATTAGCAGTTTCTGGATGTCATTGCTGTAGTAACAGTGTTAAGATAAAAGACTAGTGCCATTATATCTCACCCATCGTCCTCTCTCAGCTCTCTTTTCGCTGTCGTTCCTGTGTAGATGACTTTGCCAGTGCCATGTGTGTGTGTTTGTGTGTGTGTGTGTGTGTGTGTAACATTCATGCTCTCCCAAGAAAAACACACAGGCTGCCAGTGGTTTACGGATAGCAGCGCTCCACCGGGGAGCCGAGTATATTTATTCAACAATCCTGTTGACCGGAGGAGCGCGTCCATGTGTGCTTGTGAATGAGAGTGGAGGGAAAAAACCTGAGGAGAAGGTCCAGCTGTAAAAATCTAGGGAAACAAAGATGAGTCAAGTCTAGATGAAAGAGACGAGAAACAATGAGTTAGTTTTCTGAGATTTCACATTTGAAGTTGTTGAAGACAATGAGTCTCATTCACTAATAGTCATGTGCTTATGTGTGCAGAAGCTTCTCGCGCAAAATGTAAATTTAGAATACATTGAAGTATGATTTCTGCATTTGCACACGTTTTATACTCAAATATGTTCATGGCTGGTGAATGAGACCCAATATTGGATTATATGGAGCCACAAGCACACAAATGATGGCCACACCATTTCTCCGACACTCGCCTTGAACCCATCAGTTCAGAGATGGGCTGCTGAGAATCGATTTCTTCCGCGTCGCCTCTTCTCATGAGGATCACTAAAGTGTGAGTGTCTTTAAACCGCCCCAGAGGACAGTATTACTGCTCATTCATAGCTTAGAAGGCTGTAGTGCAGTTCTCAGTTTAGTATCAGAAGTTTCTCCTAAACATTAAAGGAATTAAAATGCACACAAATGAGTCAGTAGTTGACATACAGTAACAGTACAGGGCTATAAAATTATAGTGGATAGCAGATCAGATTGCTTGATCATTTTATTTAATGAGGTTTGAGTTCATATTGAGATAATTGAATGCAGACTGGTTCTTGGCAAATCTGAATACAGTTTGAGATATTATTGAGATGCTCTAGAAGAGACATTTGAGATTTTCAAGGAGAAATATCTGAAATCATTCTGAAACATAATGAATCATTATGAAACATTTTTTAGGAAGCTCTAGAAAAGATGTGAAATATCCATTCGCACCTCCATTTAATCTCATTGCTGTGTAAAGAAACAGTCACAATATTAAAAAGTAGGTTTTGAGTGTGCAGAGGTTAAATTCATTCAATTATGATAGAATTCTGACACAGCTCTGAAAGAAACATGAGGTTTCTGGAGTCTTTTTCACAGGAGGAACATTGGAAATCTTCATTGGCACCTCAATTTAATCTCATTGCTGTGTAGAATAACCAACTGAGACATTTAAATAGATCTCTTTGTAGTTTTTGAGTAGGCAGAGCTTAAATTCATTCAATTCTGACAGAATTTTGACAGAACTTGAGACACTATTGAGATGCTCTGGAAAAGATGTGAGTTTTTTTTTTCAGGAGAAACATCTGAAATCTCCATTAGCACCTCCATTTAATCTAATTGCTGTGCAGAAGAAACAATTGAGATAGTAAAGGGTAGTTTTTGAGTATGCAGAGATTAAATTCATTCAATTCTGACAGAATTTGAGACATTTTTGAGGAGCTCTAGAAAAGACGTGAGGTTTCTGAAATCCCCATCGGCACCTCCATTTAATCTAATTGCTGTGTAGAAAAAACTGTTGCAATATTAAAGAGATCTCTTTGTAGTTTTTGAGAATGCAGAGGTTAAATTTATTCAATTCTGACAGAATTTGAGACATTATTGAGAAGCTCTAGAAAAGATGTGAGATTTCTGGTGTCTTTTTCTCAGGAGAAACATCTGAAATCTCTTTTAGCCCCTCAATTAAATTTCATTGCTCTGTAGAAGTATTAAAGAGTAGTTTTTGGGTATGCAGAGGTTAAATTCATTCAATTCTGACAGAATCTAAATACTTTAATGAACTATTCCATTAAGCAGAAGTCTCAATGCTCTCTTGGAGAAATGTGTAATTCTTTTAATAGAGTTGTGATTTCATTTGTGATTCTTCTGTCTTATGTTACTTGTTTTTGGGGTTTTTTTCCCACTCGTAACTTTGTTATTTATGTCCTAATGTGGTTATTTCTGAAGGAAACATCTCCTGATGCAGTGATGTCAGTCCACTGCTCCTGAAGGGTCGTTAAACTCTCACTCTGTAGATTTGAGGTCATTGTCTGTAGTATCAGTTCAAAGACTACCCGCAGACGGTTTTTATTGAAGTTAAGATGTCCGCGACTTTCTCATGACCTCACTTCTGGACAAAGAACAAAGGTTTATGTCAACTCATCCACCTTTGAGACCGTTGTGACAGGAGTGCGTGAGAGAGAGAGTAGGTTAAAGAATAAAAGCGAGCTCGTTTCTCTCCTGTCATTCTTCCGTGTGGAGATGCGAATCCGTGCTGCGCCAGCACACACACACACACACACACACAAGCAATCCGCTGACTTGGGAAAATCAGCGAGAGGGGGTGCAAAATCCCTCTTTATCGAAAATCGGCTCTCCCAGTGAACAGCCCTCTAACAGAAATCCAGTGGGGTTTCCAAGGAAACCGTTCCACGGATCTGAAACTGTGGGCAAAGCCAGAGATTAATAGCTGATTTGTAGGACACAACAATAGCGCTACAAGGCATAATTCTACAATAATGAATGAAATCAGGGAGAAAAGAAACAGGAGTAAGTGGTCAGCTGGTCAGTGTCCACTGAGGAGTGACCATCGGGTGTGATGGTATGTGTGTTTGAGGGTTCGTTGTGTCATCAGAAGCCGTCAGTGATTCACAATATGATGTTTTGTTCAGCTACACCCTTAAAAATAAAGGTTTTTCAGCAATTCCTTGTACCAGATTCATATCAAGAACCATTTTTGGTTGCAATGTTTTTTGTTAGGGCTGTCAACGTTAACACGTTAACGCATGCGATTAATTTTACAATCCTTAACGCGTTAAAACAGTTTAACGCAATTAACGCAAAATTACTGAAGCACAATTTCTATTCTAACCCTTTAACCCAATTTTGCTTCTCTGCTTGCGATCAGATCATTTTAAGCTGCTAAACTCCGGGAAAGTTTTCAGTCCAATGATCCAGTAAGCACATGCATTCAAACAATCCGTCCAAAACAGTGCTAATAAAAATAAACCCGGCTGATTACATCAGAGATTGCAGAGAGAACAGAGACTCGCGTTGCGTTTTCTGATAATTATTCATTCCAGTGTTTCGCTTTTAAACACGAGCTCTGTCATATTCTGTGATTGTCTCTGAAGAGCACGAGCCCTCACATGTCACACGCGCTGTGTGAAGTATTCTCAACACATCCCACTGCTGTATGGCCAGATGAGACGCAAACTACGGTTTCTCGACTGGATAACCAGTCTCGCTAAAGTTTTGATGGATGAAGTCAATGCGTGTATGAGTGCTCTTGACGCACTGATCGCACATTGTATTTATGCACAGGCACAGACATTTCCGTACATTCACGTTGTTTCCACACACATTCAAGATAATGTTTTGATTTGACATGTTTATGTTGCTGTGTTTAGTTATTCTGAATGGATCAGTGTACTGTAGTAGATATATGCAGTCAGCCGTTGGTTGGTTTAGTGTTTTTTTGGCATCTCCATGTGGTTCTGTTCGGTATCGCAACTTGACTTCTCTAAAAAAAAATGTTTCTTTCATATGTGTTTATATGGGCTCCTTATATCATTTGGTTCTTTGGTGTCCTTTTGGAGTTTCTAAGTGTCCTTTTTTGGAAAGACATCTAAATTTATCTCGAAAAAAAGCTTTAGAGAGCGATTAATCACAGAAAAAGGGTGTGATTCATTAGATTAAACATTTTAATCTATTGACAGCCCTAGTTTTTTTTTTAGATATTAAAAGATTAGTCCTTCAGATTTTGTGTTTTGGTTCTTTAAAACATTCAAACATAGATGTTTTTCTAAGGAATTAGAGATTTAATAAAGGTTCTTCAATTGTTTCTTGCAGCAGGTTCATGTCAAGAACCATTTTTGGTCTCTGTGTGTTTTTAGATATTAAAAAAAGTAGTTGAGATCCTTCGGATTTTGTTTGCTGATCCTTTAAAGCAATCAAACAGTGCTTTTCTAAGGAACTAAAGACTTAATAAAGATTCTTCAGTGGTTCTTTGCAGCAGGTCCATGTCAAGAACCATTTTTTCATGCTCTATGGATTTTGGAGATACAGGAATATCTATGGTTAGCTTATAGTTTCTTCAGATCAGTGTTTTGGTTCCTGGGTTCTTTAAAGCACTCAAACATAGTGGGTTTTCTAAAGAACTAGAGATTTAATAATGTTTTTCATGGTTCCTTTCTTCAGGTTCATATAAAGAATAATTTATGATTGCTATATGTTTGTTTTGGAAGTTAAAATGTAGTGGTTCTTCAAATAAGTGTTTTGGTTCCCGGGTTCTTTAAGACACAAAACATGAATGGGTTCACTAAAAAACTAAGGATTTTAATAAGGTTCTTCAATGGCATTTAGATGTAAATGCCATTTTTGCCACCTTTTTTAGAGAACCAATCCGATTTTAGGAAGATTTTTTCAGTAGATTTATTCTGGTTAGCTGGATGCATTACGTGTCAATAAATCCACAAGACCAGAATAAATCAACTATAACAACCCAGTTTTCTTTTCTTGTGATTATATATTTACTTTCTGTAAAGCCAGTGTTCTTTATTTTACATTACAGCATGGTGCAGCCTCACTTTGTGTCTTGTAACATGGAGGAAAGCATTGGAAACACCCTAAAAATGAAAAATTTGGGTTCATATTTTTAGTCTGTTTTCCTGTACACTAGCATATATAGATGACCTCAGAGTTGTTGACATTGACTAGAAGACACAAAACTTCAATTTTAATTTCTTAAGAGTGTAATGATTCACTTTGTTTAACTGATTCCTGAAAAAGGAGCTTCCTCCACAATCCCGTCATCTTTAGATCCAGAACTGACCCGAGATGAAGCTGTGTGGCTTCGAACAGGACACACGTGCCCATGCCGGGCCCGATAGCGTATCTGTGATCATAAGAAGCCCGCTCTTCTGATGGAGGGCAATTGCCTCACCATGTAACACGTCCCAGAGCCTTTAAACTCAGGCAAACTGCTGGAAGTTTTTGTGGCTGGATGTAATTGGTTCCAGGCGGCACTGAGAAACTGAAGGCCTTGGGCTGGACGAGTCCCTCCAGGTTCGTCTTTTGTCCGTGTGCCCTGAAATCAAGCGTTTTACCTTCTGTTCTATCAGGGCATCCATCCCAGCACTTCATCGAGACAGCGGTCATCGCCGTTACTCCCTAAATAGAGCCGATATCTGCCCCGAACATGTGGTTGTGTTTATAGTTTGATTGATGTAGCGTCAAGGCCGAAGTTGGACCTGCTGTCTTTTGTTGTTTGTCAAGCGATTGTGTAATACAAGTTCTGTTCCAGAATCTAGTGAGCTGCACTGTTGTCTGCTGTCTATATAGGCTGCATGCTAACTGAAATGGACAGAGTTTGATGTTATTATGGTGCTTGGCTAATGGAACGGTAATCTAATAAACTTGAAACTGCACAGAACATGCAAATAGTGGCTAAAATGGTCAATTTTTAATTAGTCAGTTTTTTTAGCTATACTATTAGATATTGGAACGAAATGTAAAATCAATTTTACATTTATTGATCATAAATATTTCTTAAATGTAAAAAATATTCAGAAATCAAACTAACTTACTACTGGATGTTGTGTAGTATACTATGTATGATTATGTATTTTTACACAGCTCTGTGGAATACTTGATTCTGATTGGTCAGTCGTGACATTCCGAGGTATGTTATCCCTCGATAACAACCGGTAAGAGCTGATAACACAGGCTCATCTGGGTAACTGAAGTCGGCGCTATACACTTACCAGGAACAGTTTTTTCTTGGTGGAAGCTTTGCATTTGTTTAGCTAATAAAATATTAAAACTCGATTCAAAATTGTGTACAATTATTTAATATCATCCTGGTATCGCGGACTCGCTCTCGTTTCATACAAATGCAGCTCCTGATCCCCCTGCAGGGTCGGCGCCAGAGTGCACAAAGTGAGGGCAGGCACAATTTATTGTGAAAGTAATTTTCAGATGCAACGGGGGGAAAACGGGATAAACACAAACATGAAACTTGTAAATAAAATAATCTGATATATAGCCTATGTACAATTTAATAACATATAGCCTAGTTTGATATATGAATTGGGTGTTCGTCAATGATTGCATGCGGTCGGAGATTCCCGTGTTTACAGCTCCGTAAAATAACCTACTGGAAGCTCTGTCGTTTTGCTGTATAGGCCTATAGCTAAAAATATTAAAATTACAAACACACAACATTTTAAGTTACTTCCATTTCTGATGGAGGGCAATTGCCTCACCATGTAACACGTCCCAGAGCCTTTAAACTCAGGCAAACTGCTGGAAGTTTTTGTGGCTGGATGTAATTGGTTCCAGGCAGCACTGAGAAACTGAAGGCCTTGGGCTGGACGAGTCCCTCCAGGTTCGTCTTTTGTCCGTGTGCCCTGAAATCGTTTTGCTGTATAGGCCTATAGCTAAAAATATTAAAATTACAAACACACAACATTTTAAGTTACTTCCATTTCTGAAAAAAAGACTGTAGGCCTAGTAGTTGATGTTATAAATACACACGCCTGATTTTTGTTTTAATTATCCATCGTACATAAAAAAAAAAAAACATTTGCAATCAAGACAAAAAAGCCAGAAGGGAATGTAAACCAGATTTGGCCCAGACTCTGTTGCTATATGTGAAGCCAAGCATAAGAATAGCCTACTAATGTAAATTTGTTAACCCACAGTAACAAATTTTAACAGATTAATCGCTGCTATCTGTGAAGCCAAGCATAAGAATAGCCTACTAATGTACATTTGTTAACCCACAGTAACACATTTTAACAGATTAATCGCATATTTTCGTTTGCTGCATGCTTTTAAAAACATAACAAAATTTTTTTGTTTGTTTTTTTAGGAAAATAAAAAAAAGATATGTCTCCTATAAGTTGCATTTTCAGAAATAATAACGACAGGCTTAATAATGTTATAATGTACCAACATTATGAACACTAGGATATTTTAGTTCCCCTCACTTTACAACAAATCCTTTTTTAAAATATACTCAAATAGAAAATAAATGTAAAATTTCATACATTTTGCATGCATACATTTTTGCATAATCTGCCATTTACATAATATGCTATAGAAGTAATAGTAATAGTAGCATGTTATGATGCTATTCCAAACAGACAATTTTATTGCGATGCATTCTTAGAGTGCTTAGCAAAGTTAATAAGAATTCTTTCTAAATGCAGCACCGTTCTTGTTTTGCTCTGCATAACCTGAACGAAAAAAAAAAATTTTTGCTAAGAACGAACCGAAATGAAAACATTTCGCTTTTAATCTGTGTATTTAACAGCCTGGGAGACCTTCCCAGGGCAGAACCTTGCCTCACCGACTAAAATCAGGGCGCCCACTACGGAGACGGCACCATTGGTGAGGGGGCACAGTGACCGAGGTGGCCGGGCCCCCTCAGGCCCCCTTTTTACTGCAATAATTCCCCACATTGTCTTTTGAAGAACGCATATTGCTGCATAATATTTTGAAGTCGCGCATTGATTCTATTTTCCACGCTTACATGCAGTGATGAATGAACTTAAACCATCTTTGTACACCTCAAGGGTAAACTGCACATCTGAAGAATGATTTCTGAAGGATCATGTGACCCTGAAGACTGGAGTAATGATGCTGAAAATTCAGCTTTGATCACACAAATAAATTACATTTTAAAATATACTCAAATAGAAAATAAATGTAAAATTTCATACATTTTGCATGCATACATTTTTGCATAATCTGCCATTTACATAATATGCTATAGAAGTAATAGTAATAGTAGCATGTTATGATGCTATTCCAAACAGACAATTTTATTGCGATGCATTCTTAGAGTGCTTTCTCTGCAAAGAATGCATTTTCTGAATTCTGCCAAAAGACACAACTTTTGGAACAGCTTCTGTGTGGTAAAAGTGGTTTTAAATGCAGTCTAGGTGAGCAGCTCACTGGGTTTTGGAAGAGAACTAGTGTCTGAGCAGACTGAGAAAGTGTGGTTTGTGTGTGTGTGTGTGTGTGTGTGTGTGTGTATATGAATCAACACATTGTTCTTCTGGTTGGTATTTCGGTACTGATAGCAGCTGCAAACTGTCGGCGTTGCGTGATTAGTGACGAATGCGGAGAGAGAACAAAACAAAACGCCAGTCATGAATTAGAAGCACAAAACGAGGATTTGTAAAGAAAAATGTCGGTATTTCGATATAAGCCAAGAGGAGACTGGTTTTCCTTTGCTAAAGTAAGGAAACTTGCGCATCGCATACATCCTACGTCATCCGCCAGAATGCTTCCACATACAACAGTCAGCAGAAGTGAGAGAAAAGTGTTTATTACATTTGAAATATGGATATTTTTCTTACAAAAAACAGATGGATTCGCTACAGGAGGCCTTCATTCACCCCCCAGAGCCGTGTGAGGCACGTTTTATTACGGATGCGTGCACTTTATTTCTTTTTAATATAACTCCAATTGGAATCGTCTGAAAGAAGAAAGTCATATACACCTAGGATGGCTTGAGGGTGAGTAAAACACAGGCTAATTTTCATTTTTGGGTGAACTTATCTTTTAACAGGGGGCTTGTGGCAAATATGCCACCAAAATGAACAAAAAAGCCTCACAAATTCAAGATGTAGGGCAAAAATTGCCATGTACATTTAAATTAAATCTAATACGGCTGTTGTGATTAAACTGAAATGTGAAAATGAATGAAAATTATCAATTTGTGGAATTACATTTAGATCTGCACTTACAGTAGGTTGCACACATTTCTGTAGAGCTTATGAATGCAATGGCCAACCTGAGGCATTTAGATTAGCCAGTGCTGAAAACGCCGGAGTTTTGTTGAGTGCGTGCAGAAACAAAATGCAGAAACAAGAAGAATGCAGAATTTATTTTGCAGCATCAGTGATTATAATGGGAGTTTTTGCATACGCCGGAGTTTTGTTGAGTGCGTGCTCACAAATTCTCTCATCATAAACAACAAAATGCAGAAACAAGAAGAATGCAGAATTTATTTTGCAGCATCAGTGATTATAATGGGAGTTTTTGCATAACTTGCACTAGACTAGACTAACATCATCGTCCTAGGTGTGAACGGGCTTTTATACTTGCATGACTTGTGTCTGTCACCAAGATAACCGACAAAAAGGACTGCATTACTTTTAGATGACTTTGAAGGAAGTTGGTTGTTGCTAATGGGCTTCCCATGGAGCATGTAAATCTGGGAGACAGTCTTTGTCTCTCGAGTCCCAGCTCAACATGTGCCTGCCGCAAGGAGATTTCAACATGGCCTCAGCATATTTTTAACGGATTTTGCGAGAGATCAGCGTCTCTGTTAAGATTTTGACTTGAGAGGCTTCACGGGTTTTATTCTCGGCAGACAACACATTACATGGCAGAGTGCTTTCTGCACCACATGCTATTCTCAATGGCTGTGTAATGGGATATGCAGTAACATCACACAACTTTGCCATATGTTTTGAGAATAAGAGCTGTGTTTGCTTATCTAATCACTGTTTAATAGAAAATAAAGCAGTAAGCCACAAGAGGTCATGTGTATCAGTAATTATACCAGAGTTAAAAGAATTATGAAACTGATTTGAAATTGAATTATTCATTGAATATAATATATTCAGGTTTTTAATTTAAGTTTCAGTAATTTTGTTATGTGCTTTTATCTTGTTTTATTAGTTTTAGCTTATTAAATACATTTATATATAACTTTTATTTTTTATTTAGCGTTAGTTTTAGTAATTTTTTAGTACTACAAATTACTTTCAGTTTTTTGCCAAGCAACATTTCTGATTTTCATTTAAATTTGATCAAAATTTTCCATCTGATATTTATATTTTATTTTATTTCAGCTTCATTTTCAATGTCCAAAAATTATTGTTAATAGTTTTAACTGTAGGTTTACCTGAGTGTTAAAGCTGTTCTTTTCCCATATAATGAAAACATATTGGTTACGTATGGACAACGTGAGAGTCTGCTGGCCCGAATTCTAGGCATGATTCGTAAATGGAGAGGGCTTAGAGATCCCCCACCCTCTTGATAAAAGCAAGCCCAGTCAGGAAGGCCATCTTCATAGAGAGAGCACTAAATCCAACTGACTGATGGGGCTCAAACGGATCTCTCTGTAAGGCCTGAAGAACTGAGAGATTCCAAGAGGGAATGAGGCATTCCCACCGATCTGCAATCTACAGTGTCGTGGCCACGTACACCTTGAATGTACTGTAGATGCAGTTGGGCACCTGTCCAGGGCCTCTTGGAGGAAGGATAGCACAGAACCGATGCCACATCTTCGAGGATCCTTCCCATAGGAAGAACATCAATTCACGAAAATGTGCCATTTCAGGTCGTATAGCCACCTCGTAGAGGGGGCTCAAGCCTGTGCAATGATATTCAACACTGCGGGTGAAAGACCTCTGAGTTCCTCCTGGTCGCATCCAGGGACCAAACATGGAGGTTCCAGAAATCTGGGCACGGGTGCCAGATTGTGCCCTTCTCCTGGGATAGAAGGTCTCTCCTCAGTGGAATCTGCCAGGGAGGAGCTGATGCCAACAGCACGAGCTCCAAGAACCAAGTCTTGTTGGGCCAGTAATGTGGCACAAACAAGAGTTGTTCCATGTCCTCCCTGACTTTGCACAGTGTTCATGCAAAGAGGCTCACTGGGGAAAACGCATATTCGCATAGGCCTGGGCCAGCTGTGCGCCAGTGTGTCCGTGCCGATGGGGTCTCAGTCAGGGAACCCACAAGGGGCAATGAGTGGATTCTCGTCAGGCCAACAGATCTATTTGCGCCTGACCTAATCGACTCCAAAACAGCTGGACCAGCTGGGTGTGAAGCCTCCACTCTCCCCGGAAAGTGACCTGCTGTGAGAGGGAGACCACTACATGATTGAGGTCACCTGGAATGTGAGTGGTACGCAGAGACCCGAGGCTCTGCTTGCTCCACAGTAAGAGATGGTGGGCGAGGTGTGAGTCTCGGCGCCATGCCCATCTCAGGACTCGGGTATAAAGCCTGTGCTGACGCGGTGTCATATGCATCAGTCCCAATGGTGTAAGTGCGGCTGAGGATGCCATATGCCCCAGGAGCCTCTGAAAGTATTTGAAAGATCACTATCTTGTACTTGAGTGTTCTTAAGAAGCTCAGCACAGACCAAGCACAGTCCTCTAAAAGGCATGCTGTCATAGTGACCAAGTCCAATCCACACCGAAAAAAAGAGAGTTGCTGTTCTCTCAGTTGACACGAAGTCCCAATCAGGGTAGGTGGTCGAAGCCACCTGTATGTGCAAACCAACTCTCACGAGTGAGCTAGAATAAGCCAGTCGTCGAGAATGCGAATGCCCACTTCCTTAAGAGGGTCAAGGGCAGTCTCCACGACTTTCGTGAAGATGCGAGGAGACAGGGATATCCTGAAGGAAAGAACTTTGTGCTAATATGCCTGTCCTTCAAAGGCAGACCAAAGAAACGGCCTGAGTCTTGGAAGGATCGAGACATGAAAGTTTGTGTCCTTCAGGTCTATTGCCACGAACCAATCTTGGTACCCGACACATATTAACATGTGTTTGAGGGTTAGCTTTCTGAACAGGAGCTTTTAAAGGGCCCGGCTCAACTCCCTTAGGTCTAAGATTGGTCTGAGCCCCCCACCCTTCTTGGGTACAATGAAGTAGGGGCTGTAAAACCCCTTCTTCATCTCGACCGGGGAGACAGACTTTATCGCGCCCTTCGCCAGAAGGGACGCAACTTCCGCTTGTAGAACAGCAGCACTCTCACCTCGCACTTAGGTAACAGAATGCCACTGAATTTTGGTGGATGCCTGGCAAACAGAATCGCATAGCTGAGCCGAATGGTTCTGAGGAGCCATCGGGAAGGGCTGGGGAGCTTAACCAAGCATCTAGACACCTTGCCAACAGTCTCAGTGAAACTACATTCAATGTACCCGGGGAAGGGTTTCTGCGGAAATTACAGTGGCAGAGGACATAAGTCCTTCGGGGCGCACGGTGTCCTGTCCACCAGGTCTGTCAAAGAAGTCACTGACAAATGCGGGAGCCACCTTCCTGCAAGTGACTGGTTGCTGTTCAGGCTTGACTGCCGACCCAGGCTGTTGCGGTCCCCGGCGATGAACAGACGGAGGCTGTTTCTTCGGGGGTGCAGGGGTAGAACCTGACCCACGCCGAGGCAGGCCTCCGTTTCTTAACTGTGGAGAATTGCTGTGCAAATTCTTCAACGGTGTCGCCAAGAGACCAACCTGAGAAATGGGGGCATTGAGGAAGCACACTTTCTCAGCATCCCACATCTCTGCCAGGTTGAGCCACAGGTGGTGCTCCTGGACCACTAATGTCGACATCGCCCTCCCCAGAGCCTGCGCCGTGACCTTTATAGCCTGGAGGGCATAGTCAGTCGCCGAACACAGTTCCTGCATGCTCTGGGTTGGGACCGTCCTTGTGCAGACCCTGGCCTGAACACCTGCAGGACAGCCATGGTATGCAGAGCGGACGCACCTTGTCCAGAAGCAGTATAAGCCCTCCGATGGTGCGATAGACAATTCATCCTCATCATGAGCCCCAAATGAGTGATCGAACTCACTCTGAGGGGGGCTCTTAAACTCACTCAGAAACTCTACTGGAGAACATGTGCGGTTGGAGGAACGAGAGCTCCGTAGGAATGCATCCAGCGGAACTGCTCCCGCAACATCTCCTTGCTCTACTTCAGTGCACATCATCATGGCTTCGTACCCGGAAGTAGAAGGGCCAGGACGGGAAGCAGCTGAGATGACTCGCGGCCTTTTTAAAAAGAATGCGAGCCACGAGCACAATGTGCCGATAACCATGTCCTAACAAGAAGGACATAAACCATCCACAAAAGCTGCTTCAGCATGGGTGCGGCCCAAACACTGAGCACAGCGATTGTGCCTGTCAGAGAGTGAGATGTACAAACTGCAACCAGAAGGACATGGATGGAAAAGCATGTTGTAAACACAAACAAATCCATCCATGAAGCTCTTTTAGAGAAATTGCTCTTTTAAGTGGAAATTTGCTCTCAATTATCGCTGTTGAAGCACCCGGGGTACTCTCACTACACTTATCTGTGTATGGGTAAGGGAGAAACCACTGCTTGTGCCATAGATCCAGCGACGAGGATATTCAGAGGTGAATTCAGTGGTGCATCTCCCAGAGAGATGCTGCATTGGGTCAGAAGTAGAATAGAACGAGTGAGCAAATGCCACGCTGGCCTATTTATACCCGGATATCCGGGGTGTAGCCAGCTATGCAAATTTTGCTCACCAATTTCATTGGCCTTTTCTCAATTATGTCAGAGGTGTCTGGGCTCCCAAGTGTGACCCCTAGTGTTGGAACTTCGACACAACATTGAAAGGGAAAGGACACAGCTGAGCCTCAAAAAGTATTTTCAGCTTGTCAAATGAAAGTCTTATGGGAGGAACAAATCAAAATGTAAACAATTCTATGCAACAAATTTCAAATTTACACATTCAAACATGATGTATCCCGTCACCATCAGTCAATTTTGAAATAATTTTCTTCAAACCTGGCAGTGTTTTGAGGAACCATTTTTTTGTGCACAACAGCAAACAATCAGATTTTAGCATTGCCATTTTCTCTTTTATAACATTTTATATTCAATGGTTTATACATCTTCTCTCATTCCTCTCCACAGGCGGCGTCTTCAGCCCTCAGCAGCTTGGGTCACGTGTACACAGCCATCGGCGACTATCCCAACGCCCTGGCCAGCCACAAGCAGTGCGTCCTGTTGGCCAAACAGTCCAAGGATCAGCTCTCTGAGGCTCGGGAGCTGGGCAACATGGGAGCCGTCTACATCGCCATGGGCGACTTCGACAATGCCGTACAGTGCCACGAACAGCACCTGTGCATCGCCAAGAGCCTCGGCAACAAACGCGAGGAGGCGCGTGCCTACAGCAACCTGGGAAGCGCTTACCACTACTGCCGCAACTTCGACAAGGCCATGTCATACCACACGCACGTGCTGGAGCTTGCACAGGAGCTTGAGGAGAAGAGCATCGAAATGAGGGCGTATGCGGGGCTGGGACATGCTGCCCGTTGCATGCAGGACCTGGAGAGGGCGAAGCAGTACCACGAACAACAGCTCAACATCGCAGAAGGCCTGAAGGACCGCGCCGCCGAGGGCAGGGCTTCATCGAACCTGGGTGAGGGTTTGGTTACATTCTTCATAAAGACCGCCAGCTGGAAAAAAAACCATCTTAAACCTGCCCAAGCTGGTGTACTGGGCTTCTGGCCTGGCCAGACTGGTCTGTTAGCTGGTTTTCAGCTACTTTCGGACCAGCTAACCCAGCTGCCCAAGCTAAGAGGAAATAACAATATCAACATTGGTTCAAGCTGCTCTTTGCCAAAAAAGTCGGTCTGTTAGCTGGTTTTGGGCACTTTTCAGCCACTTTTGGACCAACTAAACCAGCTACCCAAGCTGAGAGACCAACTTAAACCAGCTAAGGTCAACACTTCAGTAGCTAGTAGTTAGTACAACTTGTGTGCAAATGAAAGCCTTGTTGGAGGAACAAATCAGTATTTAACTGATTATTCGTTGCAAATTTCAATTTTAAATGTTCAAATATCATCACGATCAATGATGATTTGGTTTGCTGGTCTTCTAGCCTGGTCTGTTAGCTTGTCTTCAGCTACTTTTGGACCAACTAAATCAGCTGCCCAAGCTGAGAGGCCAGTTTAAACAGCTAAGATCATCAGCAAACCAACTAAGACTGGTGATTGGATAGTAATTCATATCATGGAGCTTCAAACAAGGACTATAAAGTAGTTAGTACAACTTGTTTTCTGTATAACAAGTCAAATGAAATGAAATGAAATTTGAACTTATCATTTGTTGCAAATTCCAATTTTAAACATTCAAATATGATGTATCCCATCACGATCAGCAATGATCTGGTTTGCTGGTCTTCTAATCGGTCTGTTCTAATTGGTCTGTTTTTTAGCTACTGTTGGACCAACTAAACCAGATTCCCAAGCTGAAAGACCAGCTAAGATCATTGGAAAACCAGTTTAAACTCGTTTAAGATGGCATTTTTAACAGGAAGTAACGATATGCATCCCATAATGATCAGTGATGATATGGTTTGCTGGTCTTCTATCAAAGTCCTATTACTTAGTACAACTTGTGTGGTGAATAACAAGTCAAAAGAAAGCCTTACTGGAGTAACAAATCAAAGTTTTAAAGGGGTCCTATTATGCTTTTTCACTTTTTTAATTTTAGTCAGTGTGTAGTGTGTATGTTTGGGCATAAAAAAGATCTAGAAAGTTACAAATCTCAAAGTCCACTCCAAAGGGAGATATTTGATTTTTTTTAAATCCCTTTTCAAGAACTACAACGAACGGCTCATTAATCAAGACTTTGTAAAAGAGCATAATAGGACCCCTTTAATAATTATTTGCTGCAAATTTCAATTTTAAACATTAAAATATGATGCATCCCATTATGATCAGTAATGGTCTGGTTTGCACACTGCAAAAAATGGCTTATCTTACTTAGCTTTTTTGTCTTGTTTCTAGTCAAAATATAAAAAAAATTCTTAAATCAAGATACTTTTACTAGATAAGCCAAATGACTTAAGATATTTAGTCTTGTTTCCAGGGGAAAAAAAATTAATTAAGTGCATTTTGCTTAAAACAGGTACAATTATCACAGTGGGGTAAGTAAAATACTCTTGTTTTAAGATAATTTTACTTGTTTTAAGCAAAATGCACTTAATTTAGGTTTTTTTCCCCCCCTGGAAACAAGACTAAATATCTTAAGTCACTTGGCTTATAAGTCATTTGGCTTATATAGTAAAAGTATCTTGATTTAAGAATTTTAATAGAAACAAGACAAAAATACTAAGTAAGATAAGCCATTTTTTGCAGTGCAGGTCTTCTGGTCCACTTGGACTGGTCTGTAAGCTGGTTTTGTCCACTTTTCAGCCACATTTAGATCAACTAAACCAGATGCCCAAAAGCTGAGAGACCAATTTAAACCAGTTAAGATCATCAGATTTTAGACTAGTGATTTTATACTGATTTATATTGTTGAGCTCCAATACAGACTATATAAGTAGTTAGTATAACTTGTGCTCTGTATAACAAGTCATATGAAAGCCTTACTGGAGGAACAAATTGAAATTTAACTGATCATTTGCTGCAAATTTAAGTTTTAAACAATCTCATCACGATCAGGGGTGATCTGGTTTACTGGTCTTCTAGCCTGGTCAGACTGGTTTTCAGCTACATTTGGACCAACAAAACCAGCTGAAGACCAGCTGCTCAAGCTGAGAGACCAGCTTAAACCAGCTAAGATTATCAGGAAAGACTTAGACTGGTTTCAGCAGGAAATATTCCATAGAATGACACTGTACAAATTTAAGTTGTTTTTGCTGAATAAATAATGACTTTTTTTTTTCATTTCTAGGTGAACTATTACTTTAATTAAACATAAAGCTGGCAGAAATTAAAATGCAAAGCCTCCCCAAGAAAATAAATTAATGCCAATACATAATGTTATTAGCTTGAAATATACAGTCATGATTGCTTTTGCGCATCGCATTTGTCTAGTTATTAAAAACAACAGCATGAATGAATATTTATCGTTCTATTTCCAGTTTAGTGGCTTGGTGACTCAGTGATCTAGAACGTGTCCCTTTCTCATGCAGCAGGGTCTGCGGCGGCACTAAAGCATCGGTGTGCGAGACGTACACTGGATAAATTGAAGCCGTCGAAACCAAGTGTTTCAAAGCCCGTCTAATCTCTCACTCTGACTTTTATTGCACCAATCTCACATTCCCTCCCTCCGACAGCGGCTCCATCAATCTGATCCGAAACGCTCGGTGCTCTGAGATTAATAAATAGATGAACTCCCAAAATAAAAATGTTGCCACATGACTGTTAATATCAGGATTACAGTAGAGTGCACTCGAGGAGTGAAAGCAGGTGTTTTGTACTGGATTTGTACATTTTTTAAGAAAATGTGAGTGCAAAATTCTCCAACATGATGCACGGATTGTTTAGCCCATTTTATCTTTCATAACATTCATAACGAGGCTAGGAGTCCTCCGTACTAACGGTACAGTAGAAAGACAGTAAAATTAACATCAGTTTCCTGTTTTTTTTTAAGGAATCGTTTAAGGAATCGTTACCTCAAAAACTGCTTCCAAATTTCTTTTAAGCGCCAAAAGTGATATTGGTTAGCTTCCCAATCCCCACATAATCTCCAACAGCTAGCACCTTTCCCTTTGCATCATATCTGTGTTGACTTAATAAAAAACCTAATAACATTCTTCCAACAAAATTCTCTCCATATGGCTGAGCTTGTAGATTTCCATTGTATCTTACAGATTTTTCCCCAATCATCATCCGAGATATTCAGATTTCACTCCCTCCTCCATTTGTCTTTAACACATAGTTTAACATTATAGGGCACTGCATGGAGAAATCCTTCATATAATTTTGAAATAATCTTACTACATGATTCAGACTTACTTACTGCTAAGAACACTTTTAATATTCCTTTCTCTGCAATTTCTAATACTGGTTTGATATTACAATCAATATAATGTCTTACTTGAAGGTATCTATAAAAATCACTTTGATTAAACCCGTATTTTACCTTTAATTATTCAAAACTTTCAATTGTACCTATACTAAAGAAAGTGTAATAGACTCCCAAACCGAATTACATAAATGATACCTCAAATTATGCAGTCTTTAAATTGCCACCTGTTCTATTTGTGCAAACTTGATACATTGATGAATTTGCCTAGTAGCACGAGGAAGTCCGTAGGGTGATATTTATGTCCTGTGAAGTGCTCATGGAAAAAAATGAAATCAATTTCTTTCCCCTTTTGCGTACGGCCGTGATAAATTTGTATTGGAAGCACGTGCGATCAGGTGAGCTCGTTTAAAATGGGGATATAAATATTACTCGATTACTCCCAGCATCTCTGAGGTTGTTACTCTGCGAACAGGTTTATTGTTCAGAGCTAATGATATAGGAGAGGTTGCACAGATGAGATGCGCTCGTGGTGAGTAATGCATCCTCTGCAGACTCATGCTAAGCTTTAGAAAACGCAGGACCGCCAACATCTCAGCACTCCTTCAATCACCGGCTGGCCTTGCCATCCAGGACAGGGAGCGGCTCGATTTGATCGATCTGAAATATTAATAGCTGGAAGGGCTGAGAGGAAAGTAGCGCTTATAAAATTAACAATCTCGCGCGGTGAGAGACCTGGAAGTGCACAAATTGATCTCAGTGATCTCAAAGGTGAAATCTGAGAAGCCAGCAGATATTTAAATCTAAAGCAGCCATGTTTGATTAAAGGTTTAAGATGTTTACTCCAAGACTGATTGGGCTCAACAAACATGTTTTATTAGCCACTGCTGTTGATATCTATAATATGTACCTAAAAGTCATGTAGTCGATACCAGAGTGCAGCAGTCGTGTTCTCATTCATTTTCTCCATAGAGAAATTGATTTTTAATGGTAAAAGATAAACCTTTCAACTGTTCGTTTATTTGTTTATTTTTTAAATAATTTACTTATTTTTTGTTTATTTTATAATATTTAATATTTATTTTCAACATTTAGACTTTCATATTTTGTAATAAATGTAATATTTAAAATAATGTAACATTTAAATATATACTTATAATCAGTGACTTTAAGTCAATCATTTTACATTATACTGTTTTATTAGATTAGGTAATTCACAATGCATCAGGATTATCATTTCCTCATGTCAGGATTCAAGTGTGCACTCTTGTACCTTTGCCTTTTTATGATTTGCAAATATTTTTGGCATCTAATAAAAGATTTATTAGATTTTCTGAAATTCTGGACAAAATTATTTGGTTAACTAAATAATCAAGGCTACTGAAAAAGTGAGTAGTCATGCATTAAAAAGCCTAATTTTATGATTTGTCTGTAATTTCCATAATTTTTGCCATGCATTATGGTTATAATTTTCTCATGACAGTTTTTAAGTACATCTTGTGCCTTTATTTTTTATCATTTGCAAATATTTTTAGTCTAATATAAATTTGTAAAGTCATTTGACAAATTTTCTAAAATTCTGAAGAAAATGAATTTGAAAAATATGCAATCAAGGCTACTAAAACAAATGTGCATTCAAAAGCCAAATTTTTGTGATTTGTCCATACATTTCCATAATTTTTACAATGCATGGTTATAATTCCATCATGACAGAATTTATTTGCAAATATTTTTGGCGTGTAATAAAAGTTTGTAATGTTTTTAGGTAATTTGACCAATTTTCTGAAAATCTGGAGAAAGTTAACTGGAAAAATACAGAATCAAGGCTATTAAAACGGTGGGCAGTCATACATTAAAAAGCCTAATTTTGTGAAAAATCCATAATTTTTACAATATGCGCACATTATGCACATATGGGGAAGTCGTGGCCTAATGGTTAGAGAGTTGGACTCATAACACAAAGGTTATGGGTTCGAGTCTCGTACCAGCAGGGATTGTAGGTGGGGGGAGTGGGGTCACCATACTTGGCCACATGTCACGTCACTTTCACTTTATTTTTCAGTTTGTAGTGACAGTAGTCCGTACCAACAATCCTGTAGAAAGATTGGTATCACTGTTTTTTTTCCTTCTATTTTAGTATTGACTATGAAAGTACTATTACTTTTCAATAAGTATCAATAATTTCATCATATTTCATTGAAGCTCAAAGGTCTGTCCCTCTAGCACACCTGAAACACATTTCCTTCTGCTCCAAGCCCAGAAAACACCACCTTTCCCGCTCAGGAGTATCACTTTAATGCTCCATCTCGACTCATATTTTATTAAAACAGGTTTTGAGTTTGGTTGTTGTTGCGATATTTAAGCCCTGAGTGGCGTGAATTTGATCTCTGTTGTGATAGTGCTGAGTGGACAGTAACCAGAGGCTTTATTCTTCTCAGCGAGAGCCGCAGGTCATAAACACACAATTCACACCGCGGTTAGAAGCGTCAGAAGACGAGCATTCGAGAGTGTGCATATGACTTTAGCAGTATGTTTGTGGGTTCAG
>NW_015547715.1:804082-804486 GCF_001515605.1 Sinocyclocheilus anshuiensis
ATCAGTATTGTTTAGGGGTGTAACAGTACACGTATTCGTACCGAACCGTTTCGGTACGGGTCTTTCGGTTCGGTACACATGTACAAAAACTAATACAGTTTTTTTTTTTTTCTCCGGAAATTCAAATAATAAATGGCGTTTTGACAGTCTTTGATGTGGCATGACAGATCGCTGTATAAACACCATGGAGAGCCGCTTCTGGGACGGTTCAGAAAGCTCCGGTTCCCGTGTCTGAGCCGTGACGCCCCGCAGATTTGTGCAGAGCGGAGCGCGAGTGAATGCGATCATTCCTTCCTCTGTACTACTAGTTTTAACGCGAATAAACATGACTGAACATCTCATGCCTCATGTAATTGCTCAATCAGTGTTTCAACCGCGGAAAGACATCAACAATACAGCATGGA
>NW_015547715.1:804877-832989 GCF_001515605.1 Sinocyclocheilus anshuiensis
GCTCCCTATAGTTTTAAGCATAAGCTGAGGTAGATTTTTATCACTAAGAACATTTAAACTATAACTGAATGTATTTAAAGAAAGAGCAACTTGTTCAGTAAACCATTTAAAAAAAAAAAGTTTTTCCCCCTGCTGTACCGAAATCATACCGAACCGTGACGTTAAAACCGAGGTACGTACTGAACCGTCATATTTGTGTACCGTTACACCCCTAGTATTGTTAGTATGTTTAGTATGTTTTAGCGTGGTTAGTAGTAGGGCTGCACAATTTGGGAAAAATGTAATCGTTTTTCTCTGATAAAAAAATTGCAATTGTGATTTTAAATGGTTAATAAATCTAATCAGTAATTATTATTATTATTATTATTATTACAAGATATACTGGAGGCCATCAAATTTTAGTGCAAATCATCATCAATCGCTGGCGGTGGCTGGCAACTTTTTTTTTTTAAATGCTGGCGGGGAAGGAATTAAAAAATAAAATTAAAATAAACAAAAAATATGTCACTTTTATTTTTTCACTGGAAAAATTACGCAAACTTTGAACAAAATTATTATTATTATTATGGGGGAAAATCGAATTGATTTTTCTAGGGAAAAAAAATGCATTTGCAATTTAAAATGTGATTTAAAAAATGTTTGCAGTGTTTATTTGTAGAGCTGCGCAATTTGGCCAGAATGTATTATTATTATTGTAATATGATTTTTATGATTATTAAATAAATATGTTATTTCACTGTAACATTAATATTTAAGATTAGAATAGTAAAATGTCAATACTAATGTTCATGGCTTAAGTACTATTAGCAATGTGTGTGTTTCAGTAGAGTTATTGGTGTGTGGGAAATTTTCTCTCATGACTCTTGTTTTAGAACATTACACATTGTTGATATTAATTTTCTACACTCCATTGCTGTAGGCAGAATATTAGCCGGTTTATCTCGTTTCTTTTTCCTTAAATTAATATTCTGAGTCATTTAAAGACCCATGGAGCAGCTTTAGAACTGATACTTCTCTCTAATGTAGTGAATAGCTTCTCATGAAGTAAAGTAAATCATTATCTTTTAATGAAAACCCACACTGGTTGAAAATTACACAAGTTCTGCTCGTACTTATTTAGTTCTGGGTAATCAGGTTTAGATATTTCATACTGTACTTTGGTCAATTCTGGGTTCATGTACATATTTATGAGATTTTAAGTGTGCTTATCAATCTGGAAATTTGCTTTATAAACATACCCAGTAACAAAGACAAAAATAAATATATTATTATTATTAAAAAAAAATATATATATATTTATTATTTATTAATTTATATCATTTTTATTATTATTATTGAATTATTGTTTATATATTAAATCATATATGAAATAATATTTCATATGAGACAAGCAATGTTTGGTTAATGATTGGTTATCTGTTGCTAAACAACTCACCATAACATTCTAGAATCCATTAGATTTGCACCATCAAGGGTTTCATAACTCAGGACGCTCACCCCTTATTTGAAATTACAAGTGTGAAACGTTGCTTAAAGAACCGTTAAAAGCATCATTAACACAAGGTTCAAATGCATTAACCCAGGGTTCAGTGTAGTGTGCAAAGCCCGTTTGATGTGTTGCTTTGACAGTTGTTACCACCGGTCACGTCTGAGGCCCTGTTTCCACAGACAGTCATTTAGTGCCGTCTCCAGTACACTGCGGCAGTGCAAGTATTCAAAAGTGCGCCAAAACCACCAGGGATATAGAGGAAACGGAATATTTGGAAATTCCAAAATAGATCTTCAAAACGGTTTGAAAATTCCAAAGAATTCCGAAAGCCAGACTCCCGTTACTCAGACTTTAAGAGGGTGTTTATCGACAATCTGCGGCTGGTAAAAAAAAAAAAACACTAACCGCACTTTGCTTAGCTAAAAGTGGAAGCAGAGAATAAACACGTTTTCTGCAAGAGACTTAATGTCAAATTAATGCATCTGGCAAACTGTTGCCAGCCGCAGTGTTCAACTGTTTTACTCTTCTTCTGAAGCCAACAACAAAGCTGACCCTAGTCTGCCATTTGTTTGTCCCCATTTTCCCGAGGGTTATTCAAGACTGGCTCTGAGCTATAAATCATACGGCAGAATATCGGGCCTAGTTAGCATTCGCATTTGAATGGGAGGAGACGAGACTGGAATGGTTTTGAGAGACAGACAGGAATCATAACAAAGGAAAATAGCTGTGGAGCTGACATGCCTGCTGAAATACAGCTGCACTTATTATTATGTTTTTACTTTCCGTCAGCCGCTTCTTATTGCAGTCACTTTGCGTACAATTTTGGTTTCCGTTAAATAAGTAGAGTGTATGTTTGAGGTGAAGACATTAAGAGGGGTCGTTTCTAGAAGCCAATGAATGTTTTTCTGCGTTTTCTGCAGCCTTGAAACAGCTGAGGAATGAATCACAACACCACAAACTTTGTTTTGAAGCAAAAACATCTGAATAAAAGACAAACCTACAGCAAAATTATTATAATTTGCCATGAAGCATTGCAGATGACAATAATACTACAATATACAACTGCTATCTGGCATTAATTTAAGTTATAAAAACAAAATATTACTTATTTTACGTTTATTGTGAAATGGGGAGTGACTCAATTGATGTCATTTTCAGTGTTTTTAGCATAATTTGTTTCCCCATCTACTTTTCTGAATGGTTCATCTCTTTCTTCTTAGTGGGAATTCGTCAAAGTAAACAATTTAAACTTTTCAAGAATGTATTTATGTATTTATATTTTGTTATATTTTATATTTTTTGTATTTACATTTTTGTAAATATATTGAATTATTTTACTAATTATTATTTTATTATATATATATATATATATATGTTTTTTTTTTTTTAAGACTATTATTTTATTAGAGTAGAATTGTATCTAAAGTAAAGTACATGTTTCTAAATGAATCCTATATATATAATCTTAATGGGAATTTGTCAAAAAACAAAAAAACAAATTCCCAAATAAATCTGGGTGTTATTTTTCCTTAACCCAGCCGTTGCGCTCTATATGCTCATTACTTATTTGATAGACATATATGAGTTATGGTCACACAGCCCTTTTTTCAGCTTAACATCTTTCATGCATGTTTTAAAATTGTCACAATGACATGATTTTGACTTGAAATCAGAGTAAATGCGTTCTATTATTAAATGTACTATATTAAGAATTTAACACATATCTGATGACTGCTGGCTTGATCGGTTTCATTTAGCTGTCAAAATCTCATCGGGAAGTCAAGCTTTGAAGGCGAGTCCACGCTAAAGCTAATTAATTCGGAATGTCACAGCCTTTACGGAGCGGGAACGCTTGAAAAGCGACAGCTATGTAATGAGTTCAAGTAGGACATTCTCAGTAAAAATAAAATTAAAAAGTCATGGCGTTTCAGTCATTTGGGGTTGAAGATTGTGCCATTTGAAGATTAAATTACTACATTTCACATGCATTTAGGCGAAACGACCGCCTGGGGAGGGAAGTATTTTTAATGTTTGTTTGAAGGGCTGCCCATCACTCGTTACATAGCAGGGCATCAAAGCTGGAAAGACATCATCAAAATCCCACTTCTGTTAATGTAGGCAGAGGCTCTTGGAGCCTGGCGTCTTCTTTAGCCAAATCATGCATCGTTGCAATTATTATTCACCCCTTAGAGCAGACACTGAGGAGTTTTTAACCTTTTCACTGATCTCCAATCAGTCTCAGATCCTGTTCCCCAGTCTCATCCCACCCTCTCCTGCGTGTCGGCTCTGGGGATTTAACTTTAACGATGAGGCCATATGCATTCCTGCAGCGTCTGCAGGTGACTGTGTAATCCTCTTAACTGACCTATCAAGGAGGTGCTATTTTGTTTTGTAGCCGTGACCCCATTCTTAATATGAAATTATGAAGATAAAGCCGGCTGTGGTGTGACTGTCAAAGTCGCAGTGGCGTGCTATCATGCTGTTGCTTAATTTGTGCAATTTGTGTTAATTTTGTTTGTTTTTGTTTGTTTTGCAATGAGCACATTTGCATCTTTTTGAGCTGTAAGCGAATATATATTAATATATTTTTTATATAATTTATGTTATTTAATGTATTTTTTATTTAAATTTTTTTATTATAAAATGTAAAATATTTTTACGTTTTATTAATATCAATTTTTAAGTAAATAAATAAATAAAATTTTACACAAGCCTTTTTTAGTTTTATAAATTTTAAGCCAAGTTGCATACCACCAGGGGGCACTCAGCATGCCACAATTTTAGAACAACTGCTGTAAATTATCCATTAGTTTAAGTAGTTTGTGTACATAAACACTCCCTACTGTTTATGAATTAATAATAGTCCCTTCTGTTAATTTGCAGACTGTAAGGAGTATTTATGTCCTGACAGTGTAAAATTGTTCAGCTCAGCATTTCTGTTTTTAGCTCAAGGAAGTTTTTTAGGTCTTGTTAGTATTGTGTTCCTAGCAGTCACATTGGACCAATATAAAAGTGTTTAAAAGTACAAGCAGGACCAGTCGTTTAAAAACAGAACTGCAGGTGTTGGTTTCTTTCATCAAAGGTTTTATGTCTGGCACGTTTCACTGCACACGTCTCAAAGGATTCATTTTCAAACAAGCTTCTGTCTGAAGCTTTGCTCGCTGATAAATGAAGAATCATGGGGTTAAGTATTGATAATTAGCCACTGAAGACTGGGGCTATTTTAGAGGAAATATCTGTGAATAGTGAAGAGCGCTAATGGGCCCTCAGTGTCAGGATACCAGCTTGGCACTGGATCTAATTGGATTTACCACATGCTGGTAATCCTGCCTTGGCACATGAGTATTGACACTGAGCAGATGGGCAACCCCTCACCCATTCTGATACCCCCCTTTGCCTCTTGCTTCCACACACGCAGAAGGACGCGCTCGTGGCCCGTGACTCAGTCAGCAGACCGAATGAGTTCCCTCAAGATGCCAAGCCACTCTATCAACAACGGTTCCACATCTCTCTAAAAAACACTTTTATCTCGCACTCTACTTTCCTCCAATGTGTTTTCATTGGCATCCTATTCCCAGAACTCATTTCGGGTCAGCCGGCATCTCTGACAATTACACAAATGGTCGCCATAGACTTCCCAGTTTTGCCCCAGTGACGCGTCTTGTTTTCCACTCATCCCAGCAGTTTTCCTTATCCCCAACACTTAGCTCTGATTTTCAAAGGAAAAGAAACCCGGTTAAAGCATACAACGATGTGGGAGCCAACTGATGTTGACCACAATTAAAGTTTCCCATTGCTGGTGCCCTCAAACCCTTTTTCCATCAGAAGTATTCATTAGCCTTTTTCCTCCCCTGATCCTCTACTTTCCCCCCAAGTACTGTACAGGAACTGGAGAGGCGGGACTGTAATGTTATGACGGTAATGATAATTTTGTGGAAAAGTGGTCAGGCAACATTAGGGGGACCCAAAATTTGCAAGAAGTCTCCCAGGACTGAGCAGATCTGGCTGTTTTGATTGCCATCGCCTCATATTGGCATATCTTTGGGGCACAGAACTTTGATTGAAGGCGAGTCGAGACTACACAAATCAGATCAGATCTCCTTTTTAATTAAAATATATTTCTACAAGTGTCAGTGGGCTTTCTCAGATCTTATTTCCTTTTTTTCCGGTTGGATGATTTGCTTTGGGTACGTTGTAGTTCATGGCTTTTTTAAATGTACACTTAATCTTTAGCTTCTTTAACAGATGAAGAGTGATGGAAGATATTGAAAAACCATTTTGGTTATTCTGTGAAGCATGATAAGCACAATTTGATTGAATGAAACTATTATTTTCTTCTTTACAGGAATCATTTACCAGATGAAAGGGGACTACGACACTGCTCTGAAGCTGCACAAGGCTCATCTATCCATTGCCCAAGAGCTAAATGACTATGCGGCCCAGGGCAGAGCATATGGAAACATGGGCAATGCTTACAATGCCCTCGGTGCCTTTGACCAGGCCGTGCGCTACCACAGACAAGAGCTGCAGATTTCCATGGAGGTTAACGATCGTGCCTCGCAGGCCTCGACGCATGGTAACCTGGCGGTGGCGTACCAGGCTCTGGGGGCGCATGATCGAGCCTTGCAACATTACCAGAATCATCTGAACATTGCTCGAGAGTTGAGGGACATCCAGAGTGAGGCTCGTGCCTTGGGCAACTTGGGTAATTTTCACTGCTCTCGGGGAGAGTTTCCCCAAGCCGTACCCTACTATGAACAGTACCTACGGCTTTCCCCGGAATTGCAGGACATGGAGAGCGAGGGTAAGGTCTGCCACAATTTGGGATATGCGCACTACTGTCTGGGAAACTTCCAGGAGGCAGTGAAGTACTACGAACAAGATCTGGCACTTGCTAAGGACCTCCACGACAAGTTAAGTCAAGCCAAAGCCTACTGTAATCTGGGCCTGGCCTTCAAGGCTCTTGGCGACTACAGCAAGGCGGAGGAGTGCCAGAAGTACCTTCTTTCCTTGGCGCAGTCACTGAACAACTCGCAGGCTCGGTTCCGCGCCTTGGGCAACCTGGGAGACATCTTCCTTTGTAAGAAGGATGTTCCCGGAGCCGTCAAGTTTTACGAGCAGCAGCTGTCCTTGGCGCACCAAGTCAAGGATCGCAAGATGGAGGCGAACGCCTACGCCGCGTTGGGCGCTGCCTACCGGATGCTACAGAAATACGACAAGGCCTTAGGGTACCACACCCAGGAACTTGAGGTGTACCAGGAGCAAGGTGACATTCAGGGAGAGTGCCAGGCTCATGGACACCTCGCCGCCGTCTACATGTCTCTTGGAAAGTACACCATGGCCTTTAAATGCTACGAGGAACAGCTTGAGCTCGGCCAGCGACTGAAGGACCCCAGCATTGAGGCCCAGGTTTACGGTAACATGGGCATTACGAAAATTAACATGGGAGTAATGGAGGAGGCCATTGGCTATTTTGAGCAACAGTTGGCAATGTTGCAGCAGCTCAGTGGCAATGACGCCGTGCTGGACCGTGGTCGTGCTTATGGGAACTTGGGAGACTGCTATGACTCGCTGGGAGATTTTGAAGAGGCAATTAAGTATTATGACCAGTATCTCTCCGTGGCACAGAGCCTCAACCATATGCAGGACCAGGAGAAGGCATACAGAGGTCTTGGTAATGGACACAGGTAAGAATTCATGTCCATTTTTGTGTTATTTATAATTTTTCACTAACTCAAAAATGTACTTGGACACACAAACGACACTTAGATAGAAAACATATCAAACCATGTTGCATCTGCAAACAAATTATTTTTTACTTGTTTTTTTCTTTCAAAATATCCTTAAAATAAGCAACTTTTTTCATAGTTTGAATATAAGTGTATTTTGTCTCACTGCACTGGCAGATTTTTTAACTTAAATATGCCAAAAATGTAAAAATATGCCAGTGCAGTAAGACAAAAACGACCTAATATCTTATGCAGTGTTGCTTCTTAATTAAATTATATCTTGTTTTAAGGATTTTCTAATATTTTAAAAGAAAACAAGTCAAAAAATTCTTAAGAACTCATTAAGATGTCTCTTTTTAATGTCCTGAACTACATTTGTGATAAATGTATCTCGGGGTGTATCTTGTATTTTGAGAGAATTTTTAAATATTTGAACTGGAAAATAGGACAGATACTTGTTTTTGCAGTATATAGACATGTACATGTTTTGATTTCGAACCTAACAAACTTCTTTTGGTGAAATGCCTCTTGATTTGATATTCTGTTATCTGATCAAATAGCATTCATACATTTTTAAGTGACATATAAGGATAGTTCACCCAAGAATGAAAATTGTTGTGATTTGCCTTAAAGTTGAGCACAGAAGAAGATGTTTTGAACAATGTTTCTGTTTTTTGTTGTTGTTGTTATTTTTTCATGCAATGGAAGCCATTGAGATTCAAAACAACACTGGACCCCATTGACTTTCATTTTTATTTAGATTGACATGAGGATGAGGTAAACTGACAATTGTAATTTTTGGGTGAACTATTCCTTCAAGTGTCTAAATAATTATTGACGCCACTGTAAAAAATGTACAAAAGTACTAGTCGTACTTGAGTGTAATATGCTCTTAGACAAGATTAGATTACTGTTTTTTTTAACGTAGTGTGAATGATTTATTAGCATTATGGAGCTGTGGAGTCTCGTGATGATGCAACAGGCTGCTTGTTATTCCAGTTGCTTCAGTCTGATAGAGGCACTAACTGTATCAGGCGAAATGAGGACTGACACCATGAGGTCAACAGGCGGACACTGAATGCTCTCACAACATGCAACAGATTGAAGATGGAATTGTTTTGTATCAGAGCATGACCCCACCTTCAACATGCATGCTGAAATGACAGTATGCAGGGCTGCACGCATGTATACAGAGATGCATACAGCATAAAAGCACTTTTTGTGCTTCTCACATTCAAATTTGGGAATCACTGTCACGTGAGTGTATCAGCAGGAGAATCTCTTCAAATGTTCACTTGTCACTGATTCACTCTATGTTAGTGCTTTTTTGTATCTCTAATTTATACTTTAGTGGCAAACAAGCAAACTTGGAGTTTTTTCTGTGAATCAGTTCAAACTGATTAGTGACTCAATTTTAAAACTGATTCAAAGATTTGCTTTGATCTCTCAAATTACGTTCATGTTAATCCATGTAACATGTATAAGCAGCAAAATGTATTTTTAGTACATATTAATATTTTTAAAAATGCCATATGGAGATTCTGTGAACATTTTGGAAAAATAACGCAAACAAATCTTTGAATCAGAGTTTTGAATCGATTCACTGATGTTGAGCCACTGCATTGCAAATATTGAATATATAATATTTTTAGCTGTTGATTACAATACTTTTGTCTTCAACAGCAGATTTATTGCTTTATGATTTTATTTCAAACCTAGCAAACTTCTTTTAGTGAAATACATCCTGGTTCGATATTCTGTTATCTAACGAAATGGCATTCATACAGTTTTTGACTTAAAGGGATAGTACACCCAAAAATGAATAGTGAATTCATTTTAAAACTCTTATTCAAAGATTTGTTTGCATGATCGCTCAAAATATGATAAACAGCAACATTTATTATTTACTTTATTACAACATTTTAATATAAAAATGCCATTCTGTGACCATTTTTTGAGAGATAATGCAAACAAATCTTTGAGTTTTGAATCGCTAATGTAATTGCTAATGTTGAGCAATGCAAATATACATAACTACTGAATATATAATGCTTTTATCTGTCGATCCCAACTTATGTATTTTTTTTATAATTTTGTCATAATAATTGGCTTGTTTCAAACGCCACCAAAAATCCTATTGCAAAGTTACATAATTCTTTTGGTCTTCAACAATCTTCTTTTATTGAAATACATCATTGTTTGATATTCTGTTATTAGATGTAATAGCATTCAAAAGATTTAAAGAGAAAATTCACCCAAGAATGAATAGTGACTCATTTTTACAACTCTTAATTCTAAAATTAATTTGCTTGAAAAATGCAAATTGTTCTATGGGCAGCTATGCACTCCATACATGTCTACCCAGCATCCTCAGTGTGATCTGCCACGCATCTATTTTAATTAACATCCAATCAGCCCTTTAAGCAGTCCAGCTCCCGTCACAAACCCTAGTGGATTCTGCTTACCTACGAGTATATGGGCATGGAAATATGATGAATGGTTTGCTGCAGGGGCCTGTCAAAGCTCGACGCTAAGGATTGTGGGAAGAGAACTCACACCGGGCCCGCAACGAGCCAAGCTCATCCAAACCCAAACCCCCGTCCTTCCCGCGGTCCAGCGGGGAAGGTAAATTACACTGTCAGTTGTGACAATGCGCTTGCACTCCCCTCAGCAGAGAGGAGCTTTACCTCAGATAGCGCAGAAGAATCCAACAAGAACCTCATTAAAGGCCCGCGTTAAAAGCTATTTGTTTCATTTATATTGAAATGAGGCAGGGCCTTTCAACAAGACTGATGTTGCTGTAATTTCAAGTGACAGGACAACAAGGGGTAATGATGCATCACTTTTAAGCTACCTAAGTAGTGAGCGAGTCCCCGGCCTATATGAATTAAGCCTGGTTTTGTTATTCCACAGAGAGCCGGTACCGAAGCCCGTTTCAAACCCGCTCTCTCGACGGATGGGAGCGTATGGACTGCATTTCTCTTTTTAAATGAAGTTGCATCAGCACTGTCCTGCCACCTGTGTGTTGCTGGAATAGCTCATATCGATCTAAAGCACGCCGTCCCTCGTGATTCCCTCACATTCAGTATTTTAGCAGCATTAAACTAGACTGCATTTTGAGATTCTGTTTCATGTGAGAAGGTTCATATTCAAAGGAATACATACATCTCCATATCGCTCTGTAAATTTGATATCAGCTTGTAAACATTCTGCATGGAATTTATTAGACTCAAATTGAAATTTACATTGCACTTATTTCTATTTGATTACACCACAGTCTGGAAGCAGACACACACTGCGAGCTAATAAAGCAATAAGCCGTAAGCCAGATTTAACCGTAGTAAAATCACTGAAATGTCATTACATGAAATGAAAAGTTCCAGCACTAAAATCGAGTTGAATTGTATATTAATGCACCAAGATATCTACAATACCTTTAGTGAACTATGTTAAACTATTTTACTTGGCAGAACAATTTTATTTTAATAACTATAATTTTATTGAAATTATTAGTAGTAGTAATTGTAGTAGTATAAAACTGAAATTCCAAATATATGCACACTTGTGACCACACATCAATTGAATAGTAATATATAATTATTATTATATATTTTAAATTATATATAATAGCCGATCAGATTTTTCAGTATTTTGGATTTACTCTTTTTTTTTACTATATGTGTAAAATTATTGTAAAATAAAAGAAATTGTAATTAGAATTAAATAATATTTTGTTCAAATTAAATATAATATATATATATAGAGAGAGAGAGCGAGAGTTCTTTTTTAGAAAAGAACTCATTTATTGAAAATTTTTAAAAAGTAATTTTATTGAAATTTTTAGTATTAATAATTATTGATTAGATATTGTCATCTTTTATCACATTGCTGTTTATGTTTTTTGTTTTTTTACAATTTACTGAAGTTGCAAATATATGCACACCTGTGACAAAACATCAATCAAATTTGAACTTGTATAATTATTAATTAATTAATTAATTTACAATGTGACTGTCATATTTTTTAGTATTTTGGATCTTCTCTTCTTTTACTGTGTGTGTAAAATGGTTAGAAAATAATTTGTAATTTTATTATTAGTAGTAGTAATTAATTTTGAGATATTATTATTACACACACTATTATACATAATATTTATTTATTTGTTTGTTTATTTATTCACAATGTCAAGTAACATTTCTTTGTATAGTGTTTTAAACAATATGCATTGTGGTCAATAGCAGCTTTGCAGAAAATCTTGATGTTGATGATTATGATATCTTAATATCTTCAATCCTTATATTCACATTTAGCAGATTAGAGCTGTGTGACAATATACTTCACATTTTGCGACACTATAAACAATCGCTATACATGAGTCCTACTGTATGTATGCAGATAAAGTTGGATATACTTACATATCCAGCTTCATATAAAGAGCTGTGTGATTATAAATTTACTGTACAGTGTGTCTCAACCAATCAGATTGTTGAGTTTTACCAGAGTATTTCCTCTTACTGTATATGTATAATGTTGGTTCGCTGTGTTTGTCAGGGCGATGGGGAGTCTTCAGCAGTCTCTGGTGTGTTTTGAGAAGCGGTTGGTGGTGGCGCATGAGCTGAGAGAGTGTGGAGGAAAAGCTCAGGCGTACGGAGAACTGGGCAGCTTGCACAGCCAGCTGGGTAACTATGAGCAGGCCATCTCCTGCCTGGAGCGGCAGCTCGCCATCGCCCGCGACACCCAAGATCGATTGCTGGAGGGCGACGCCAGCTGCGGCCTGGGCGCCGTGTACCAGCTGATGGGCGAACACGACACGGCCCTTGAGTTTCACCAGCTGGACCTCCAGATCGCGGAGGAGACGGGCAGCGGCAGCTGTCAGGGACGGGCCTACGGGAACCTTGGACTCACTTACGAGTCGCTGGGTAATTTTGAGCGTGCCGTGGTGTATCAGGAGCAGCACCTGAGCATCGCGGCGCAGACCAACGACCTGGTGGCCAAAACTCTGGCCTACAGCAGCCTGGGACGAACACACCACGCTCTGCAGAACTACTCGCAGTCCGTCATGTACCTGCAGGAAGGTAAGAGACATGATGTGGAAAATCACAGTTCCCTTTTAGTCGGTCACTACGAGTCACGTCGTGACGTCTCCGTCCCCTCCTTCAGGGAACGAGGGTTACATACGTAACCGAGACATTCTGTTGTACTCTATTCTATCAAACTGAGATCCATGTTATTATGCAGTTGCTAAGGTGTTTGGAGTTTTGGTATGCGGTTGCTAGGGTAGTTGTTGTTTACAGGCACAAGTCAAAAGAGTCTCTATGATATATAGTTGGGTTTCCATCCACATATTTTTATGCAAAAATTGTGATATTGCATAGAAAAAAAATGGATACAAGCACCAGGATGCAAATAAAATGTTCATCATGTGCATCAAACTATTTTAATTTGTTTTACTGTATACATTTTTTTAGAAAAGAACAATTTTAATTTTAATAACAATAAAAATTTTAATGAAAGTATTAGTAATAATGATTATTGATTAGGTATTGTCGTCTTATATCATATTGCTGTTGATTTTTTGTAAACATTTTAATGAAATTGCAAATATGTGTACACCTGTGACCACACATCAGTTGAATATTAATATATAGGCCTAACTAAATAATATATTTTAAATGATGTACAATAACAAATCAGATTTAGATCTGTCTATCTATCTATCTATCTATCTATCTATCTATCTATATATGAGAAAATAATGATTTTATATTAATAATTATTGATTAGATATTGTCATCTTATCATATTGCCACTGATGTGACACATGCATATATTATTATTATACATAATATTTATTTGTTTATTTATTTATTTACAGTGTCAAGTCAAATTTATTTGTATAACACTTTTCACTTTTCATATTTTTGTGGAAACCGTGATACATTTTTCCAGGATTCTTTGACGTATAGAAAGTTCAAAAGAACAGCATTTATTTGAAATATAAATATTTCACAACATTATAAATGTATTTACTGTCACTTTTGATCAATTTAATGCATCTTTGCCAAAAAAAAAAGTAAATTTCTTTAAAAAAATCTTACTGACCCCATATACTTTGGATAGAATAATGTTTTATTTGATGAGAATCAATTTAATAAATGACTGATTAATTAGTTCAGATGATTGGCTACCTCCCAGCAAATTTTTTTTTTTTTTTTTGCATAAATCAAATTCATAATGGGAACATAAGTAAAGTAAGGCTTTGAGATTTGTTTGCTTGTTTAATTGTCATCCTTTTTTTTTTTTTACCATGTAGATATATTTAAATGCACTTAGGTCTCATGAAAACATTTCTTTTGGTTTTGGGGTGAATATATGATTTCTTCACACTTATACCACTTTCAGATCTTTATTCAGTTGAGGGTGAAACGGCTAAAGTTGTTAGGAAGTTGTTGATTGAGGTACAGACGTCATGTTTAAGCTCTGAAGCTCATGTTTACACACAGTGAGACATCTGGTGCTTCGCTCCCACAAGAGGACATTGAGATTCAGCTCATTTGTTTGGCTTCTGGTGCCACTCTGAGCCGTATGTCGCTATAATAATCCTATTTGAGACATACTTTTTTTGGGTTATATTTATGCAGAAATATAGACAATTCTAAAGGGTTCACAAACCTTCAAGCAGCACTGTATTCATAGAGAGAGCGCTCACCCATACATAACCAAAGTAGAGCGTTTTGTTGTAGTTGAATTACTGGTGTCCCCTTTAAAAAAACCTGCCGGTCTTTCCGAAATGACTTTCTGTCAGCCGTCAGGAACAGAGCAGCTCACGGGCGGCCTTTCACTCAGATGATGCTCTAATCACCTTCATCCAGGACTTTTGACAATTACCTTACTGCTTCCCTGCTGTGAGAGAGTGGCAAGAGAATGGGAAAAGGCCAGATGCATATCCGCTACACCAAAGGCCACGGTGTCCCTCCGTCTGACAGCCAATTAACTGAGAGGGGCCTCTGCGCGAGCGGCGGACGGGAGGAAAGCTCTCGCTCTCACTTCAGTTTGGCGTTTGTGAGATTAGAGTTGTGTAGAGACGTAATAATGATTATTGATTAGGTATTGTCGTCTTATATCATATTGCTGTTGATTTTTTGTAAACATTTTAATGAAATTGCAAATATGTGTACACCTGTGACCACACATCAGTTGAATATTAATATATAGGCCTAACTAAATAATATATTTTAAATGATGTACAATAACAAATCAGATTTAGATCTGTCTATCTATCTATCTATCTATCTATCTATCTATCTATATATGAGAAAATAATGATTTTATATTAATAATTATTGATTAGATATTGTCATCTTATCATATTGCCACTGATGTGACACATGCATATATTATTATTATACATAATATTTATTTGTTTATTTATTTATTTACAGTGTCAAGTCAAATTTATTTGTATAACACTTTTCACTTTTCATATTTTTGTGGAAACCGTGATACATTTTTCCAGGATTCTTTGACGTATAGAAAGTTCAAAAGAACAGCATTTATTTGAAATATAAATATTTCACAACATTATAAATGTATTTACTGTCACTTTTGATCAATTTAATGCATCTTTGCCAAAAAAAAAAGTAAATTTCTTTAAAAAAATCTTACTGACCCCATATACTTTGGATAGAATAATGTTTTATTTGATGAGAATCAATTTAATAAATGACTGATTAATTAGTTCAGATGATTGGCTACCTCCCAGCAAATTTTTTATTTTTTTTTTGCATAAATCAAATTCATAATGGGAACATAAGTAAAGTAAGGCTTTGAGATTTGTTTGCTTGTTTAATTGTCATCCTTTTTTTTTTTTTACCATGTAGATATATTTAAATGCACTTAGGTCTCATGAAAACATTTCTTTTGGTTTTGGGGTGAATATATGATTTCTTCACACTTATACCACTTTCAGATCTTTATTCAGTTGAGGGTGAAACGGCTAAAGTTGTTAGGAAGTTGTTGATTGAGGTACAGACGTCATGTTTAAGCTCTGAAGCTCATGTTTACACACAGTGAGACATCTGGTGCTTCGCTCCCACAAGAGGACATTGAGATTCAGCTCATTTGTTTGGCTTCTGGTGCCACTCTGAGCCGTATGTCGCTATAATAATCCTATTTGAGACATACTTTTTTTGGGTTATATTTATGCAGAAATATAGACAATTCTAAAGGGTTCACAAACCTTCAAGCAGCACTGTATTCATAGAGAGAGCGCTCACCCATACATAACCAAAGTAGAGCGTTTTGTTGTAGTTGAATTACTGGTGTCCCCTTTAAAAAAACCTGCCGGTCTTTCCGAAATGACTTTCTGTCAGCCGTCAGGAACAGAGCAGCTCACGGGCGGCCTTTCACTCAGATGATGCTCTAATCACCTTCATCCAGGACTTTTGACAATTACCTTACTGCTTCCCTGCTGTGAGAGAGTGGCAAGAGAATGGGAAAAGGCCAGATGCATATCCGCTACACCAAAGGCCACGGTGTCCCTCCGTCTGACAGCCAATTAACTGAGAGTAGCTTCCTCATGAGCGGCGGACAGGCTCATGAGAAACTCTCGCTCTCACATCAGTTTGGCGTTTGTGAGATTAGAGTTGTGTAGAGACGGATACATATGGGACGGTGAGCGCTAGAATGTGTCCGGCTGAAGGTACTTGACGATTGTCCTTGAGAACGTTATCTGTTTATATATGCATACTGTATTTAAAAAAAAATGTTTAATTAATTTTTATTTATAGACATCGTTTACATGTTTATTTGTACCCACTGTATATATATATATATACATTTTATAATTTATGTATAAGATTTTATATTTGTATGTTTTGTATTTATTTTATTTATTTATACATATTTTGCGTTTATACTGATTTTTTTTACATTTTTGTATTTTTTATTTTACATTATGTAGAGAGAGAGACATTTTATTGTACATATCTATTTATTTATTTAATTTATATGTACATTTTTACTTATGTATACATTTTTTACATTTCTTTTTTCATTTTAGTTTTCTTTTTATTTATTCATACATTTTATTTGACCTGTTTATGCAGGTTTTTTTTATTTATGCAAATTTCTTATTTAAAGGGGTCATATATTGTTGTTAAAAAGAACATTATTATGTGTATTTGGTGTAATGAAATGTGTTTATGCGGTTTAAGGTTAAAAAAACACATTATTGTGGGGTAGATATGTGGGGGGCATGTTAGAACGAGCCGTTTTAGGTAGGTGTGGCTGACTCTTAACTTTTATAAAGAATATCTCTTTGGATTTGAGACTTTAGTCTTTGCAACTTTACAGATCTTCTTTATGCACCAAGAGCTTGTAACACTCCAAAGAGAAATAAAAAATTGAAATCGCATTATATGACCCCTTTAAGATTTGTATGTACTTCAAATTTCTTATTTTAGATTTCTGTTTACTTTATTTATGTATTTTAATCTATTTTTATTTAGTATTTGAAACAGTATATAGTATGCAACAATCATCTAATATATAAAAAGTTATTTCACATTTTTAATCCAGTTTGGTGTCAGTCAAATGCATCTTTTAGCAGTCCAATAAAATAAGCCAAGAAAGAGATGTTAGCTGATACGGCCGTCCATTTATCAGACTGTGGTATACAGTATTTCACATGAATTACATTTCAGAAAACGTACTTTTCCTTTTCCTTTTTCTGATAATATGCAACCAGAGCGCATTGAGTGCAACAGGGTATCCCACAATGCAATAGACATGACCTTTGTTTGTTTGATTTTCTGACTGCCAAACAGTATGCATGCTACATTCTATGTCCTGTCAGAAATATTAAGAGCATTGTTTTCAAAGATAAAATAACCGTTTACCAATTAGAGACATGACTTCAGATGTATGCACGTATAATTCAGACCAATGTACCGTAGTGCAGTAGCAGAAGAATTGTTTCACCGTACGTTTCTTTTGTTTGGAGATTGAACTTCACTGAGACGCAGGAATCAAAGTGGGATTGAAACGCTGATTAAAGTCTGTGTTGAATGAGAAAAATGATTTCTGAGGCTTTTCTTTAGATCAGTGCCTGATGAGACCTAAATACCAGCGCGTCCCGACAGCCATGTCAGAGATTGATGATGAAAAACATAAAAACAGAGAGATTGAAGAGAGAGGAGGAAGAAAAGACAAGGGAATGTTTCGGAGCCTGTTATTTTAGGATGATTAATTTCAGAGAGCTGCAAATATGAGTTTAAATACTAGACACACTAGAGCTGTTTTCAACCGATTTCAACCACTTCTGGCTTCAAGTGCTGAGAGTTTTGATTATGCTTTTATTAAAAGTATAGTTCAGCCAAAAAAATTCATGTTGTTCCAAACCCATATGGTTTTCTTTCTACCAGGGAAAAGAGAAGAAAAAAAGTATTAAATGAAAGAATATAATATATTTTAAAATGTAATTTATTCCCATTGAAACAATTGTTCTTTTTAATGTATTTGTAGAAACCGTGATTAATTTTTCAGGATCCTTTACTGAATAAAAAGCTCAAAAGAACAGCATTTATTTGAAATAGAATTTTTTTGTAACATTATAAATGTCTTTACTGTCACTTTTGAACAATTTAATGTGTCCTTGGTGAATAAAATGATTAGTTTCTTACAAAAAAAATGTCTAACAGTTGTTTAGTAAAGTAAAATTAAAATGTGTTTTCACAAAAAAAAAATCAGTGTAAAGAAACACATTTAAATTGTTATTCTCTGAAAATATCAAATGTCGTTTACAGTATATTCACATTTATTAAAGCTTATTTTATAACCAAACACAGTATGTTTGATTTATCAACTACTTTCATGGCATTTTTCTGATGCTTTTTGTCAAATCAGTGTTGTTGAAGTTAACTAAAACTAATACTAAAACTTTTAAATTGAATTAAATAAAAATATTATGTAATATTATGTTTTAAAAATAGAAATTATAAATGTTTCCCTGGCAACTTATTTAAATAAAATAAGTTGAAGTTGAAGTACTGAAATTCCTAAACAAAATTAAATTAAAGCTAGCTGAATATATAAAAAGCGTCAAAATAATAATAAATACTATAATAGTATATAAATAATACTAAAATAACACTCTAGTGCACATTGGGAAAAAATTATGTTTATTTTGAAATATATTTCACTCAGAAATTGCTAGTAAATTTCACAAATAAATTTGTGACCCTGGACCACAAAACCAGTCATAAGGGTCAATTTTTTTTTAATTGAAATTATATACATCATACATCATCTGAAAAGCTGAATAAATAATCTTTCCATTGATGCATGGTTTGTTATGATAGGACAATATTTGGCCGAGATACAACTATTTGAAAATCTGGAATCTGAGGGTGCAAAAAAATCAAAATATTGAGAAAATTGCCTTTAAAGTTGTCCAAATGAAGTTCTTAGTAATGCATATTACTAATCAAAAATTAAGTTTTGATATATTTACGGTAAGAAATTTACAAAATATCTTCATGTAACATGATCTTTACTTAATATCCTAATGATTTTTGGCATAAAAGAAAAATCAATAATTTTGACCCATACAATGTATTTTTGGCTATTGCTACAAATATGACCCAGCGACTTAAGACTGCTTTTGTGCTCCATCATCACATTTGACAAATTACTGTGCATGATGATTTAGTATTTTGGTCTTAGTCTGAAAGGATGTTACATTTTATATGCAAATATCTAAGAAGTTAATTTTGTCAACTATAATTGAGGCCTATATTGCCTCAAAGTGAACAAACATAGACTAAAAGCCATAAAACTCAGATTTTGATGTATTAAAACAAGTGCAGTGAATGAATAAGCTCATTTTCATGTGAAGTATTCATTGAAAACTCTTCCTGGAAAAGCATTTACCTGTAAATCTGTGTTTGTGTGTGTTTTGTGTCTCAGGTCTGCGTCTAGCAGAGCAGCTGGGCCGTCGGGAGGACGAGGCCAAGATCCGACACCGTCTGGGGCTCTCGCTGTGGGCCAGCGGCAATCTGGAGGAATCCCAGCACCAGGTACTGTCCGCTCACACACACACACACACACAGAGCCAATTTCCTGCAGTCTCCGCACAGATGCACAGGATGCTCATGAACACTCTTCTTGACAGAGCTCCACTGTCTCTGCTTCTTCTAATGATGTGCCTGTAGGCGGACACGCGTGTGTGTGTGTGTGTGTGTGTGTGTGTGTGTGTGTGTGTCGGATGTTTGCGGACTTGTCATCTCCGTCGGACTCTTCACTTGTGACTTCATCATTCTGTGAGGCAAACAAAGAAGCCGAATCTGATGTTCAGGGAGTCAAGCTGCACAAACACACACTCTCTGCATTTAGGCCCTAATTGATTCAGGCCTGTCAGCCCAAACGAGTCCCTCGTCATCAGCAAACACTCCAGCTCAGGGCTTGTTTGAGGAATCGCTGCTCCGCTCCGCACTGCTGAGGATTTGGATGTAGCTTTGAGAAGGGATATTATAATTAACTAAATCTACAACTAAAAGCAAAAATTTTAATGAAATCAACTGTAAAAAAAAAAATTTTTTTATTATATTTTTACTATTTTATTGTAATGTTTAAAATATTATTAATAAAATTAATTTTATAAATGTAAGTAGTATTAATAATATTAATTTCAATTGTACTAATTTTATTTCAAGTAGTTACCAAATTAATGTTTAATTTTAATTTAGTTTAAATTGATTTACTGTAATAACTGATATATTTATTAATATTTTTATTATAATGTTTAAAATAGTATTAATAAAATTACGTTTATTAATTTAAGTAGTATTAATAATATTAATTTCAGTTTTATTATTTTATTAATACTATTTTATTTCAACTAGTTAACAAATGAATATTTTAATTTAAATTGAAAATTACATTTAAATGTAACTAAAATGACTGATATTTTTTATATTATAATTATATTTTGTATTATTATTTTATTATAATATTTAAAATAGTATGAATTAATTATTTTAATTTAATTAGTATTAATAATATTAATTTCAGTTTTAATAATGCTATTTTTTCAACTAGTTACCAGATGAATCTTTCTCATTTTAATTTAGTTTAAATTGATGTACTAAAATAAAGAAAACTTGAATAAAAATGTTGAAAAAATTATATAGACATATTAAAAAACTAATAAAAATGACAAACACAACAAAATTAAATAAAACTATAACAGAAAGAGAAGATATAAAAAATAAAAACTTCTAAATATTAATAAAAACTCTAATATGAGTATCTAGTATCAATTATCAATTAACTGATTCAAAGGGTCACTCAAAGCTGCAGTGTGTGACTTCTGTGAAGCCAGCAGCACCAAAATGAACTGAAAAGATAATGATTGTTTCTCAAACAGTGTCGCCTTAAAAGCACGATTGATTGAGTTAGAAATGGACATGTTGAAGCGCTTCAACAAACTGAGCTTTGTTTTGACAGCACCACAATGTTTACACTCCACTTAAACTGCGATTTTACGGTCGAGTGATTCATGAATCATTGCTAAATGGTTCAACTGAATCGTTAGAGAAACAGAAATTAACCGAAAAGCGTCAGAAATACCCTAGAGAGTTTAGTTTAAATGTCTTGGAATATTGTATATTAAAAATAGTCATCTAGCATTTAATAATATTCTAGGGACGCATGATATATATCGGCTGGTTTTTATGTACACTATTGTTTAAAACCACTGGGGTCAGTAAGACTTAAAAAAAATATTCAGCAAGGATGCATTAAATTGATCAAAAGTGACATTAAATGCATTTATAATGTTTCAAAAGATTTCTATTTCAAATAAATGCCGTTCATTTGAACTTTCAATGCATCAAAGTATGCTTAAAAATAAAATGTATCACGGTTTCCACAAAAATATGAAGCAGAACAACTGTTTGTGGTACGGGTTGGTGAGGGACACACACGAGGACGAAGGAAATAAACAAAAGGTATTTTAATAGACAAATCCAGGAGACAAGCAAGTACACCAACATTACATAAACGAGAACGGACTTCTGTAACGGGTTGGTGAGGGACACACACACGAGGACGAAGGAAATAAACAAAGGTATTTTAATAAACAAATCCAGGAGACAGGCAAGTACACCAACATTACATAAACGAGAACGGACCCTGACTAAGGGAAAACTTGATAATAAGAAATGTTTCTTGAGCAGCAAAGCGGCATATTAGAATGATTTCTGAAGGATCATGTGACACTGAAGATGGAGTAATGATGCTGAAAATACAGCTGTGCATCACAGGAATAAAATGTTTTACAATATATTCACATAGAAAACAGCTATTTTAAATTGTAATAATATTTCACAATATTTCTGTATTTACAGTATTTTTGATCAAATAAATGCAGCCTTGGTGAGCATAAAAGACTTCTTTTAAAAACATAAAAAAATATTTTGAATGGTAGTATATATCAATCAGTGTTGGATGTTGATTTGTTCTAGTCTGTTTTAAAATTGTAATTATCTAGTACTAAATTAAAAGGACAGTGGTAGATTATTGCAAAGATTTAACTCTTTAAAAGTCCATAAATCTGTATTTAATGTCTCGTGGGTGAGTGTTGCTACATGTTAAACTAATTGATGTAAAATATATTAGAAAGCAATAAACGTTCTCATAAAGGTAAAAAAAAAAAAGGGCCAGCAGGAAAAAAATTTCTGTTTGCAAATATTGAGCAGTAATAAAAAGTGTATTTCTGATCTGAATTAGACATCACTGTTTGTTTTCCTGAAATATTTTAGGATTGCTTTGTAGACTAAACTTTTCAATCAATAACATAAAACCAGCCTGAGGTGTACTCAACCTCTGAGATTATTTTTTGAGCTCAGATTTTATTTGATTTCTTTGATGATTTCTGGAGGTCGTCTTTGTCTCAGATGGTGACAGTGATTGTAGTCATCTCTGTAATCGTCTGCTCGGATCACATTTCATCATGGCCGTCTGGGGAGGAAGGCTCTAGATTGTTCTTCTCCCTCTGCTCTATAAATTGCAGAGCGAGTCTCACGTCTCGGGTATGGCGACATGCGGGTCTCTGGTGCGGAGGATGTTGATCACATATGTGCCGTACGTCTACAGGGAGACGGAAGATTAGAGGATAATGTGTTTAGATCATCGTACAGCCAGTCTTGTCAATTAGGCAGCTGTGCCATTGGGGAGGGACGTGCTTTAGTTCAGTCTGAAAGAGACAGACTCGAGTCTCACGCGCCTCTGGCGGCAGCTGTCAATCAAACAGACACGCCACGTACTACATGATCATATCCAAGACGTTCAGATGGGTGCCGCTTTTGTTAAGATGTCCAGATGTTTGTGCACTACACAACACAATCTCACAAGGAAACATCACTTTTGCGAAATTTTTCCCTTGCACCACCAAAAAAATGTTTAGATATATTCTCTTGTAAAAAAAAAAGAAGTGAAAATAAGAGTGTTGTTTGCCAATGCAGATCTCACCACCACAATGTTTTAAATGGTTGCTAGGTGGTGTTTTTTTTAGTGTGTTGTAGATCTCTAGATATGGCTCAGGTCAGTGTTTCTGTTGTTTGGCCATTGTTAATTAACCCTCAGGCCATCCAAGGTATATATAGACTTGTTTCTTCATGGGAACAGATTTGGAGAAATGTAGCATTGCATCACTTGCTCACCAATGGATGCTGTGCAGTGAATGGGTGCCGTCAGAATGAGAGTCCAAACAACTGATAAAAACATCACAATAATCCACAAGTAATCCACACCACTCCAGTCCATCAGTTCATGTCTTGTGAAAAGCTGTGTGTTTGTAAGAAACATTCATCAAGACGTTTTTAACTTCAAACCATTGCTTCCGACTAAAATACGAGTCCATAATCCATAACGCATCCTTCAGTGAAAAAGTCCATCTACTGATGTCCTCTCACGTCTGCATATTTGTTTAGAGCTGTTTTAGACTGTTTTCGCTTGTAAACGGTGCTTGATCCGTGCATATTTCTCTCCTGATTCAGAAGAGACAAACTTTTCACTGGGGAAAGCAATATTATAGATAGATGTCTAGCTGGAAGCAACGGTTTGAAGTTAAAAACGTCTTAATGATGAATTTGTTTCTTACAAACGCATCTTTTGCTCTTCACAAGACATTAACTGATGGACTGGAGGGGTGTGGATTGCTTGTGGATTATTGTGATGTTTTTATCTGCTGTTTGGACTCTCATTCTGACGGCACCCATTCACTGCAGAGGATCCATTGGTGAGCAAGTGATGCAATGCTACATTTCTCTGGATCTGTACTGATGAAGAAACAAACTCATTTACATCTTCTATGACGTGAGGGTGAGTACATTGTCAGCAAATGTTCATTTTTGGTTGAACTATTCGTTTAATCTTCATATGACACACTTAAGCTTTAAGTATGCACACACTCTTGAAAATGTGTCGGTCGGGCATTTGTATGTGTGTTTCAGGCCGTAGAGTGGAGAAAATGAAAAGAAACCCGAGTCAGCTGATAGTACGGTGTATGTGTGTTTTGTGAGTGTAGTAATAGTAGCTTTTCATGGCCTTCCTCCCTGGTGACTCAGTTTGGTGTGTGTGATGTATAGACGGTTCTGGAGCGCTGCAGATTGCAGATGGAGTGTGTGTGTTTTGTGTGTGTGTGTGTGTGTGTGTGCTGATGCATTCCGCTCTTAATTGATTACAGGCTGGCCGTGCTGTATGCTGATGAAGGGCTCTCTGCAGCCGAACCCCTGAGAAACACTGCATTCCACACCACAAACACACACACACACACACACACACACACACACACACACACAAACACACACATATATCTCGAAAACACATAAATACTCAGACATGCAATATCAGGCAGCACTGGGGGCGCTAAACTGCAAGCGATTCTTCATTTGAAGCAGGACGGCTTGACAACTACATTCCAGCTGCCCATTTAAAACACATTAAACCATATTTTTGACTAGTTTAGCAGTAAAAATATCTAAATATTCTTTAAACAAGACACGTTTGCTTGGAGCAGATTGCATAAGATATTAATATTAATATTTCTAAATGTGTTTTCCTTGTTTTAAGTGTAATTAAATTTAACCTCACTAAATTTAGATAGATTTGTGCATAAATCAAGAAACAAATATTTGCCAGTGGGGTAAGAAAAGAAAAAACATTATATGTAGAAATATTTTATTAAAACAAGTCATTACTTTTATGCAATTTTAAGCTTGTACGTTTGCTTGTAAAGTTAATTTATGTTGCTTTAGGAATATTTACATATTTTTTATGGGAAAAAAAAATTGAAATGGCTTTGTCCAGTAAATCATTTATTTAATCAATGAATCATATATGTGACCCTGGACAACAAAACCAGTCATAAAGGTACATTTTTCGAAATTGATCATCTGAAAGCTGCATAAATAAGCTTTCCATTGATGTATGGTTTGTTAGGATCGGACAATATTTGGCCGAGATACAACTATTTGAAAATCTGGAATCTGAGGGTGCAAAAAAAATCAAAATACTGAGAAAATCATCTTTAAAGTTGTCCAAATGAAGTTCTTAGCAATGCATATTACTAATCAAAAATTAAGCTTTAATATATTTACAGTAGGAAATTTACAAAATATCTTCGTGGAACATGATCTTTACTTAATATCCTAATGATTTTTGGCATAAAAGAAAAATCTATAATTTTGACCCATACAATGTTTTTTGGCTATTGCTACAAATATACCCCAGCGACTTAAGACTGCTTTTGTGGTGCAGGGTTACATATTTGATCTGTAAGTTCTATATAGTGATTGCACTATATTCTATGTATAATCGTTTTCTTAAATTCATTTCCTATATTTGAAATGTGAATTTTGATAAGTGAGACGTTTATTTAATGGGTGAAACATTTATTTGATTAGTGAATCATATATTTGATCTGTAAATCATATGTGAATCGGTATTTACTGTACATGAACCATGCTAGTGAATCAACAGAGTAAAATGAATCAAACATCCCAAAACTACTTAAGAGAAAAGAGTGCATTTGATTATTGCATGTGCAGCACAAAGTGATGAAAAATACAGCATTTTGTAGCTCATGACTATTTGCTACTAGAAAAGCATTGAAAGCATTTCTGTTACACTACTGAAAAACTTAGTTAAGTTAGTAGCATAGCTACTTTCGGTTGTTCTCAAGACGGACGTCAATGCTACAAGCTGGTTTTCTCTCTGGCAGAGTCTATCAGACATGCGGTGGCAGCGTCACAGACAGACGTACGCTGACGCTGTCTTTCCATCCGCCGCTGTGAACGAGAGGATATCATTAGCCAGAAATCCCACATCACTCACACCACACACAAACTCACACTTTCGATTGCTAAACAAGAACCAGACCAGTCGGCATAAACGGTGCCTGTGATTCAGACTTCATTTATTTTCACTGCAAACACGACTGTGGCGTTGCGTCTAAGACGTTCACGTGCTTAAATTGGTTTTATGTTGCTCAAAGGCTCGTGTGACAAATAAGCATTTCATCTCGACTTGCTATGATTCGATTAAAGGCAACAAGAAAATAAGCTTAGAAAGAAACCCATGTGTTTTAGGTGTGGAAGTCTGCTGCCCTCTGCTGTTGGCATCTGAGCATTGCATCCACACTCACTGCTCTCGTTAGGCGTCATGTTTCTCTGTAGCGTGATAACACACATGGCAGTGTTTCTGTGTCAGGGCAGGTCAGTGCTTTATTATTAACACATGTGTGAGTAATGCACAAAATCTTGTTTTTTTTTGCCTCACAGCTGTACCGTGCGTCGGCTCTGTTCGAGACCATTCGTCATGAAGCGCAGCACAGCACCGACTACAAGCTCTCCCTGTTCGACCTGCAGACCTCCTCGTACCAGGCTCTCCAGAGGGTCCTTGTCAGCCTCGGTATAAATATTCTCCTTCTATTTCATCCTGCTTATATCATACATTATCCATTCAGAGCATAAAACAGTTTATCTGTGTTATGTGTGAGGATTAATGTACAGTCCTTAATGTAAAATAACAGTCCTTTTATCACTCTGCAGGGGTTTGTTTTGCGATAATGACCAGCTGACTGGACGTTAAACTGCTTGTTATGTGGCTAGACTGCAAAATGTGACTTCTTAATGATGATATCTTTATTTCAGACAAAAAAAAAACTCCTTTTTAATGAGTTTTTAATTAGTCTTTTTGGACTTGTTTACTAGTTAAAATCTAAAAATCCTTGAAACTAAGTCTATTTATTTATTAGTGTATTTTGTTTTTACTGCACTGGCTGATTTTTTCACTTGTTTTTAACTTGTAGAAAGGTAAAAAATATATTATGCAACATTGCTTCTGAAGCAAGTTGATGTTTTTCGAGGATTTTTAGATAAAAAATACTCATTAAAATAGGAGGTTTTTGCAGTATACTTGCCAATAAATCAATAAATGGACATGAATGGAATTTCCAATAAATGGAAAGTTTGTGGTCGGTGAGATTTTTTAATGTTTTTGAAAGCAGTCTCTTATGCTCACCAAGGCTGTATTTATTTGATCAAAAATACAGAAATATTGTGAAACATTTTTATAATTTAAATGAGCTGTTTTGTATTTGAATGTAATTTATTCCTGTAATTTATTCCTTTGAAATATAAATTCTTTATAACATTATTATGTCTTCATTGTCACGTTTGCTGAAAAAAGTATTAGTTTCTTACTGAAAAAGACTACACTTTTGAATGTAATGTATTAATCTGAGATGTTCCTTGTATAAATATGAAACAGTTGTGCTGCTTCATATTTCTCTGGAAACTGATAGAAAAATAGAAATAGAAAAATTCAAAAGAACAGCATTTCTTTGAAATATAAATCCTTTATAACATTATTATGTCTTCATTGTCACGTTTGCTGAAAAAAGTATTAGTTTCTTACTGAAAAAGACTACACTTTTGAATGTAATGTATTAATCTGAGATGTTCCTTGTATAAATATGGCTGTCAAAATCCAAAAAGCATCATAAAAACACAATAAAAGTAGCTAGTATACTATGCTAGTTTTCTGATGATGGTTTTATGTGATCACCATTATGCCATTATGATGACCTGTGGTAGAAAACATGAAATCGCTGCTTCCTGTGGCCTGCAGTTCATTGCAGATGCATGAAACGGTCAAAGATCTCTGGAAATTAAGTTAGACATACTTTGATGTATTCATGGGTTTATGAAGACCAGCGCTGACCTCTGACCTCCGCTCAGGTCACCATGATGAAGCTCTGGCCGTGGCGGAGCGTGGACGCACTCGGGCCTTTGCCGACCTGCTGGTGGAGAGACAGACGGGCCAGCAGGACTCTGACCCCTACACGCCCGTGACCGTGGAGCACATCCTGGACACTGTGAACGGGCAGCGGGCCCTGGTGCTCTACTTCTCTCTGGCGGCAGGATACCTGTACAGCTGGCTCCTGGCCCCCGGCTCCGGTAAGACCCTCCGGTTCAAAACTCACAAGCGTTGATTAATGAACTCTCAACATGCCCTTGCACAAGCTGAAATACCATGTAACGTTCTGCATAACTTTATACAGTCTTAAAGACGTATCACACATGAGGATGAAGGGCCCTATGAGCTCTGATTTCTTTCTCCCAGATTCATTTTTTTTCCTTTTTAATTTTTTAATACCCTAAATAAATTGTAAATAAATTAAAAAATGTAACAACAATTTATTCAAAATGTAACAAAAATTATATTTTTAGGGCCCTATGAAATCTTTTTTTTTTTTCCAAATTCATTTTTTTTTTTTCTGTTTAAAATTTTCTGGATTCTCTTTTTTTTTTTTTTTTTTTTTATTTTAT
>NW_015547715.1:833706-845593 GCF_001515605.1 Sinocyclocheilus anshuiensis
TAAATTTTTTGGGTTTTTTTTTTTTTTTTTTTTTTTTCAATTACATTTTAGTAATCATAAAGCATGTTTAATTAATTAAATGACAAAACGTCACTTTTAATTTTTGTCTTTTTTCCAGATACATTTTAGTAAACAAATGCAAAGCATGCGTTAAACAGTTTAACAACAATTTATTAAAAGTTTAACAACAACAAAAAAATTTAGCACCCTATGAATTCTTTTTTCCCCCCCCAGAATTTAGTTTTTGTCCGTTTTAATTTTCCTGGATTCCATTTTTTTTTTTCCTATTTTGCAATTAAATGTTGTTAATCAAAAAGCATGTCTAATTAATGGAAATCATGAAACTTATACAGTTTAACAACAATTTATTAAAAGTTTGACAAAATAGCATTTTTAGGGCCTTATGAAATTATTTTTTTTTCCCCCAAATTTTCTTTTTTCCATTTTAATTTATCTGGATTCTGTTATAATGCTTTAATAAATTTTAATAATCAAAACACGTCTAATCAGTTCAATTCATTACTTTAACAATGTAATAATTTATTACTTTATTTAATTTATTAATTTATTTATTACTTTTTACAATAATAGGGCCCTATGGAATGTTTTATTTATTTATTTTTTCAGCAAAACTGTGTTGTTTCTTTTCATTTTTATGTTTTTTTTTTTAAATTTTTTTATGGACACTAGACCATATTGTGAGTTGATCAATTGAACAGGTCTACTTTTGATTTATTTATCCAAAATTTGCCAAATTCTGTGGCATTCCACATTCTAGAGTAAATTCCATTCTATAACTGAATTCCATGATTCTGTCTGTGTTTTCCGTGGAAATCGTAGGATCCTAACACAGGTTAAAGACTAAGAGTGCAGTAGTGTGTGGTGTGTGGTTAGTGTGTGTAGAGGCGGTGATGTGGGTGTGGGGTGACGGAGGTGTCAGACAGACACAGCACACATCTGAACAGTTCATCAGAGCCCGATCCGGAGACACGCTGAGACGCTGTCTGTCTGTTTGAACACAGACCAACACCACACACAGCCCTGCCGCTCACATTTACACTAGCAGATCAATAAGGCTGAGGCCGTCACACACACTATTCTGTGAAACTGATACCTTTCTCATATTCTAAAAGCACATTTCTGTTCGATTTTAAGCATTTCATTTGACAAAATGCATCTTGAAGTGTTAAAAATTGCATTACACCATCTTAAGCTAAACTAGATGAGTATGATTTTTTTTTAAGGTCACAGACTTCATGTTCATATTTTTCCAAATAAAATGTGCATATTTGTTAATATAGCAAGGACAAGTTAGAAACACAGGACAACAAAATTAAAGAGCTCTGCATATGTATATATTGAATATTTTTCAAACTATCTATACAGAATATTATTTTCAGTTAATTTTATTTTTTATTGTATTTTAGCTTAGCTTAGTTCATCTTATTTTTCTGACTCTTGTCATTTTTCAAGCAAAATGTGCAAGTTGGAAACAGAACGAAATCCTACAACAAAGAAACAATTATTTGCTCAAATTTTCAGTTTCAGGAAAATAGCGTGCAGTGACACACACGCATGCACGCTCAGTTGATCGGTGTGTTTGTCGCTGTCGTATTCCTCACACCTTCTGTTCCCCGTGGCTTCATTGTGCCGCCTGCTGTTTGGTGAAGCTGGTAAAAAGCTGTGAATTAACGCAAAGCGGCAGTACCACCTGCCTCCATAATCCCACCCTCACAACCACACACACACACACACACACACACACACACACACACACACACGTGAAACACACACATATATATATATATATATATATATATATATTTATATAATAAAAACTGAATATACATAAAATAATCAAATAAATTAAATATATGTTTTTATGTATTTGTGATGTATCTTTTCTTTAAAGTATATGTATATAACATTTATGGACATACGGTATATATATATTGATTTTTATTTGTATTTTTTCTTCATAAAAGTGTATATTGCATTTACATTTTATTGATTTTTTTATCATTTTAAATATATAACAATATAGCAAAAAGCGTGTGTGTGTGTGTGTGTGTGTGTGTGTATATATATATATATATATATATGTTTTATGCAACATTCTTTTAGTTTCAGATTTTTTTCATAAACATATCTGATTCTCGTAAGTTTTGAGAAAACTTTGAAATAATCATTTTCGTCTTAGTTTTAGTATACACTGGACACTCACACACGACTGAACACGTCTGCATCTTTCTGGACTTGAAGCTCATTTAATTATTCAAACCTTGACGTCTGTAACAGAAAGACAAGCTCACGTAATCAAACAGACATATGTCTGAAAGCGGGGAGTGCTTTTGCTCATTTACAATATTCACCTAACTAGATTTCAGCCTCTCGCAGGAGACTGCTGACCTTGATCCTGACTCTTGTGTGGCTCTATATGGTATTCTATCTTCATTAATACACAAAGCACGCGCTTTATGTCTGAAGCACTGATGCTCTCAGGAGTTTGAGAGCGTTCGGTTCGGCTGAACTCTTCTTGATGATTGTCTTACATCTGACCTTTAAGTTTGATCATTTTAAGATTAGACTCCTTTACCATGGTGAAATCACTGTTATTTGTAACCGCTCATGGCTTACTGCTTTTATAAAACATCACCAGCAGCAATTACATTTAACAATAATAATACTAATTAACATAATCAAAGTGTATTTAATTTCAGAGATTGTCTCTGTCCAAATCACCATGAGCTTTGCTCTCTGTCTCACAGGTATCTTGAAGTTTCATGAGGTGTATCTGGGTGAGGGAGCGTCGGATGGCGGCACGTCAGACTTCCAGGAGGGCAGCGGAGGCTCTGTGCCCGCGGGGGGTGGCTGTGGAGGCTCGTCTCTGGAGCAGCACATTGCTAACGCGCGGGAAGCTCTGGGGTTGGACTCATACTACAGCAGGTGAATGCCTGAATCACACGTTGCTGGGGTGTACTAGATGTTTGTTAGTACATTGCTAGGTTGTTGCTAAGGTGTTCTGGAATGATGTAATGATGTTAGAGTGTTGCTAAGTGGTTGTTATGGTGTTCTTACTGTTTGCTAGGGTGTTGCTAGGCGATTTCAAGAGTGTACTGGATGTTAGAACGTTGCTAGGTGGTTGCTATGGTGTTCCTAGTGTTGTTTAGGCTGTTGCTAGGTGATTTCAAGGGTGTACTGGATATTAGAGCATTGCTAGGTGGTTGCTATGGTGTTCTTAGTGTTTGTTAGGGTGTTGCTAGGTGATTTCAAGTGTGTACTGGATGTTAGAACATTGCTAGGTGGTTGCTATGGTGTTCTTAGTGTTTGTTAGACTGTTGCTAGGTGATTTCAAGTGTTTACTGGAAGTTAGAACGTTGCTAGGTGGTTGCTAGGGTGTTCCTAGTGTTTGTTAGACTGTTACTAGGTGATTTCAAGGGTGTACTGGATGTTAGAGCATTGCTAGGTGGTTGCTGTGGTGTTCTTACTGTTTGTCAGGTTGTTGCTAAGTGGTTTCTAGGGTGTTCGGGATGTTAGAGTGTTGTTAGGTGGTTTCTAAGGTGTTGCTAGGTGGTTGCTCATTATGAAAAAATATTTAAAATAGTATTGTATTCGTTGTTAGATATTATGATATGATTTGTTAAGATCATTTTTGTAATGTTTAAACTTTGCAAATATATGTTTGCAAAACATTTAACAAAATTTAAAATCTCCCTTTGATCTTCAAGGATTTGTAAAATAAAAGAAAATTAACTAAGTATAGCGTCTTGTTAAATCTCTCTACTTTTGTTTGTTTTATGGTTTTATAAAATATGGATGGCTATGTTAAAAGGCACGATATAAGAATATGCTTTTCTCAATAAAATATTACAGTAAAAGTGCTGCAGAATGCAGCTGTGCTCATGTTAGTGTGAATGTCTGCAACCTCCTAAATATACCCTGATGGATGCGGTCATGTTGGTTAGAAGCGTTGAGCGCAGCGGGGTGGAGTGTGCATGTGTGCGCATACATGCCCCGCAGGAAGCACATCTCAGCGCTCACCAATGCTGTCATATGCCGCAGCAGGGCTGGAGGCCACACCGCACTGATCTCTGGCTCTGTGGCGCTAACCGGGTGGCAGCTGAGGAGTTATTCACCTCTCACATGGAGGTTTCAGTGCTGCAGTGTTGAGTTAACTCTGACATGTAATTAGGTGAAGACGCTGGCAGGTTTGGAGGAGCAGAATGCAGAGAGATGGATGGCAGAACGTCAGAAGCTCTTGGTGTGAATTAAGCAGTAGCCTGAAACAAAGGCCATTATTGTACGCGCGTGGAAAGCCGCGATTCTTTCATGCCGGTGCCAGCGCATTAGTCACTAGAGGTGTGATGGCTTCTCCCAGAGAGCTCTGCGCTCATCCCTGCCCATTAAAGGATAATTTAGCGCTTGACTGAGGGGCTGCGAGCAATCTTTTCCACTTGGTTGGGTGCAATATGCCACCTTTGAAGACCCCATTCATTGTGCAGAAAGAAAGAGGCACGAACAGGAATTGTGATACCCGCGACCGGCTGCAATATGAGCGATTATGGCTCGTTTAGCGAGACCTCTTGCACCCTTCCGTGTGTGTGGTGGTTTCTAAGGTGTTGCTAGGTGGTTGCTCATTATGAAAAAATATTTAAAATAGTATTGTATTCGTTGTTAGATATTATGATATGATTTGTTAAGATCATTTTTGTAATGTTTAAACTTTGCAAATATATGTTTGCAAAACATTTAACAAAATTTAAAATCTCCCTTTGATCTTCAAGGATTTGTAAAATAAAAGAAAATTAACTAAGTATAGCGTCTTGTTAAATCTCTCTACTTTTGTTTGTTTTATGGTTTTATAAAATATGGATGGCTATGTTAAAAGGCACGATATAAGAATATGCTTTTCTCAATAAAATATTACAGTAAAAGTGCTGCAGAATGCAGCTGTGCTCATGTTAGTGTGAATGTCTGCAACCTCCTAAATATACCCTGATGGATGCGGTCATGTTGGTTAGAAGCGTTGAGCGCAGCGGGGTGGAGTGTGCATGTGTGCGCATACATGCCCCGCAGGAAGCACATCTCAGCGCTCACCAATGCTGTCATATGCCGCAGCAGGGCTGGAGGCCACACCGCACTGATCTCTGGCTCTGTGGCGCTAACCGGGTGGCAGCTGAGGAGTTATTCACCTCTCACATGGAGGTTTCAGTGCTGCAGTGTTGAGTTAACTCTGACATGTAATTAGGTGAAGACGCTGGCAGGTTTGGAGGAGCAGAATGCAGAGAGATGGATGGCAGAACGTCAGAAGCTCTTGGTGTGAATTAAGCAGTAGCCTGAAACAAAGGCCATTATTGTACGCGCGTGGAAAGCCGCGATTCTTTCATGCCGGTGCCAGCGCATTAGTCACTAGAGGTGTGATGGCTTCTCCCAGAGAGCTCTGCGCTCATCCCTGCCCATTAAAGGATAATTTAGCGCTTGACTGAGGGGCTGCGAGCAATCTTTTCCACTTGGTTGGGTGCAATATGCCACCTTTGAAGACCCCATTCATTGTGCAGAAAGAAAGAGGCACGAACAGGAATTGTGATACCCGCGACCGGCTGCAATATGAGCGATTATGGCTCGTTTAGCGAGACCTCTTGCACCCTTCCGTGTGTGTGTGTGTTGACTGGAGTGCCGCTCGTAAGATTCATCAGCATAATTCTGTGATTAAGTGAAAGTGACGTGACATGTGGCCAAGTATGGTGACCCATACTCGGAATTAGTGCTCTGCATTTATCCCATCCAATGTGCACACACACAGCAGTGAACACACACATACCGTGAACACACACCCGGAGCAGTGGGCAGCCTTTTTTTTGCTGCGGCGCCCGGGGAGCAGTTGGGGGCAGAGCGCTGTACATTCACTTCCCCCACCTACAATCCCTGCCGGTACGAGACTCGAACCCGCAACCTTTGGGTTACGAGTCCGACTCTCTAACCATTAGGCCACGACTTCCACAGTTTCAGCAGGATTGTTCATGTGACAGCTCACCGCCGTGAAGGGTGGTTGCCAGGATGTTGCTGTATAGTTGCTAGGTGCAAATGAGCCCAAGTATGATATTCTGGTCTCTAGATATGGATTGGATATGTTAGCCTGTTTAAACCTCTGAGTAGAAATTGAATTATGAGATAAGGTTTAATACAACAAAGTATGTCATGTTGGAAGATATATAGAGTCAAAATAGGAGCTATTAAGTCTATGTTGCTATTAAGAAAATGCAATGTCATATTTTGAGATACAGTTTGTAAAGTCATAATTCAAGATATGTAAAGATATACTTAGATATATAGTAAAATTATGAGATATAGTCAATTTAAGATGAAGTCACATTGTGAGATGTATAGTAATATTATGAGCTGTATAAAGTCATATTTCAAGATACATTATATGAAGTCATATTGTGAGATAATATTATGAGATATATAAAGTCAATGTGAAGTATTGTCATATTTATTCAAAAGTCATATTGTGAGATATAAGTAATAATGTGAGATATACAGTATAGTAATATGTACATAAATATTAAGTCATAATGTGAGATGTGAAGTCAGTTGCAAAATGTATATAATATTATGAGATATATAGTCATATGTTGAGATAAAGCCATATTGTGAGATATATATTAATATTATGGAAAATATAGTCATATTCTGAGATATGAAATCAAAATGTGAGATATGAAGTCGTGAGATTTGTGATATATATAGTAATATTATGAGATATATAGTCACATTTTGATGTATAGTCATAATCTGAGATATCAAGTAATATTTTGAGATATGAAATCATATTATGAGATGTATAGTTATATTATCAGATATGTGAAGTCACTGTAAGATATATAGTAATATTATGAGATATATAAAGTCATATTTTAAGAAATAATTCATAATGTGATATATGAAGTCATGTTGTAAGATATGCAGTGATATTATGTGATATACTGTATAGTAATGAGATATGTGACCCTGGAGCACAAAAGCAGTCTTAAGTCGCTGGGGTATATTTGTAGCAATAGCCAAAAATACAATTTGTGTATAGTAAATAAATGTATGGGTCAAAATTATCGATTTTTCTTTTATGCCAAAAATCATTAGGATATCAAGTAAAGATCATGTTCCATGAAGATATTTTGTAAATTTCCTACCGTAAATATATCAAAACTTAATTTTTGATTAGTTATATGCATTGCTAAGAACTTAATTTGGACAGCTTTAAAGATGATTTTCTCAATATTTAGATTTTTTTGCACCCTCAGATTCCAGATTTTCAAATAGTTGTATCTCGACCAAATATTGTCCTATCCTAACAAACCATACATCAATGGAAATATTATTTATTCAGCTTTCAGATGATGTATAAATCTCAATTTCAAAAAATTGACCGTTATAACTGGTTTTGTGGTCCAGGGTCACATATTAATTTGAGAAAGGAACTTTGAAGCAGATGAAAATCACATTTCAAGATATATAAAGTCATATTTCGAGATATATGAAGTCATAATGTAAGGTATATCATAACATTATGAGATACATGAAGTCATAATGTAAGGTATATAGTAACATTATGAGGTATATTGCTTGTTTTATTATCCAGCAGGTGAAAAACATAAGCCCTATCATCCTCTCTTCAACAAGACACATGATTTGAGGAATCATTCATGTCTATATCATAAGTGGTTTGTTTGTCATTAAAGCTGTGGTCTGAGTTATGGTTCATAAACCAATTCGGCCTAATTTGCAGAAATAAACTGCTGTGATGATTTATAATTTGCATATTATAGACTAATGCATTCTTATTGCTGCTTGTCTCAGCAGTAATGGCTTTCAAACGCATCCGCCGCAGACAGCGTGTAAACAGCTTCCGCCTGCGCTCACGGTGTTACTCCGGAGGCGTAATCAATCTCAGACCCAGTGTGAACAACCTTAGTTAACCTACCTGATCAGGTTAGAGAGTCTCTCACTATAGGAAGGTTTTCCTTTCAGAGCATCCTCGCATATCTCTGCCTGCCACACGCAGCCCACGGCACTGTCTCCACATCTGAGCCATCTTCATTTCCAAAGCACGCTTCCCAAACAGATCCGTCTGCGGCTGCATCCACATCCACAGCAGCTCAGGTGCAGGAAAGCACGTGGACGTCGCAGATGCAAGCGCTCGCCCCACAACTGGTTCAAAGTCTGTCACTTTAAGCACAAATATATGAAAAGCAGATCTCTTTCTCCGGCTCCTCTGGTGCTTTTCATTTCTGGTTGGCACCAAAATGAGATTATTCCCGTCCTACAGTGTTGTACCGTGACAAAGAATTCAATTAACATTTCAACAGGATTTGGGATGGCTTCCGTCTCAAGAGGGAGTGCAACGGACGCCAGAACATGTTTGCAGAGATAAAGGATGCAAAATGAGTAGAATGCTGGTGCTCTGACATCTTGGAATAGTTCAGAAATCTAGGGAAGAGGATTAGCAGACGTTCCCTTTCATTCTCAGAGCAAAGTGCTTAAACAAACACACGCTAACGAGCTATTCAGACGTCTGTAGAGAATTCAAATGTATTAAGATAAGTCATATTGTGAGATATAAAGTAACATTATGAGATATATTAAGTCATATTTTGAGATATTATGTCATATTGTGAAATATATAGTCGTATTTTGAGATATGACATAAATTTGAGATATTAAATCATATGATATATATTCATAGTAATATGATATATATAAAGTTATAGTTTGACGTAAGTCATTTTGAGATATATAATAAAATTATGATATATTAAGTCATATATTGAAACATTAAGTCATATTGTGAGATTTAAAGTCATATTTTGAGATATGAAATAAATGTGAGATCTGAAGTCATACGATATATATTCATAGGAATATGAGATATTTAATGTTACATTTTGAGATAAAGCCACATTGTGAGATATATAGTAATATTATGCAATATACATGATCCTGTTTTGAGGAATATTAAGTCAATGTGAGATTAGTCATATTATGAGACATATAGTAATATTACGAGATACAGCTGTATTTTGAGAAATAATAAGTTAATGTAAAATATGAAGTTGTATTGTGAGATATATAGTAATATTATGAGATATAGTCATATTTAGAGAAATGTTAAGTCAGTGTGAGATATATATTGAGATGTATGTAGTAGTATGAGATATATAGTCATGAGATGTATAGTATTATGAGATATATAAAGTAATTTAGAAATAATGCCATATAGTGAGATATATAGTAATATTATGCAATATATAGTCATAATGTGAGATATAATGCCATGTGATGTTTGTATGTATTTACAATATGAGATATATAAAGCTATATTTTGAGATATATGGAGTCATTGTGAGATGTATATTAATATTATGCTATATGTTCATATTTTGAGATATTAATTCATCATGTGATATATGAATTCATTGTGAGATATGTCATATTTTGAGATTTATTAAATCATAATGTTAGATATGAAGTCAGATGACATTGTGCATACAGTAATATGAGATATATAAAGTTATATTTTGAGAAATAGGGAAGACGTTCCCTTTCATTCTCAGAGCAAAGTTCTTAAACAAACACATGCTAACGAGCTATTCAGACGTCTGTAGAGCATTCGAATCTCTTCACATCGACATGTTGTAATGCCATCTGATAATGTGTCCAAAATAATCAGCGGAACATCTGCGTCGTGCATTAGGTGCAAACGAAGCGCGTTTTGTGTGTAATCGAGGTGAGGTGGATAAAACGTATTAACCCAATAGAAGAATCCAAGTGTGTCGTCTCAGATGAGTCAGATTACTGGAGAGATCTGTTTTTTCATTAAAGCTAATCAGAGAAATTTGCTCAAGTGTTCCCCAGATGCAGAGAGACTCGTGAGTAATTATCTGTGATTGTGGCTGCCGTTGTGCTCGACTTGTTTGGTCGTTTATAAAATTGTTTCTGTTATTTTGCGTTGCATCTCAATGGACACTGTGAATGAAAAGTCAACAAACATGTGCATGTCTGGATATAAAAGCGAGTGTGTTTGACAGTGGTATTGATAAGTGGGAGCATTTCATTCCTCAGATGTTGTGCTTTCATAGCTGAGAAAACTTAATTGAGTTACCAGTTATGTTTCATTGAAATGTTGTGTCAGAGAAATAAAAAATAGACACAAATGAGTCAGTAGAAACAAGTATTTCAGAGTCTTGTTGAATAATTGACTATATTATTTGGCAGACGTGATGCTTATTGTTTCATTGTTAGTTTTACATCATGAAATTATTAATTGAACTTGTTTTTTCATCAAAAAAGCAATTAAGCCGAGTTACTCTGTAGTGATTGTACCATGTTTTGTACCCAACAGCTTCCCTCAACTGTGGTAAAATCACTGTAACACTTGTTACTTGAATAAATCACATTATGTTTGGTGTTTCAGAGCTTGTTCGAGCAGCGAGACGGAGAGCGAAGCTGGAGACCTTTTGGACCAGCAGTTTGAAGAACTCGATAATAAACTCAACTCAGTGACCGACCCGACTGGCTTCTTGAGGATGGTTTCCAGAAACAACCTCTTCAACAGGTCAGACACAACATTCATCATATAAAGTCTTTCTGAAAGTGTTTTTCAGACTAAAAAATATTCTTTTTATTATAATGAAAGTGGACAAGGTCAAAATGACAAATAAACACCATTAGAGTGTCATAAAAGGGGTTCAAGGGAGTCGCTCGCTTTATTCTAATTGTGCTTTTGTAGCGGTGTGTTTTCTGCGTTGTGTCGAAACGAAAGACAGACTGCAAAAATTCTTTCCATCAGGTCCTCATTTATTCTGGATAACACAAACGAATATATATGAGGACTCGTGCAGCATATAAACCAGCGTGCGGCAGCAATGCACGACGCGCTGTGACGTCTCATGCAGACTGGGGCAATATACTTTCACAAAAACACATTTTAAGAACATATAACAATAAAGCATGTACCTGGATAACACAAACGAATATATATGAGGACTCGTGCAGCATATAAACCAGCGTGCGGCAGCAATGCACGACGCTGAGAAAGAGAAGATTACAGATATTAAAAAGAAACTTAAATAAAGAAAAATACAGAAATTAGATATTCAGCTCTCTGTTTGCAGTGCGTCAGTCACACTCGTCAGCAAAGTGAGTGAAACACACACACAAACACACATTTTTACTAAGCAACGGGGTAAACAGCTGCTGGCTTGCAAACCAACCGCGGTTCGGACCCAAATAAAATAATATGAACGCAGTACAGCGGGGTCAGGGGGAGGGGGGAGCAATCGAACTCTGGTTCGGACCAGGCAAGCGAACCAAGTGTGAAAGCACCCTAAGTCTTCTAAAGTTATATGATTGATTTGCTTGAGGAGGAGGCCAAAATGTAAGTGTTTTATTCACTGAAAATCCACCTTGGCTCATTCATGAGAGTTCATTAGACAAGTAGTGATCAAGCGATTTATTGATCAAAAGAAGGATTCTAGAATTAGAAGTTGAATCTTTTAAATGAATCATTTGATCCAGGCCACAGAATCAGCTTGATTCATTCATTCACTGATCTGGTTACTGGAAGTAAAGATTATCAGTGAAAAACAAGTAAAAGTTTGGCCTGATTGCTTCAGAAGAGTTGAAATGTAGCTCATAAGTTGTGTTGACTATTTTTATGTCCTGTAACAACGTTCGTAGTTCGGGAAGAAGGAGGCGGGAACCGGCAAACACTTCAACACAACTTTAATAAAATAAACAAACACAAAATAGCACGACAGCCCCTCGCGGACGACTGTCGCGCACAAACAAAACCAAAACACAAAATAAAGTCCAGGCCTGGTCCTCTCTC